>NC_142432.1:3636666-3943333 GCF_059516105.1 Syngnathus floridae | reverse complement strand
TTTGGTTGGCATGTGCAGGTTTAATCCTTGTAACGGTCTCTTGAACTGCTGAATACAAGGGGATCTTTGCTATTCTCCTCTGAAAAGCACGTGGTGTGGGCACAAGTCCTTGTTTCAACATGAATCTAATCCCGCTCGACAATAAGACGGGTGCCACAAGCACACCTCAAATGCGAGATCATAATGCATATTATCCTCAGTTGAGATTCTGCAGATCACCTGACTCCGACACCTCAAATGGCTACTTCTATTTCCACAAATTGTAACTCATTCTCGCCTATAGTCGTCAATTTTTAACCGGCAGCACATGAGTTAACTGTTATCCAACCAGTGTGTGATCCCTGCTTGCCACTCTGCTATAGAAAACAAATGTAAAACATACCAGGTCAAGGCACAAGGAAAGATCTCATCACTGAAAACTGTAACCAAGGATGGAGCTTACTTTGGAGAGTGAACTGAGGAAATTATTGTGAGCTCCTGCTGAGTTCCTTTCCGAGGAAACGCCGCTCGATCCAGATGTGGCATTTTGGCGAGGCTGCAACGCTCACACTTGAGCGTTCCGAAAATGTTAATAATCGCAATTGAATGTGGTGAATTGAGTTGACACTGAAGGGCAGTTAGCATAGCGACCCAGGTTAGCGGAGAGAGAGACAAATGATGAGACATCCTTATTCAAATCTTGAGAAGGGGAGGAGTGATATGACACATGACTGTTGGACACATTTGATATTTTGCCAATTACAGGTGTAATCACTTGCTATCAACATTCTCATCGCAGGTGAAACATGAAGCAGATCAAACCTGGAATGAACCTGTCATTCCAAGCTTGTACATCTTCACACAAATATGCCAGTAAATGAAAGGAGGACCTTTTCACCTGCAGCTCCCTGAGACTCCAATAATGTCTCTCACCTGCGCTCCAGCTTCTCTTTTCTAACCAACATTGGGACCTTTCAAACGAGAATCCTTTGTAAAACTAAAAAAAATCTACATTTCTTTTAAATGTTGCTTCATTGAAACATTAAAGTGGAATTGTCTATATTATTATAAATATGTCTCAGCGTCATTATAAGGCGTCTGAAAATTCCGATAATTTACAATAATTGCCAAACAAGGTAAAACAAGAAGCTGATTAGTCGTTGTTTCCCGTTTGAACACATTGTGTGCAGAAGATGTTGAAAATGCTAGCTTTGTCTTGTGGAATGCACATCTGAACCTGCGCCCCGGGGGCTGAGAAAACATGTCAGTACACCGCTAGATGGAGAGGGCACCCTCCAGAAACAGCTTCAACTGTCACGAAGACCTCCGAGAAGAACATATTTGACCGTAAAATCAAAGAAGGAGATAGTCATGATTTTAAACTGTCAAATTTGGTTCTTTCCACACCCATGGAGTCAATATAAAGCCCAAACTAAATTGCCAATGTTGATAAATTATCCGTGGACAGTCAGCGATAATTCAGAACCTTGCAAGCTTTACGGCTGTCAACTCAACCTGCATCCATGCCTGCTCTTTGAAAGCTTCTAAATCATAGGGAAGTGCAACAAGGACCATCATCAAATAACTGCTCACCACTTAGAGGGGGAAGAAGCATTCCCACACAAGACACACATCGGCCAGTAGACCGAGCGAAGAAAAAAAAAAACATCTAAGTGCAAAGTTGAGAGGAAGAAGAGTTGGGCACCAGGTGGGGAGGGGGTGAGGAGGAGGGGGGGTGATGGGCCAAAGCTCTTTGGCCTTCAGTGTGGACCAGGCCAGTGTGGTGATAGGGTGAACCTGCCTGGTCAGTCTTGCTCCCTGCAGACATTTTGGAGCTTTATACCCTCACCACTCGTAATTCTGATAAAATGCGCGCAACCAACTCATTATAAATACACACTTCATAAATTGCTCAGATAAGTTTGAAGTCACATTTGAGCATTGTACATCTAAGTGTTTGAAGATGATTCATAATTCATGCTCCAGCATTGGCCGAGCGCTTTTCCATCCATGCGTAAAGTTGCTTATTCCAATAAAAAACATGCGCACAGTTCAGCATTACGCACCTCTCGTCAACGTTGGTGCGCAACTTGCATGCCTCAGGTGCGATTCCTCTAAAATGCGCAAAAGTCTGATACACCCCGATCTCCATCATCACTTTGCAGGCGGTCGGGTAATATTTACTTTTTTTTTTTTTTAAAGGTGCCAGTATTCTTACCTGCCGAGACACCGGTAGTCTGTAGAACCAGGGTTAACGTAACAAATGCAGCTACAGAAGAATCCATAAGCCACCGTTTCGTTTTCCACCTTGTGGACCACCTCTGCATCTCCATAGTCGTCAAGTGAACTTTGGGGCCGACTTCAAGGTGATTTCTAAGTGACGTCCCTTCCACAATCCCAAATGATGATGGAAACTGTGCTACAAAGAAGCCATATGTGATGAGTTCTATGCCTCTTCTCTGCAGCCACCACGGGGCCCCCGATCCTCCTTGCCAGTGCCCAGCTTCCCAGTGAGGGTAGTCGGGCTTTAACCAAAACGCACCGACTGCACTCGCTACACTTGGTGAGTACACGGGCAGGAGGGCTGGGCAAAATCCACAAACCAGAGCTACGTTTACACAGAGGGGGAATGACAAGGGAACCAGCCCCCGATTAGCAAATCACGGGGCTGGAAATTCTCCTATGGGTCCACCCATCTGCTTCACAACGCGCCTCGGAAAGAGGAAAGACAAACATGGACAAAGTTGTCAAGGAGCTAGATGCAACTCTAAAATATTCATATACTCAAATATTTCTATTCAC
Source organism: Syngnathus floridae (assembly GCF_059516105.1). Lineage (NCBI taxonomy): Eukaryota > Metazoa > Chordata > Actinopteri > Syngnathiformes > Syngnathidae > Syngnathus > Syngnathus floridae. The sequence goes on along the minus strand of NC_142432.1, from coordinate 3,940,552 downwards.
TCTTAATTTCTCATGAAAATAGCATCAGATGAGTTATCCTTTTTGCTATAAAAGCAAATTGATTTCCCTGGGATGAAATGTCTGCTTTTATTTCACTAGTCAGAAAATCACAATACAAGTCAAATCTGGTGTTGCACTATGCATTCATTTCTTTTTTTTTTTTTTTAATTCTAAAAAGGTTTCACAGGCATGCTCAAGGCAGTCACCGGTCACTGTCACTGTTTACATACTGCCCATGGAGGAGTATAAAGAGCCCTTTCTCTGCTCTCACTTCAGTCCACAGTCTAGTTGTGGCAATGGAAGGTTTGCAAGTATTATTTTTATAATATGAAGCCATCAACACACTATACATTGCAACAAGTTGGAAATGAGCTCATCTTGCTCGGTTGTTGTTGTTTTTTTTGGACTCCAGTTATCCACAGAAGATTCCTTAGATGTCAAATGTGTCAAGTTAATGAGATTTCTGCAAGTTCACAGAAACATTGTGAGGCAGGATGTAATTTGTGAGATCATTGATGGACAGTTTGATTGCTATACATTTCCCCCCCATTTCAGTAATGCGGTAGTTCTTCAACTACTGTTCTCGTCAATTTTAGCAGCCAAAATGCTGCAGCTTTTGCTAATATCATGTAACTTTGACGCATAATCATTAGTCAGCAAATCTTCCGATGCTATCATTCTGTGGGTTGGACAAATCTGCAGGTAGCATTCCTCACATTCTGCCACATCCCTGGATTGCTGACCTGCCCTCACCCGTCGTTCGATTCCTGCACACTAATTCTGTACCGAACTCCAAAGTCTTGCGGTTACACTAGCATGGCATGGCAATTAATGATTTATCACATTAACATTATTCTGTTTTTAGCTTTGAACTCCTCTTTCCTCTTTTGCAGAACAAGACTGAGCTTTTATTCCCTCCGGTGTTTCTGAGTCACTCACTGTCTGGTAAAGAACACAAGCACGAACTTGCATTAAGGGGATGCGTAATAAAGCTTTTAACTCGGTTCGAATCCGACAATAAATGTAATTATAATGAAATGATAATTGTCAATATGGAACATCTGTAGGCCAGATGTGACTCGGATACCCGCAGCTGTTTCTCAGTACGGTTGCTTTTAAATCTTATGGCACGAATCAAACTGGATTACATCCACACGAGCATGTAATACTGAAGTTCCGTTTCAGCATGTCTGAGTGTTTTAGAAATAGAAGTTGTCTGCGGGAATGGTCAGCCAAAAGAACATCAACATGCTTTATTTCCAAAATAATATTAACTGAGTTTGAGTTACCCGTTCACCCGTTTTTCTCCAACTAAGAGGGCGGCCATTTTGCCACTCGCTGTCAATTTAAAATGACATCACAATCTCAGGTCACAACCAATCACAGCTCAACTTCAGAAAACTGGCGAGCTGTGATTGGTTGTGATGTGAAACCTGGAAACTGTGATGTCATTTTCCGTCGACTGCAAATGGCAAAATGGCCGGCCTCGGAGATGGATTAAAACAGGTGGATTATTCTTGTTTAATTTATATTCCACAATTAATCAAAAACAGTTTTTAGAAAAATGAGGGTTAACTTCTCCTTTAATTATATTAAATATCCCTTCATCGTCTTATATACATCCACAGAAACGTAAACAAATGCTCAAAATGCTTCATATTTAGTGATAAAAATCTCAACTTTCTTTTTTTTCAAGCAATCTTCAAACAATTAGCGTGACTTGAATGCTTCCACTTCATAACTGCTAGCGCTTGAGGATCACAGCTGTTCACTGAGCGAGGAAAGTGGAGACTTGAGACCCTGGTAAGTACTTATTGGCATTCCACACCAATCTGACACATCAACTTTGTCAAACACACACTCACATGCACAGGGTCAAGAAGACAGGCAGGGTGGGACGGGATGCGGCTGCCTCCTCGGAATGCATTTCTTTAGGAAGCGTTAAACATGGCTCCACTTGCATTTCAACTCATACGGCATATATACATCTTAAATTATTTATTGACAAAATACCGATGTCTTGAGGTGATAAAACCTGAAAATGAATGGTTCACTCAAAGCAAACTAAAACAACAATTTCTCTGTAACATATTTGCAGATGATATGATGTATTCAGGACCTGAGAGTTTCCATGAAAGCTGCTGGAAATACCCAACGCATTCATCGCTCCAAATGGTGAAAGAATCCATTTAAAAAGTTGAGTTCACTGTCTAGGGGGTAGTCGCCAAAGGCGTCTGAAACAAACTGTTGAAGGAGTAGGAAGAGATTCTCCCAAACTATGAAAGACTACACATTGGTTCTACATTCAATATTTGTGTTTCTAAATATAACGAATTGTGAACCAGAATTGTTCAGACATGCACTGGAAAATGAATGAAGTGCAAAACAGCATATGTTAAATTGCCGTTATGTAAACAGTCAGTTGTCTATTTTTATGTCTTGGAATTACATTTTTAAATCAGGGTGTGTGTGTTGGTGTGTGTGCATGTGTGAGGGAGAGTTTGCTTTTTCAACGTTTGCCAATACAGAGCCTTACTTGTTACTTTAAAGTCCTCCAGTTGGCACACGTAAGACATCCACGTGTCACATGTGATAGCGCAGAACTAAACGGTTTGGAAGAGATTCATAAGGTGGTTCTCCCTTGTCAAATGCATTTGACCGCCATTTGTGCAATATATTTTTTTGTAAAATATGCTTGGACTATATTTTGATGCATGTAGAGGGAAAGTGTAAAGGTTAACAGAGTTCAGTCAGATATTGGTCGACTGCAGATTTTGTAAAAAAAAAAAATAAATGATTATGGATAATTGTTGCTAAAACTTGCAGAGCAGATTGTGACAGTCTCTAGCATGGGGCCCCAGAATTTGGTGCTACGACCCTGCTTGGTCAATGACTTGGAACTGTTCGCTTCAAGGAGCCCAGAACCCTTTTTTTGTAAATCAGGCCACTGAGAATCGTCCGTTGGACTCATTTTGTTCTCTCTCCCAGATAGCCACTCCCCTTCAGCATCTTTCCCTTCCCTCCAATGCGTCACATTGGATAGAAGAAGGAGGATCAAGTGTCCACGGTTCCTCCCATCACCTGTGAAATTTCTGAGTCAGTTCACGGTGAAAGGGGGCATTGTGTCCCCCTGATGAGGAATGCCCTTGCGTCGCTCCTCAAAGAAATGGCTTCATTTGGCCAGGAATTTGGAGGCATCTTGAGAAGTGTTGGAGTTTTTCTGAGGGCTGGTGATAGAAAGAAGAAGACTTCAGGCAGCACAGATTGGCCTGCTATTCTCAATAAGTGATACTAAATCAATTGTTACCCAAAAGATGACTGGAGGCTATCCACTCTGGAATAGCAATAATAAATCAAAGTGATGTGCAATGAATGGACTAATTTAAATTCATCAATTTGGCTGCCATTGGGGGATTTTCAACCCTTATGTATATGAACCAAATTAACTGGGCAAGATTGTTTATATTTTATTTCGCATGCAATAACTTCAATAGTCTCACTGGAGCTTCAGGCTCTGTTCCTACTACATGTGCTGAGGTTGACACCTGGTGGTTACAAATATTAAATTGCATAAAATGGCAATATCAAGGACCAAAAGCATGAATAAAAAGGCAGGAGATTGGTGCATTACTTTGTGCTTCTATTGTTTTCATCGTTTACTCTATTTTATTCTATATTCCTGGACCCCATGATAAATGCTATTCTTATTTTTCTAATTCAAATTCCCAATTTGTGTTGCACATAATAATGGCAATAAAACCATTCTGCTATATATTCTGTTACAGGGTTGAATCACTTGGGATGTGTTTTATTACTGTGGGTTCAACAAAATTTTGTTTTAAATTATAAAGCAAATTTCCCCGTCATAGACAAAAGTGCGTCTACGGTGACGTCACTACGCGTATACGTCAAAACAGAGCATGCGCAAACTGGACGCATCCCGGATGCAATTGTTTACAGTTATGATACGCTTTCGGATTGGCAAAGGCGATATTCCATAGACCCGGTATCTATAAAAAAATCTATCAATATTTCAATTCTGATGTTTGCATTGAACATTTTCATTCTGTTTGGTTGTGCAAATTCATTGCAATCGGAATAGGTACATGTCAACCCGGCTCGTGTGCAGTTCCATTCCTGCACAAAGAGGGCGACAGTGTGCTGCTTACTGCTTACCGTTCACACGTTTTGTGTCAGAAGAAGTAAAGACCGGAACGACTGAGGCCAGCGAGGCTTACAATCATCTCATGGTGAGCTTTTAACACATTTATTTTTGGTTATGGGGTTTATACATATATTTATACACGTACGTGTGACCTGATATGCTTGCAATTGCAACAGAATAGTCAAAAAGTCGAGTTAATTCGTGTCTGCTCTTGCCATTATGATATTCTAAAGCACTACTTCCTATGGAAAGTAAATCATTTAGTATATACGTAAATGCATGCACCAATTGTGAAAATACTTGAATCAAATGTTTAAAAGATCAAATTTTTATTTTAAAATATAAAATAATGCACAGTTTCTTATGTGCTGAATGCAAATGCAGCAAAACATTTAATTTACCATATCACTTAAATGTCAAATGGATCAAAACACAAACAGCAAAACTACACAAACGTCTTTGTCTAAATGTTACTCTCCCACAATTCCTTGAGAAATAGATTATACAAGACAAAATGCAAAGCTTAATATAAATGTAAAAAAAAAATAATGTACTTATTACAGTATTCTGTAAATCTGCTATCTATGCTCACCTGCAGAAAAATGGACTCTTCTGAGGACTCAACTGCGGAGCGTGGAAGCAAGACACTGTTGGTCCGCCATTTACCCGCTGAGCTGAGCCAGGATGAGAAAGAGGACCTGCTCAAATATTTTGGAGCACAGTCCGTCAGAGTTTTCTCCAACTTTGGGAGTATGGTGGGTTCACAAAAAGATGCAGAGGTAGGTTAGAGTTAGCTTCTTACTCAGATGTGTCTGTTCTATTCTCCCGACAGAAACACACAGCATTTGCAACTTTTCCCAGTGAAAAGGCTGCAGAAAAGGTGAGCCTCTAATAACAAATACTGACACTAACTTATTTTTTTTACCCTATAAACTCTTACACTCTGTCTCCAAACATCTGTTCAAGGCTCTTACCCGGCTCCATCAGCTCGAGATTCTCAATCGAAAACTTATTGTGGAGTTTGCAAAAGGCCAAGATAACCTGACAGTATTAAAGGATCCACCTGTGTCAGACAGGTCAGTAACCGCATAGACTTGTAAATATGTAAATTTATGCTAATGACATCTGAACTATTTTTTTGTCAGCACTAAAAAGCAAGCGCAGAACAAACCAGATGCAAAGCAGCCTAATGTTCCTCTCATAGAGACGGGCATTGCTCCAACTCTTGGGTGAGTGTTGGACCTACAGGTCAATTATTTTATATAATTCTTAAAGATGACACAACAGAAATGTGCAAACATTAGTTTGGTCAAAGCCAAGATTACATTCTTCTTAAAGATCAGATTGATTGATTTTTTGTGGTAGGGTCCAAGTTACTATAAAACATGATATTAATATTTTGCTTTTGTAAAAACGTTTCTCATTAATTTCTTGTTTGTCAATTACAGGTTGAAATACCAACCAAATCCATCTTTGAAGTATTTGTACCCGCCCCCTTCTAGTAGCGTTCTGACAAATATAACACACGCCCTTTTGTGTGTGCCCAAGTTTTATGTTCAAGTGAGTACACTTTTTATTTTTCTACTTTAAATCTTTAATACGATAAAAAAAATTCAGCACTTTCTTTTGCATGCTGATTTAAATTTGGAGTGAGCATTTGTCATTTATAACAAAATCCATCGTCACCCCGGGAGACGAGCTAAGATATATATTAAAAAAATTGGTCTTTGAACTGCATCCATTTCCTTTAAAGATCATCCAGCAAATGTTTACCTTTTTTTTCCTCAATTCCAATTTGCCCATGTTAATAATAAACCACAAGTGGGAAGCATGAGTTATAGGTTTATCATTTTGAGTGGCCTGGATTTGAAATGCTGCTATTTGCAGCTTTTGCATCATGGTGGCGCTCTTGTGTTGAAGCAGCGGCAGTGGGATCAGCCCCCCCCCCCCCCCCCTCGCCCCCACCTCACCTCTCACACTTCTCACCTCAATTTCGCCTTGATCCATGCATTTGGAAGGGGAAAGCACAAAAGCTCTGCAATTTCCGTTTGTTTTCTTTTTTTGGTTGCAGGTATTGTATGAACCAAAGCTCAGCTCTTTACTGTTAAAAATATATTTTTTAACAGGTTCTGCATCTGATGAACAAAATGAATTTACCCTGTCCGTTTGGACCGGTCACTCCCAGACCCCCAATGGTGAGATTTCTTATTAGGCCCTTTGAATGTCAATTATTTCTCATTAAACAATTATGTCATTTAAATCTGAGCACAAATTGTCTCTTGCAGTTTGGGCAACTTCCGACCGCCCCACCCATCCCCATGCCTCCCCCGTTTCCTCCTGATCTCCCGCCTTTCCCAGATGAGGAGATGATATCAGCTGATGAAGAATCTGAGTATGAAAGTGGAGATGATGAAGACAAAGAGAGGTGAGAAGTGGAACGCTCACATGATTGGATGGTTAGCGTGATTTTAAAACAAGGGGCTTGGTTTCAGGATCGCTCGTCTCATGGGTCTGGTCAACCAAGCATGCAAGAGACCCTTGAGACCAAAAACATCTTTGAAGAGGAGGAAGCCCAAGATCAAGGATCTCCTCTATGTGCCCAAAGTAGACGCTCAGAGGTACAACACAACTGCTCATGCATGGTTTTATTGTGGGTTCTTTTTTAAATGGCGATTATCTCTGCTGTCTTTAGCACTCCAGCCATGCAGCCGTCAGACGTGTTTGAGCAGCCCAACCCCGCCGGACCCAAAAAAATCGAATTCCACATCTCGGTTTCGGAGGTGGCGTCCAAGGTGGACGGAAGTAGGACGCAGTGTGACGAAGGTAGGAGGAACGCCACGTCATTTCAAATTCAGTCGCTTGTAGTTTTATTTTTCACTCTTTCAACAGTCCCTGTTTGTCCTTCCGAAATGGATGCGACTGAAGTTACCCTCAACAATAAAACGGAAGCTGCTGAAGGATTTGGGAAGATCTACCCCAGCCTCCAGCCGTCCCAGGAATGTGAAGAACGCAGTGATGAAGAGGAGGATCTCCCCTCGGATGTCATCTCAATAAAAGAGCTGGAAAAAGGACGTCTCTCAAAAGACGGTAAACAAGGAGATGACAAATACGTACGCTCCGATATGACCTCAAAGGTGCTGACTGTTTCCTCCTTGAAAACAGAGATAAAAAGGATGTCGGTGTTTAAGAATTACGAGCCCGGTGAGCCGACTTGCAGACTGTACGTGAAGAATATCGCAAAACAAGTGGAAGAGAAAGTAGGTTGTTTTCTGGCACTCGGCCTTTTTTCCATGTGGCGTGTTTCTTGCTGAAGTCGTCAGATTGCTGCTGCATTGTTGAATGTCAGAAGTAAAACAATCCCGTAATTAGCTCCGCTGCATCAGAGCCGCTTTGGTTGTTATTTATTGTCCTTCCGTTCATCGTTTGTCTTGTAGGACCTCAAGTACATCTACGGGAGATACATTAATCCCTCCTCAGAAGCTGAAAGAAACATGTAAGTGTCCTTTTTTTTTTTGGCCTGTCAGCGACAAATTTGTTTTAAGGACTGATTTGATAAAATGGCAGCTGAAGAAACGAGTCTCGGAAAACATCTCTTATTTACTCCATCTCCCATTCATCAGCTATTTTTGACTTTGGTTATTTGTCACTTTCTCTCGGGAGATTCCAGTAATGCATGCTGACTGTGCTATGTTATTTAAAAAAAAAAAAAAAGATCCAGCTTGACACGCAGATCAGGAGGGATGGGTTTTTTTTTCGTGTTTGAGCATCAGCCGTACTTTTAAATGAATATTACACCCGGGATCTGAAATTGAGTTTTTGTTGTGTTCACACTTGTAATCTGTCACTCCGTTCCAGCCCCCACCCTCCCTAAAAAAAAACGAACAGTAGGTGGTCAAAAGCTTTATAGCATCATTCCGTTTGCAATCGCAAAGTATCACTTCTGAGTCTGAGGGCTCTCTCGAGTGTCGTTTTGAATACAGCAAGCTGTTTTGGTTTTTTTTTTTAATAGAAGGAAATGTAAAGCTTTTCCATTTCCTGCATCCATATTTTTAGCCCTTATTTTGTAGTGCCATAAAAACAACACTTCTTATTTTCATTTTTTCCATTTCCCAGGCCTCAATTGGTTCTCTAATGCATATTTTTGGTGTGTAGTAGGCTAAGCAGGTGGATTTTTTTTTTTTTTTAACTCCCCGAAGCATGTTGGGCAACCACAGGTGCTAATGATGGTCCCTGTGCTTCCTGTCCCTTCTCCAGGTTCGACGTGGTGTTAATGAAAGAGGGCCGGATGAAAGGGCAGGCCTTTGTCGGACTTTCCAGTGAGCAGAGTGCTGAAAAAGCCCTGCGGGAAACCAACGGTTTTATGCTCTTCGACAAACCCCTCGTGGTGGTATCCTTTTTGTTACGTGCTCTATTGTGCTAGCAAATAATGTCATTTGAACACAATGCGGTCAGCTTGGCATTTCATGGATGGAATCGTGTTGTACTCGGCAAACTCTGACATGAAGAAAAAGAAAATGACAATTCACGCTATTGTGAATTTTAGCGTAGCATTCTGCAGTGCTGCCGAAAAACGGACAGTTTAACATCCCCGGTGTAAACTTTGAAAACAATCGAAGATGTCTACTTTACGGCGCGAGTGTCAACATTGACCTTTTTTTTTATGTGTAACGCCCTTAACTTGTAATTGCAGCAATTTGCTCGATCAGCCAGGCCAAAACAAGACAATAACGACGGCAAGAAAAGACCAAAACAACGATAACATTAGAGGTGAGTAATATTTAAAAGAATGTGTTATATGTTGCAGCTGTTGTGAAATGCAATATATAAATGAAATACGATATTACAAGTTTATATAAATTAAGTAGTTGGCAAAAGAAAATGCATTGTCTTCCAATACCACCTAATCAATATCTGCTATTGTTTTATTTTATAATCATGACCAATAAGTGTATTTATTTGACTGGTTATTATAATTATGACTTTACTACTGCCTTGGGATAGACTTAGGGAGAAAATTAGGTTACTTCGCCGCCATAGGAACGTAAACCGAGGACCCCCTGTAACGATCAATGGAAGGAGTATTGATTTTTTTTTTTTCCTGAATTGTGACAGAGTTCACGTTGTCATGCTTTCCTTTAAATTTGTGTTTATACTTCATTTAGTCAAGATGCCAAGGCTTGAATTTGTGGGCCAGCAGAACCATTTGTATCCTTATTTGAACATATCCTTTGGAGAAAGAAAGCAAAAAGAAAAATTTAAAGAGGGCAGCTCTATTTGTGGCACCAGTGTCGTATTGACCTTTTAAGCACGTTGATCTACATTTACAAGGAGGGAGCGCTATTATTTTCTTCATCTGCATTCAGTGAAGTCTTTTTTTTTTCTTTCCTAAATGTTACTTAAATGCCGTTTGACTGTTTATTTTTACCTCGTCTGGCTGGATTTCAGGTGATGATCGTCAGAGGTCGTCTTCATCTTTTGTTTAATAAAAGTTGTTTTTATTAAAATGAGGTCATGTCTCTGTTCCGCACACAAACTCACATAATCTACATTTTATGGGGTACTTTTTATTATTCACAAACATCTCTAACGTTCAAACCGAGACGGTTGGCAGTCGCAGGTTAAAAAAAAAAAAAAAACTGCAAACAAACCAAATAAAGTGAAGTCTGTGGGAAATTGCCGTAGCCGCTTGAGCTCACCTTCACAATCCCGCCTCGCCCCACCGGCGTTATTACAGAGCGTAAACCTCAGAGTGAACTTTCCCCCTCAACAACCATCATATCAGAGGATTTGGAAATCAAATTATTGTTGTCCTCCGAGTAATGCGAAAAGTGGAGTTGGGAGCATGTCAGTCAGAGATGAATTAAAGTTTGAGATGTCGTCTCAGATGTTAGATGGCTGACCACTTTTGTTCTTTACTGACCACTGGAAGCGACAATTTTCTTGTCCGTCCTCTCAAAGAATTAAAGATCCATTCTGCAGCCAATTAGTGTAGCTATTATTTCAAAATAAAACAGCAATTCCAATGCAGCTACTAGAAAAATGTTAGCATATTAAATTTTTGCATTTAAGATCCAAAACCAAAAGGGTCATCCATCACATGCATTCATCTGCTCTGACCTGCAGCCCTTATCTCCTGCATGAGGGGAGAGTGGGGGTCCCATCTGTGGCCGACTCCGCCCGCCATTCCAACGATGACAAATGTGCACCCCCGCAGTGGAAATATTGAGTTACCGAGGCATTTATCAGGTAAGATTTGAGCAAGATGAACGCTAACCTTTTATAAGTAGACTCAGATGAAGATATATGCCGTGCGCTAGCTGTCTTTTTCATACCCGAGTTGCATTTGTGCTTATCATTAGAATATTTCACTTGTCTTCAATTTAACGAGGTTACCAAAGTATCTTTATGGAAATAGTGGCGCATTTCAGGGAATCGTTCTGAAGAGGTTTCTTGCAGGTTACTACGGTAATATTATTGTAAACAAGTTTCCAATTTACTGTAGAAACAATTTATAATCCGTTCAAATGTTTTTCGACTCCATTCTATCGATTAATCGAATCATCAGAAATAATTTTATTTGTGCATTTAAAAACATATTTGTTGATTAAAGAAAACATAACAGTTAATTTATTTGTGCATTAAAAAAACTATTATTTGTTCATTAAAGGAAACATAACAGTTAATTTATAAGCAATACAAGTATAAGAAAGATTGATGGTCAGATTTAAAGCTGATGTTATATTACTTTTGAAATCCTGAAATCAAGATTTTGAAAGATTTATTGAAATAAGTGGCAAATAATTTGCTAATTTGTTATCAATTAATCGATAAATTTTCATACCTGATGCTACAAGTTCTACCTCAGGTCAAACCATGAACACTTGAGCGCTCTTTGTCTTTGAATTATCGTCAATATTTAACGCTAGTTGACTCATGACTCCCCCTGACTTTATTCACGACTTTACGCAAACATCAGAAGACACACAATGCTTTGTCATCTCATCGCTAACCTCCGTCCCAGTAGTCAAAGTCATTTGGTGGAGCAAAAGTGTCAATTCGAAGGTACTCTTATTCATTATGGAGAGAGTGATGGCTTCATAATGCATATTTCATTGGCTGAAAGCTTGCAAGTTTAATGAAGTTGTCCGAACGAGTAGCATTTAATGCTGAAGGAAAGTCATGTGCTTCAAAAATTCATCCTAAGTGTCTTTGATAAGAATTAAGTCCAAGGTCATTCACTTTCTTTATTTAATCACCCAACATTGCATTTTTCCCAGTCGATATTTTGTCTCTCACAATGTAAAACCGCATTTTCCTCCCCCATGCAAGTCGCCGCTTCCGTTTTGCGACTTGTCTGAAGTGCCGGCGAATTCTCATCCTCACCCGCATCCACAGCAAACCTTGTTTATTCCCCACAGTAGCATTAGCAAAGCTGTAAAAGTATTTATGGGGGTACAAATGTGGGACAGCCAATCTAAGACAAATCTATAAATCCTGGCTGTTGATTTCTCAGGGCTACGAGGTGCAGGCCAGTGATCAGTAGAGGTAGGAAGTATTCCCCGGGTGACTCTGTGTGAGTAACGCACAGACACGGAGCAGCATGCCAAACAGTGTTACAGCGACGCTGTTGTGCTTTTAAAATGGCCAAGCTGGCCTTCGCCTCTAAAGTGAGACGCAGACCGGCTATCCATCTACCGTGAGCTCGTATCATTAGCTAGCACCCAACTGGGACCCCACTCAGCAGTCGGTACGCGTGCTACAGTTTGCACCCTGTTCCTGCGCTGTTTGCGCCTTGCAAGGTATTACAATTGTAAAGAATTGGGCAGTGGGCAGCCATGATCTGCGTTTTGATTGGTGTCAGTTTTGTTTCATGCTAGGTCATGTGTTCTCGTTAGGCTCTCGTCAACCCCGCTGCTTGGTCTTTCCCAGATATGCCTCGTTATCTCGTCAGGTTTTTTTCTATTTAGTTGACTGGTTTCGTTCAGTCTCGTTAGAATGTTGTTGAAGACTCGTCATGTAGTAGCTTTTGTCATCTTGTGTATTCTGTAGTATCTGTGAGGTTTCCTTTCCACTGGCGCCATCCACTTGCTCTGCTACTGCAAGTTACCGCATTTTCCGCACTATAAGGCGCACCGGATTATAAGACGCACCTTCAATGAATGGCCCATTTTAAAACTTTGTCCATATATAAGGTGCACCGGATTATAAAGCGCATAGAATAAATAACGTGGCTCAAACGGTAATGCACTCACAATATAGTAACACTTGAAATAGTGAAAACAATATATCAATAACTCAACGTTGCTCAAACGTTAACATCACACAAAATAAACACATAAAGCTTATTTTAATGAGTTAGTCCTCATCCATGAATCCATATTGGTGCATATATAAGGCGCACCAGATTATAAGGCGCACTGTCGGTTTTTGATAATATTTTAGGTGCGCCTTATAGTGCGGAAAATACGATAGTCAAACTCCTTAAAAGTCATACCAAAATCTGGAAGTTAGAATTGTGTGCCTTGTGATTGATTGGTGACCAGTCCAGAGTGTTGTCTGAAGTCTGTTCCCAGTAACCCTCAACAGGAAAAAGCTAGCTTAGCACACATTAGCCCGTTATCATTTTAAGAGCACCAAGAAAAGATATGACTTCTTTTCCATCAGATGATGCAGTAATCACAATTCAAAAGAAGTTTTTCCACAGTAGGTTGCCCATATGAACTTCTTCCTTCTTGAACAAGATTTGCACAACATATAGAAGAACGTGCCGGGCAGTATACCGTGGGAGCACTTCCCTCAATATTAAGAAGGAAATCGATGATCTAAGTACACATAGCAGTCCAGTTTGCTATCACCTGCTAGGCCAAAAGTAATCATTGAACCGGAATGGTCTGAGAGTTTGTACATCCAGTAGGAAAGTTAATAATGAAAGAGTCATCTGAGCCTGTGATTGGAATTGGATATTAATCCTTATATCAAGAATAATCACCACAGGAGGTATGAAAAATGAAATGGCTGAGTGAGCCTCTCTGTTGGATTCATTTTATCATTCAACAGGCATCTTGGCCGGTGCATTGCCCGATTGTTGTGCTTTCGCTGAAACTCACTTCTAAGCTTTTGAATATTTAATTCCTGATTTTTAGGACAAACAACCATAATTGATTATCTAAAGTTGAAATTGAGGCTGCACAACCCTTGTTTGATATTACTGCACGGACGTTAGGTGGCTTCTCACAAGACTTGAACATCCATGTGGACACTTCAGCAGGTTTAGAAACTTTGTGGAACTCTTCGTGATGTTGTTTTTTTCGTCAAATCGGTGATCCCTTGAGAATAGCTCAATACAGGATTTTTTTTTCTCCATTGTTGTCTGAAATGACTCTTAGTGGAATCATCCCCTCCTGATAATCCATCAAAAATAATCAGACGCCGTATACCTTTGAGTGAGTAAAACGAAGCTGTCACCGTTCCGTCGCGAAAGCAACGATTTTGATCTCCTCCTGGTACGGTTTGTCACGCTGAAAAATATAGCCATCAACCTTGAAGGTGAAATCTGTCTACTGTGTAGATGGAGCCCTATTGTCTGGAGGATTGACAAGGGTTGATGCAACAGGCTACACTGAGCCAAGGCCAACACACACATTAAAAACACACACATTCTTTCTTTACCACCTTCATCCCCAGAGAGGGAATTTTTCATACTTTCAACCACTCAGCAGTGACAAGTCTTTGACACCCCTGCTTACTGTGACAGACCACTTGAGGGCTCCACCACAATCCCTCCTATGATGGGTATTGTTAGAAAAATGTTGGAGGAAAATAGGAAGAAAACAAGGCTATTTATGGAGCAAACATGAAAACCCTCAACTCACTTTAACATTGTTCCCCAGCATCAAAATTCCACTAGAAAGCAGTGAAGTACTACCAAATAAAGTTCCTCAATTACCGTATTGCCCTGAATATAAGACGAGGTTTTTTCATTGAAATAAAACTGAAAAAGGGGTCTAGACAAAGGCTTTTTTCCAACTTGTCTTGAAAAAGAGGGGGTCGTCTTATAATTGGGGTCGTCTTATATTCGGGCCAATATGGTAACTTCAACAAAGTTCTTTCGTGCCAAGCTACCACAAATTGGCAAATAAAAATTTGGGAAAAAAGAACATCCTTTTTATTTATTTATATATATTTTTTTGAGCCATTAACAATTTTCCTATGTAGCTTTACACCGCCGTGTTGTTGTTTGTGTCAAAAGGGTTCTCACCTGCATAAAGAAGCCACGTCTGTTTCAGATGACTGCCCCAGCGGTACTCGCCATGTGTGGCTTTAATGCTTCACAGCGTCCCTCTCTCTGTTTCTGACTGAAGCATCCATTCCTCTCCTTGAGCAGAACAGTCTCGGAGGTCAGTCCACACCTAATACCACCTCCCTTTCCATTTTTGGGAAAATTCCGACTTGGCGTGACTATAGCATGTCATCATTCATTTGGTGGGGACAAGCTAGAAATGCCACAATCCTGATTTGTTGTCATGGTAACATGAAGACCTGCACAGACAGTGGTCCAAAATATTAGAAACAGTATGTTGGTAACTGATTTGTCTCGGGGCTCTTTTGGGGAATCAGGTGCAATCTTTCTAGACCATTAATATGAGCCATTTGGCAAAATTTGATGATTGTTACGCTAATCAGAGAACACTGCAGATATTATTTTGGAGAATCCACATCCACCTGCGCTCCCCCTTTTCTCCCACCCCGACATTCCTCAACATATTGCTCCTGTTCAATTATTTAGTTGTTAGCCTGCTCGGGTCCCGAGCTGCAGGGAAAAGCTTTACCTGGCGATTAGAACAGAGCTTGTCACTGGTGGCGACCTGATATCTCTGTTGTTGTCAGGGACTGGAGGAAGATGACTTTTGCCACATTATGCAGGCGGAAATGTCATTACCTCATTGCAGGCTCGTCATTTGCAGCCTTTGGTTTCCCAGCGGCGGAGAGAAATTGTGTGTGTTTGTGTAGATATGAGCTTGTGCGTGTGTGTTTGTGTGTCACCCAACACAAATGCCACAAGCCCATACAATAGAGAACAGCACATCCTTGCAATTATTGGCAAAACTAATATTTATTTGAAATGCTCACCTCTATAATAATAAGAAAAAATATCTCATTGACTACCTTCATGCTATTCCGTGAAAGTAAATATTTGACTGGAATATGACATTTTTGAATGAAATGGGAATTGGATGAAAAATCCTACTTAAATCCGCTAGGGGTCACTCTTGAAGCAATTCTATTTTTTTCTATTTTTTTTAAAACCAACCTTGATATGGTGAAGTTGTTCATACAGTATTTATAATATGCACTCATCAAAATTTGAATTTAAATCACCTAGCTACTCAGAAAAGCTGCACTTCAAATTTAATTGTTACTCTGTAACAATATGACAATTTAGTTGAGTTATACTTTGTGATAGTGTCTGTATATGTCAACACTTTTATTTTTTAACAATACAATAGTTTGTACAAGGAAATGCTATTTCCCCAGACTTCCTGTGTTCATTATAAGCCAAACACTCAGGGAGAAGAGCAATCAAAAGTGCACAGTAAGCATTGCCGCTGATTTTAGCCCAAGAAAAGTCAATCTGGATTCCTCTCGCTGATCTATTATCCGGCTAAAAACACACAGGACTATTTGTTTTCTTGCTGCCAATGTCTGTCCTTTCAGGCATGGATATGCAAATTACACTGGAGTTATTAATCACAGTGTCACAGGGATTATGCAAATGAATAAGAATGAGGAGTAAAGACCGGGGATAAAAAAAAAAGAAGTCTGGACATCAACAAATTTATGCTGGCATTCACCAGAGGTGAAGTGTTAAATTGTTGGCTGTGATCGTGGTTAACTTTCGAGACTTTCGGTGGGAAAGGTTAACTTTATGTCAGGAGATGTTTTGGGTCAAGATGGTAGACAGCCAGAGTCTTCATGAGCCTGTTTGTGAATTAATACAGTTTTTGGTATTCTTATCCAACCTTCCCTTGTGTGTTATTTTTTTTAAAACGTTGGTATTTGGAAAAATGAACAGCATATAACCAAATGATGATGTTTTGAAACTATGGGAATCAATTTGGTGTTTGTGGTCAATCATTGGTGTAGAATCTTAACATTTATGCAAATTTATATTAGCCTGTTTATGGTGTTTCACGTGATAAATTAGCATTAAGCTACCGGACTTTTGATAATATTTTGATTTAGAAAAAAATAGGTGTCGGTTGTACCGTAAACTTCAAGTAGGAGTGACAAATAACCTTGAAGCAAGCACACTTGGCCTCTTATTTGGACAACTCTTTGGAATGCTTTTTAAAAAAAATATTTGAATTACTATCTTAAATTTTCTGGATTTAAACGTAGACATACACTAGACATACAATACCCATTGAAGCTCCTTTCCATTGTCCCTAATATAACGGCAGCCCTCACAAATTGGAAGCAACCCACAGGAGCAACGCTCACCTCCCCCTGTAGCGTTTCCTCCCAACCTTGGTGGATGATTATTGGCAGGTTTTGGGGCATTGCTGCAAAAGGTGAGTGAATGCATTTCTGCAGATGACTGTGAGGCAGGCAAAGATTGAATTCTCACTACAGTGTCCGTGTGTGTGCTTGTGTGGCAGAAAGGGGGGGAGGTATGGGTCAGTCTCCTCGAAATAGGCAGTGATAGATGAGTTACATAGAAGCAGACAGCTATGCCTGCTCCCCAGCCTGGCTGAATCAGGAAGCTGTCTGCCAACTAAATGCCTCTCCCTTCCTCCCGTCCTCTCTCACTCCCTCACTCACACTCTCATTATAATTTCCTACCTCTTTCCTCTTACCCCCCCTTCTCTTCCTCTGCTTACGAATCAATCGTGTTTTTTTTTTTTTCTGCTTACCAGACAACAGATCTTTAGTCATTATGAGATTGAGCTTTATATCACTGCTTAGCGAGCACTGCAAGCCATTCAGGAAATAGAAAATACTTTTACCCATTTGGCTTTTATGAGCTACTAAATTAAAAATATATATATTTATGCTGGTACTGTCACACATGTGGTGTTTTTGGGGTGTGACCTTAAGTCCAAAGACGAAAGAAGCGCATTGTTGTTTTCATTCCACTCTCCAGTGCTTTTCCTTGTAACTTTTATTTCTGCCCGGGGATGCTTCTTTGTGTCTTGTTTGGGTAAAATGTACATGAGGCTTTAAAATGACAGCATCTGCCCTAGAGGGCACACTTGAGCCATGTGACATTGTCACCTGCCATGACTTTAGAAAGAGGATTAACTAGAGAAAAGGGGGATGGTGAAATATAGCAAATGAATTACACTATGCAAGTGTCTTTAAGGAAACATATTACGGAAAATTGACTATTTAATGGCTTGTATGCCAATAATTGGATGGCTGGAGTGCCTGCCCACCAATCAAGTGTGAAATTAAACAAGTTGTGAGATAGCTATTCTGGATTTCCGCATAATAACCCCACACTGCTTTTATTCTGCCCATGATCTGCTCAGTTAGGGGAAGATTCGAAGCCACTTTCAAGTGATAGCCAACAAAAGGTTAGCTTTGAGTGTATTAGCGGGTGATAGCAGTGACGTATTTTTCTGTCTGATGCAAAAGCAGGTTTAAGTAATTAATAAGCAATTTCCTTTCTTTGTATGTGAGGAATTCGTACTCGGTGGTCTTGTCCATTAATAATTTAATTAGCTTAGTGAGGCGACTTGGCCGTGGCTGTTTCCGTGTTGTGGTCAGTCTGTTTTCTATCGCTGCAAATAGGAGCAGAATACGACTGTATAACCTCAAAATAATTCAGCAAGATCATTTCTATTAGATTCTACTTTTCTATTATATTTTTAAATTAGATTACCGTTGGTTCTATTCCTTCCTGTATGTGTGGTTAGGGTCACTTCATTTGGAGCAAGTTGATAAAAACAGAAATGATATGAATGCATAATGAGACACGACCGATATGAATATGAATAAACCGTTGAATACCCGCATAAGGAGGATTAATCACAAATCTGTCATATTAAAGAGCATTAGTTTAATCAGTCGAATAAATTTGTGAGTGCACATCTGTATTAACTAATCAGCAATCTAAGTGGCTTAAAGAGTTTTCTGACTACACAATTATGTACAAGAGAAGAATTTCTGTGCATACAATAAAAATGAAAACAAATCTCACAAATAAATAAAAAAATATATACATTTTTACCATAATATAAATATTCACCATGACACTGTATAGTCACTTTTCCTTCTATCCAAACATGCTTGTCCTGGAATTTTTCTGACACCCCCGTCTTTTTTCTTTATCACCACTTGATGCTGACCAACACTGCTATCATAGTGCTGATGATAATCAATCCTCAATCAATTGGGCAATAATTGCTGAGCCAATAGGCGAGGCTGGTTAAATATTGATACACGTCTAAAAGGCTCATCAGGTTTTATTGAGCGTAGAGGGAGACACACAATGCTGCTGGTGCAGTTGATGAAAGATGGCAAAGTGAGTGGCTCAGGTCATACACTCCATTTAAGTTAATCCAAGCAAATCTTCCCATTTATTAGAATAGTGCACTAAAATTTAAACAGGATAATATATTTAAGTGCTACCTTCCAGTGTCCAAGACACAACTCAAGGAATCGGCGGAATTTGTTTACTCTTATTTCTAAAAGTTGCAGTTGCACTTGAAGATTAAAAGACGAGAAGAACAGTGACTTTGCTCTAATTATCCCGATGGCCAAACGAGCTGTGTCAGTTAAATTGCGTTCGCAATCGGCACAACCTCTGGCTGCTTATAGCAGCTACTTTCTGACACTGCGAATCAGCCTGATAGATTGCATTGCGAGTCTCTCCTCAACTGATTGGCAGCTTAATGACAAGAGCCAGTAAGGGAGGGGGGGGGGGTAAAAAAGAAGCCCAGGCAGTTTAGGGTCCTCGGCTAATATAAGTTGATTTTCCACTCTTAAAATTGATGCTTGCAGGTGGATCTGATATAAAGGCATCATCAGAAAAAATATTCATTCATAATACCGTGTCTGGAACTTTCCCTGAAATGGTCTCATTTATCAAAATGAGATGACTGGTGGAGCCCAGTAAAATGAATCTGGAGCTAATGGTGCCTGTCCAGGCCACTTAAGATATAACAAAGGTTGACAAATATTCAAGACTCACGCACAACTTCTGACAGGACAGGACATTTTTTTTCATCCAATGATTGTTTGTAATTTTTTTCTTGATGGATGAAGCCCACCAGGTGGATATTAAGTCTTAAGTTGCATGGGAGAAAAGTCTTCTTGCATGCCAAACGGTCTCCAATGTGCAGTCAAGTTGTGCTGTGCATGAGCAAGGCTGCAGAGGAAGCAGATCACACAGCACAGGCTGCATTATTAAAGCACTGTGTGCTCACGAGAGCTGACAGAGGCTTTCTCTTTGCTGTCACAGGTTGCATCTTGCACGACCATATAAAAGCATACTGGTCAATTCAAAGCCTTGTTATCCTATTTTTGATATTAGATGAAAAATCATTCCCAAGAAAACAAAAATGGAAGATCATATTTTCTTAAATGATATGACAGACTCCGCTCATCATGATGAATTTGAACCACATGAAAAGACAACAAAGGAAAAGCTGCCAGGAGCTGTCGTGAATATTTTTATTTCCAAGCAGTTTGTGTCTGGTGGTCTCATTCACTGAGGAGAAATGTGAGTGACAGTCAGACACAATGATAAAGCAATCAATCAAATGCTTGATTGAGGGATAGTCAGAAAATCTGGAATGGAACATCTCTCTGGATTAGCGACACAACTGAAATGTCAAATTAGTGACATTATTTTTCACAATTAAGCCTGGAGCTAGAGGTCAAGGTGACAGTGAGGTGGTTTGTTTGTTTTTTTTTCTCCGTCAACCTGCTACAATTTTAGTCCTCAAAGTGGACCTGTGAGCTTTCTTGTCTTTGGAAATGAGTCGCCCTGCAGGGTTTAGTCTACAAGGCCGACACTAATTTATCCTTTGTTCTATATTGAAACTTTGAGGGGGGGAAAAAGGGATTTCGTCTTACTCGAAAAGTCTCCCGGACTAAATATTTAAAAAGCAGTTTTCCGTTGAATACTAATTCATCATCTATTTATAGCCCATTTTTATCACTTCCTGCATAATATGTCTTATGGCAATACATTTTCTTCAGACTTATATGAGAAGAATGCTGAATGAATAAAATATTCAGCTCCTTGCTTAGTCAGTGTGTGTGTGTGTGTCTCGTGACCAACCGTAAAGTAATATATACCCCACTGGTTAAGATGAGATGAGGTCAAATCCAAATCTACCTGTCACCGATGTCAAACTGTTCGGAAAAGTTGTGACTTGATTTCCCCAAAGAGCTTTACTAGCAGGTTACACTGATCTCCCACTTAATTGCTCTTTCCTGTTAAGAGGTGTTTTCCGAAGTGTAGAAAGAGGGCTTGGGTTTTGATTTGCTTTTAACAACCCCTCACAGTTTTTTTAGACAAGGCTATATTAGACTTTAATGAATTCTGCGGCTTGAAATACTCAAAGGTAATGGCAATTCAGGTATGCAATGCACAGCAGAGGTCTGCAGGGTGGCAATTAATAAGGCGGCCCCAGTTGAAAAGTCCAGGCCTGCCATGTGACACCCTCCAGGATTTTCACTTTGGTTTGTTTACTTTGCCCGTGTCAGTCTGGGAAATTCCAGTAGGTCTTCTTAAATCTCGATTCTATATCCCAAGTGTTGGTAGTTTCAGAGATGAGATCAAGCTGATGCAAGAGCATTTAAAAAAGGTCGGTCTGCGCCGTTTTGGGCGTGGACGCAGCTGACGTCCCAAATTGAATCGCCTGTTGTGATTCTCTTGAAACGTGATGTGTAAACATTGCATTGACATGTCTGAAGATATTTTATTTTTTTGTCCACATTGTCATAGTTTGCAGCAGTATTGGATTAATATCACCGTGTCTATTAGGATGTGCATAAAAGAGAGTTGACCAGAACAAAGCTTAACTGAGTTAGAACCAGAGCGGCAACTTTTTGAGGATAAAAAGAAAATCAGGGTCTACTGCTGTCTTAGGAGTGCCTTTCCAGATGAGAGCCAGTCTGGGAGAGGGGCTGAGGCAGGAGGGCAGAATGATTGAAGTGGAAGTCAGGCTGAGAATCTTCTGGCTGAGAACTCCTTGACAAACAAAATGGGGCAAACTAAAATAGAGAGGTTTGATCTCTGACTTAGCGAGCAAACAATCTGGCAGTGTTGGGGGTGAGTCGTGTAGTTACGGCAAACCGAGGCAGACGGGTCATCTCTTCATTTCCAGATCACATTGCTCACCCAACGACTGTATCTGATTATTTATCAGCAATTGGTTCTGTTTGTGAAGAATTTCTGAAGACGAAAACCCCGTTATATTTAATCGGCCACGTCACGCTACTTATTGATAGATTTAATGATCATGCCAGTATTCATTTAGAAAACTACAGTTTTGCGAACAGACTTAATTTGGAGTGTCCATCATTTGCATGCTTGCATTCACACACAAACTCAAACACACATTCTTTGTGGTTAATTTCTCCACTTACAAAGATAGTGTTATTGATGCGATGGGTCACATTGCAATTTGGAGGCAATTAAAAGGTAATGAATGTACTCAAATGAAACCTATGCCTGGAGGGCAGCAAGATGATCTATTTGTGCGCATGTGTGTGTGTGTTTGTGTGGCTTTCAGATAAAATGCAGCTAAAGTTGTTCTCACTATATGCCTGCAACGTGTTTTCTGACTAATTGTACCGTATTTTCCTCACTACAAGGCGCACCGGATTATAAGGCCCACTGTCGGCTTTTGAGAAAATTGGAGGTTTTTAACTGCGCCTTATAGTGCGGAAAATACGGTATCTTAATGGTCTCTGCATCTTTAGCGATAACTCCATTTGAATTATCATCTTTAGCTTTCATTCGATTGTTGGTGAACACATCTGGTCTATCCGTAGTGCCTAACAACCAAACGGAAGACGGAAAATTTTCGCTCGGGCTCATTCATCCTTCCCCAAGGGAACAAATTCTGTCGCTACGAAGGAAGAACTTAGCGCGGTAGTAGTCATTTTCATGTTCATTAGATCCGTCTAACCTTAGAAACCTAACCAGGCAGTACTTGCTAACGGCTCTCCTAGGTGTTTTTAATTAGTGAGGATTGCTTGTTATGTGAGGCAGATGGCCCAATCCTCCATCTTTTGTTAAAGCCACACTAATTAGGCTTCTCACAGAAGATGCGTCGAACCCGAATCCTTAATCAGTGGGACTGCTTAGGCAAGTAATAACGAAGCCTGATGTGTGTCCTTAACAATGCTCACCTTCAAACTCCAAAATAGAAATCAGGCAGAGTTTTGGATGGATGCGGTTGTCGAAGGCAAATCCAGAAAACCGTTGATTATTTGAGAGATATTTTGGAGCTACAAAGGACACGGCTCCAAACAGATTAGCGATCAGAGGTCGTCTGGTATATAAAACAACAGTTGAGTCAGAAAAGCAATACGCAAGAGAACGCTTGATGCCTTCATGCTTTTCTGGCCCTTCCAGCACTTTGAAATCACGACTTTGCAAAGATATGTAAAAGTTCTCATCTCATCCCAGTCCAGATATCTCCTTCTAAACAAGCACAGATGGTAAGTATGGCCTGAAACAATTCTCACGGTGGTTTCTACACTGCTGAGGGAAAATAATGACTCAGAAATCATTGCGAGGGCTTGAAATGATCAGGTTTTTATTGCTGGAATCTTTTTAGACTCAAATGTTGCTTACTTTGGAAAAGTACACTTTGTATAAATCACCAGACCTTCCTAGTGTGCAGTCAATATTGGGTCAATAAGTCCCCAGCGTGGTAATGGCGAGAGGTAGTTTTCGAGAAAACAATCAAGTGTGAACGACATTTCTATAATATGAGTTTGCTTTTTCTATTCTCTCTTGTTAATTTTGCAACAAAGGTATCAGACACTGCTCTTTGGTCATCTTTATAAAAGAGCTAAAATGGCTTTTATAAGCACTTAATCCAATTTGCTTTGTAACATTACGCTCATAATAAGGTTGGGTGGTTGGAATAGACTGCCTGAAACGTTTTATATATCTTTTATAATGAAGTTCACTCCTTTGTTGGCTTGAAATGTCATACATGGAAATCAGAGGCATGGTTCCATTCTTGCCAAGCAATTAATCTTTAGGATGAACTTTTTTTTTCTGCTTGCGTAAAAGTCTTTTGGGCGAGAAACATCCGACTGACAAAGTTTTACTTTCGGGAATGATGAATCATTATTTCCAATTTCCACTCCATGACATCCTTTTTAAATTGAATGGTGTAATAATGACACTAGAAAGTGGCAAGATTAAATGTTATGTGGTGAAGCAACAACTGATATAGAATAACAGGATGCCAGCACAAGCACAATTTGCTTTGCCCGTAGTTCAGCCACAATAAATAGCCAGGGCCCCTACCGCATTCATCATATCGATTTTTCTTTAATGATATGCGCTAGAAAGTAATTTCCTTGTCTCTGCCTTGTCAGCGGTGACTAATCAAATTTTCTCGAGTCAACCTATTCTATAGCTCAAGGAAATGCTTGGTTATAGGTGTTGGTCATCCGAGTGCCACAGACATTTCCGAACAACTGCAATCTTACTCTGAATGCTAAATGTGTGCTGTGTTTTAATTACTTAACATATACTAGTGACAGAAACTGTAGGACAAAAATACTTTTAAATATATTGTCTTTGATTTCATATTTCCCCCTCACATTAAGAGCTCATATTTTGAACATATGGAAGGAAACTGCCACTGAAAAGTCAAATTATTTAAGTATGTTATACCTCACGCATTGCATACATAATCAAATGGGTATGATTATGCAATTTGCAAATATAATATAAACCAAATGATTAGAAAAATGTATTTTTATTTTTGTTATTTGAGCATGCGAGTCAACATACCGTAGCATTAAATACGTTTGTATACGTATTTGCGAGTATGTTCAAATATACCCGCACGTCTTCAAATTATCTGATAAAGTCAGTCAAAGTAAGAAAAGTATATTTCAGTTCATGTTTTCATTAAATTATTCATGTTAAAATATATCGGTTAACTTAATAACTGAGAATATCTGTACTTCAATATAAACCTTGACCAAGTGTTTTTTTTTTTAAACTCAAATGCTAATTGCATTGGCTCGTTACTACTTTCATTTCTAAAACGCCAATCAAAGTAGCGTACCCACAAGCCAATCGATGTGAGCTGTCTTTCCGACAGAATCTTTTATTTGCTGTAAATACCGAAACGGAGCGTTATAGATTGGGGGCAGCCAGCTGGACGCCCACATGCGTGTTCTTTTTCCCTTTCTCTGGGTGGTGGCACTCTGGAAAGGCATTGATCATCTCTTGGTGTCCAGTTTCATGGAGGCTGTCCAAATCTATGACTAAGGCCTACCGGGGCCAAGATGTTTGGAGTAAACCCGTGACCTTTGAGGTCTGTCTGAAACCATGTTATCGATAGAAACGCGGATACGGTTACTCACCCACTGGAACTTGTCATTATTCAATAATTTCGTCGGAGGAACCGCAATCTTCCATATTTAGTCAATGTTCATCCCAATTTATTTTCCTAAATATGTGATACTGTTTGGAATTCATAAAGCCTTCCATCTAGCTTTGTATTCATGCAGTCATTCTGACATTTCTCTGTCAATAGTATCAGACTTCAACTCGTACTGGGCTCCCTGCAGTGCGAAGGGAAAGAGAAGGTAGCAGAGTGTGTTTTTCCAAACAGCCTGCTCTTCCCACCCACCTCTGCACGCTGGTTAACACTCGGATTTCTCTTTGTAGCTGTGGCTTTGGTGAATTTTCCTAAAATACACATTCATCATTGCCGAGGGCATAAACAATTATCAATCAGATTTTACCCGGTATTCCACATAGGAGAGATTCTCATGCAGTTTGCAGAGCTTCTATTTTCAGTGGAACACCTAATGTCCGATTGTCAACATGGAAAAGTAAGTTTGTTAAAATAAAAAAGTCATCTCTCCGGTCATAACGATTGAATGGCCACAGGCGAAGAGGTATGTTTGAACCTAACGCACCAGAGGGCATTTGATTAGCATTCATATTGTTTTGCCACTTTTCAACATATTGCCTCGTCAATAATTCAAACGGCAATTACAATGACGAAGACATCAAAATGTTAAACGGAGCACTCCGAGTCGCTCTTATTCAATACGAGTTGTTTACAAAACTACAGACAGGACCAACTTTTAATTAGTCGCTGTGTAGACTAGCCAGGATGAGCAGATTGTCTGCTCGCTCTTTCACGGTCTTCGTCATGGAAATAGAGAACTGGAAGCATTGCTATGTGAATTGTTGCATGTGCAAGTTGCCAATTTGTCCATCTGTGACAATTGAAAACATGATTTGGATTTAATTGTGACTAACTCCTTTTATTACACATCATGACCGACTCGGCCATATAAATAAATATGTTAACGGCTATCAAATTACGATTGTTTATACAGCTTGACTCCTTCTTGCGATTGATCGTCAAGAGTACCAAAACCATCTTAACTTTGGCTTTCTTTTAAGTAGAATGTCTTGTCTGACCTTTTTTTGGAAGACCTTGCTCGAGTAAAGCCTGTCCTTGTCACGACTAGTTTTCATGGACCACTTGGCAGAAATGTCCTAACTTGAGAATATTGACAAAGAAGAGAAGCGGACCGTGCTTGCGACTTCTATCGATTTTTTTCGGAACAAATAAAGTACAAATTGAAAACAACTCCGATTAATAATTAGAATTATAAAGCACGTTTAGACAAAACATTTAGCCCCCAGCTTCATCTATGACAAAACAGAAAACAAATACCCCGTTATTGATTTTCTTGTAACTTATGGACATCTTATGTGCAAATGTCAACCGCTCTCGGTGTCTGCGGAATATGTTATCTATTAATGAAGACACGCTCCGACACGGCGGCGTGTGCCAGGCCTAACAGTCATTCTATGTGATCACAAGCTCTAATACCTCCTTTAATCAACACTGCTTGGCCCAAGGTATTGTGAGGGTATCCGTCTCACCTCGCCGGGAACACACGCTGGCAGCCGTTTTGCATATCAGGCCTGGCCGATCGATATGTTATTAGAGAACAACCTGTTGGAGGCATGTCAATTAATTCCGGGCTGTCGGCTCCCTCACTTGCGCTGTTTAGCAAGACAACCAGAAGAGTCGAAATCGCTTCAATGCCCTGAGAATGAAATAAACTGGACGAATGAGCATCTTTCGCAATCGATATATTCTTATTCGCGGAATCAATGCTGTCCTGAACTGTTGCTCTATTGATGTGTTTCTAGAAAATGGGACAATTACCTCAGAGTTTGACATTAGTGATGTGTGGAGGTAAATATTCATGCTTACAATGGCAGATCAAATCGATTCTTCAATCAAAATATCGATATTTTGGATCGTTTGAGGTCATGTATATCAGTGGCGGGAAAAGTGTAAACAAGAGATGATAAAATTATGATGGTTAGCGGGGACTATTTTTTCTTCTGCCTGGGTAAGTGTAGAATGCTGAGGAGAAGCAATTACTCAGTGGACACAATGAAAGAGTGTAAATGGAGTCAGCGTGGAGCTATTTGACCTCCACAAACAGCCAAGATGCATTTTGGGATGTTTGTGGTAAGTCAGAACAAACCACAAAACAAAATTATTTAGTAGGTTAAGTATGAGAAAATCGAATCCACACAATCTGAAATGAATATTGTAAGGACATGTATTTGTCATGATTGGTGTTCATCTTGGTTTTGTTTAGATCACAGGTGTCAAAGTCAAGGCCCGGGGACCAGATACAATTTTCAAATTGTTTTCACTTTTAAAATATAGAGATATTGTTAACAATTTTTATTATCATATATTTTTTTTAAATCATTTTTATTTTTAAATATTTAATTTGATTTGATTTCAGTATTTTATTTTTAATTATTTGTTCATACATTTATTTGAGTTGACAATTTTAATGGCCCTTTGATGCAAACTATGATGCGGCCCACGACAAAAATAAATTTGACACCCTTGGTTTAGATTAAGTTTGACCTGTCGTGTTCCACCTGTTTTTCATTATCACTTTTCCTTGAATCAACCAATCAGCTCGCTCGGGCCACATAGGTGTGCCTCGTTGTCCCATCAGTTTGTTTGCATTTATTCCCAGATTTCCTTCAATCTGTGCTTCTTCATTGTTGATGCTGTTGTCACCTATGGAAATAACCAGGCTGGACCTTTCACTGTGGTAGGCAAGCACTTTCTTTTTTTGAAAATACCTTGATTATTGCGCAAGGAAGAGAGCTGCTTGAATAGGGGAGCAGCAATCCATATGCTACACTTAACAACCAATGAAGTTGTGATTCAGAGATCTGAAGCTGAAAAGAGCTGACGGTGCTTGTCCGCACCTCTGACTTTCTCAGAACAGCAAAGGCACGCAATAATCTACCTCGAATTATTGCCTGTAAACCATGTCATGCAACAGTTAGATCAAAATCACTCAGTTATGACAATAACTGTAAAGACAATACGTTCATCTGTTTTTGGAATGTTAAAATCCATCCAGATTTTCTGTTAGCCCCTGATAAATCCTTTTTTACACTTTGTGATCACAAACGATTTCTAATGGGCTCTTTGGAAAGCTTAGTGTGTTTAGTCAGCAAATAATCTGACCAGAAAGTTTCCTTAATGGAGACTATAAAGCTTTTCCAAGCTCTCTTTGGATGCTGACAGCTTGACATGATCGCTCAATGACTTCAGCACAATTTTATTGTACTTTGGAATGTAACCAAAACAAAATGTTTGCTAGACTTGGAAATGATCTGACGTTCGTAACGACTGATAGAAGTCATATTATTTGCTGTATAGAAAAACAATCAACTATGGAATCAGAAATTAAAATGTGGGGCGTATAATAAAATGTAAGAGATATAAAATTTCCTCCATATAATAAATTGTATATAATATGCTGGTTCATTAAAATGTTTGCAATTCTACATAGCATGATGAAGCACACACTGGAAAGAAATGTGAGCACTTTCACAAAGTCAAAGAATATAATAAATTCCACTTATGATTTATTTTTTAGGTGAATTTTACCGAGAATGCAAAAAAGCTTTATCAGTGTAAGATTTAATGACCCAACATAAATGGGAAATAACGTATCATATCTCTACATTTATTTTCAAACTATGCATTATCTTTATGCACATTATGCTCCTCGGCAAGTGAACAGTCCAGTTCGATGTCACTTTCCATTCAGCGAAATGTTGAATAATGTAACAGTCGTGCAATTTTGCTTTTCTCAATGGCCGACGTGAGCAAATGCAATCTAATCAGCCGGTGTGCCAGATTCTGTATCTATTTTTAATGACTGGCTGAGCGTTGGCAGTTAATTTTGCTATCATTTTGAAATTTGAAAATCGCCAGTTGTATCACATGACCTTTCACAACATCCAGTCGGTCACTGCCAAGCCAAACCAAATTTGAAAGTGGAAGTCACATTTGGACATTGCTTTGAAACTAAAAGTGGATTTTCACCTTATTCAGATGACTGAGAAATAACATAAAAGATTGAGGATGGAAAATAATATTGCTCCAGGGGAGTCATATTCCAAAGACCCCCTTACAGGTGTCACCTGGAAGGTTTCTGCCACTCAGCAGCCCACTTCTCTAGAAGCTACAGATGAGAATTTTTCAATCAAACGGCCTCAGGCACGGGGCCTCCATGAATAGTCAACACAACAACTCGGGTTGCTTCAAGGTAGCTTGAAAATCTCAACTTGGTGTCCCGCTATGGGCTCCATCCATAAAGACTCTTTAAAGCCAATATGAAAGAGTCAAACCACCTCTGGGTTTAAATTAGGGGGGGGGCACTTTTAAACCTACAACACCCAAGGATTTGATCAATTTAAAGCATACCGTATTTTCCAGACTATAAGGCGCACCGGACTATAAGGCGCACCTTCACTGAATGGCCCAGTTTAAAATTTTGACACAATGCTTCAGGCCAGTTTAAATTTAGGAATTTGGTCCATATATAAGACGCACCGGACTATAAGGCGCACTGTCGGCTTTCGAGAACATTTGAGGTTTTTAGGTGCGCCTTATAGTTGGAAAAATACGGTATATAATTATCATTCTTATATTTTAAACATGGAGTACACCCGGCTGATCATGACATGTAGTAGATGTAAAAGATGTTTCCTTATAATCCCATTTCCTGAGAAACGCGACACCCACAGCAGCACTTCCAATTACTCTCTCCTCTATTGTCCAGTCATCTCACGTTGCCCATTATTTCTCTCTGCATTGCATGCTATGGTGCGAGGAGGGCGATTATTGTGGGGTGCTCTTGACATCAATGTGAGGTTCAACTCATCCCTGCTCTTATTTTATGCTTGCGTAGCCATCGGATGCTAATAGCAAGTTTTATACTGTGGGCAGTTTCATGTAAGTGTTTTGACACTTTTTTGGGAGTCAATGTTTTCCCAAAGCATTCATATTCTCCTTTGCATAAATTATCATACAAATACCGTGTGCCCTTTTGGATCCAAACATGCACACATGGCCAGACAAACCCCCCGTAGCTTGACGGCGGGATATTCTTAGTGTTGATGGAGCTATCGATCACGCACACATTAAAATGATGTCGGCAGCGGTGAACACCAATGGCGGAAAGGTCCATTAATCAGGAAATCAATGCATCCTATCAATAGGCTGCCGTGGTTCTGACAATGGATGATGCCTTTTGAGGTGGGACTTAGCTGGAACCCAACGGGTCTCGCACGTCTCGACATTTGAACTCCGACCTGTCTTACGGAAACCTCATGTGATGCTTCCATCTTTTATCGGATCCTTTCAGGGGATTGCTCGGTCCCACAACTCATTGTAGGTTGTGAGCATGGAGGGGTCATGAGTCATGAACGCTTGAGATGAGTAAGCTTTCCTCTACTTGTACCCCAGGAGATAGTCACCTCCATGACTGATGGGGAAAAGTCATCATCAGCATGACTGGACAGTACAGAAGTATTTTCAACAAGTTATTTCATAATTCATTGTCACATTTCGCTCTTAAAATCGTTTTATTTCATCCGCGTGCTGGGAAAGTAGCCTAAAAAAAGACTCGCTGACATTATTTTGAAAGTGTTGAATCAGCACGATATTTGAAGTGCAGTGTGAAATTATAACTGATCATGTAAATTACAACCTGTAATGTCTGAAAATAGAACTAAGGGTTCCTAATCTGGGTCACTAGATGAGAAGCATCCAAAATGTGTTAAAAGCTAAATTAACTTTGCCAACTTGAAAAAAATTAGTCACATCCTGAGGGCCAGTTGGTTTCAGGCTATTGAATAGCAGCTTTGTAGATGTCAAATAATTACCAGAACATCCCGTTTCCCATCAAACACGACATGAATGGCGGTAAAACCTGCCATTCATGTGTCGAGTAGAAGGCAATTTGGAGGTTACATCTTTTGTAAACGTATCTTTTACTGGAGGCGCTAGATTGGAACATGCCTTTAAACAGATTTCTCCCCCCTTTTCCGATCAGTGAATTGAATTGCAAAGTCTTGGATATAATTTGACTTTAGACATAACCAATTTATCTCCCGCTGCTGTGCAATCCAGCCCTGTAATGAAAACCCAGATGGGCAGTCAGGATTGGCGGAGACTGACACATGCTTCCGTTGGTTCAAATTAGAAATGCCAAAAGAAAGGAAGAAAGTGTCAAATGGCAATGCCACGCACGGTATACATGTCGAAGACTCGGGCTGGAGGATTCAATCTCAACAAAAGTTGTTTTGTTACCCGCCAAAAAATGCCTTTTCTTTTTTAAATGTTACTTTTATTTTGAACCCTTTTTTTTATCCACCGAAACTGACCTAATGACAATTTCTTATCCAGTTTTATGCAAATTGTCTAAGCTAAAATATTTTGCTGTACTTATATTTTTCTCTCTGTCTCTCTTACAGAAAACACAAAAGTCAGAAGAATCATAAAAGGTATTTGGTGCACCCCGACATATAAATCTCCTTATATAGCATGCACTAAAAAACATACTGTAACATAAATTCTACTTATATAGCAGGTGGTGAAATGTACTGTTGCTGAAACATTCCTAAGACAAAGTTAACCAGAACCTATATCACAAAAATACATCTGTAGAATTAAATATGACAAAATGAACATGTTGTAAAATACTTTTATACTTTGTCAAATTATTCAAGTACTGTAGTTAAACCTGCAAAGTATCTAGCAGCACTTTACTTTTCCTCCTTTCGTTTTACTGATTACACCAAATCGGTGAACGTCGTGATGTCTACGTCCTGGTGAGAGCAGCTGCTCATCTTCTCTGATGGCTATGTAAATGTGCACACTTTTGAAAGTTTTTTTTTTTTTTTCCTCAACAAAGAATGTTATTTAAACTGTCAATCATTGTTTGCATAATCACGTTGAAATTCTGATGAATGACACTCGGCTCTCGTAAAAAAGTGATTTGTACTTCAGAGGGGAAATCTCTAAATTTAGATTTGTCATCATTTGTATAAATGATGTCGTCCGTGTCAATTATCGGTTATGACACACGGCGACACAAACAAACCACTTCTGCGCTTTTAAATTACGTCTTCTTATTGTTGCTAATCATCTCCATGTCAGAAAGCTTTAACTTCATTTGAACTGATGTCACACAGAATTAAGCTATGAGGTCCTCAAGGTGCTAATCAATAAAAAAAAAAAAAAAAGCCCAACAATAATAGCCAAGATGTATTTTCGAGAGTTAGCTTTGTTTGAAGACCAGTTAGCGTAATCTTGGTTGATGGATTTGATGGACTGGTTTAAGTCTTGGACTTAGCGCCAGATACCGTGGCCTCCAGATATCTGGTTTGCTGCATTCGTTTAAAATTTGATTTAAGTTCAGATAAATATCCTGCATATTGTCTTGAAAATCAGTTTGATAAAAAAAAAAAATTGCCAATTGATGGGTTTTAGTTGAAAGCTTTCCCTTATATCTGCTTTCATTGGCTTGATGGCATTTGTATAGTGCTCCTAATAAAGTCGAGGTCACTTCATATGACTCCAATCGAACGCGAGACCTTTCTAAGTGTTCCATCCCTGAGCGCTATAAAATGGTTGTTTTATTTCCCTCTTCACCTGGTGACCCGCTTAGACCACCTGGGGTCAGTATCGAGCATTGGGATTAAATAGACGTGCAAGTGGAGATGTGTGCATGAGCACAGGATTATGAATAGTGTGGATTTCTAGAGCAGAGACAAAATGTATTTAAATTTATTTTTCCTGAATAGTTATATTTCTAAGCTAAAACCACGACCAAATCGTTACCACTTAAAAAGATCTTCATATAGGCGACAATGCAAATTTTTCCACGTCCACAAACAGTTTCCTTTAAAGCCCCCCTGATACATATTTTAATACAATCACAGGCTCGGCGCCACGGGTAAATCTGTTTGTATAAGACTGATAAAGTATCTGGCCCAGCTGTCAACCTATTTCCATGACAGTTGTGTGCAACTCCTGGCAAGCATTATGCTATCCAAATCAATCATATCTGACATGCTTTCACTCAAAATGAAGCAAAGTCCTTGAATGGCTT
This sequence comes from Syngnathus floridae, assembly GCF_059516105.1. NCBI lineage: Eukaryota > Metazoa > Chordata > Actinopteri > Syngnathiformes > Syngnathidae > Syngnathus > Syngnathus floridae. Next base: position 3,907,686 of record NC_142432.1, on the reverse strand, counting down.
TAGTAATGTCATTCGGGGGGGGGGCAAGTTGCATGTTAAGCCAGGGAAGGGCAAGCTAGCTTTTATAAAGTAAAAGTGTCTAATTATAATTTATTGTATTTTTTTGCACGACTCTTTATTTTTACCATAGAAGCTCCATGACCATATTTGGCTATAAATGTTGCTCAGAAGATTTCGACTAATAGCTGGTGTTTTTAAAATTTGGTTTCCTGTTGGCCTCACCCGACAGGGACGGATTGGTTGGCATTGTCATGGCAGATGAAAGCTTGGGCTGCTTGCAGGTAATTGCCTCCGATCCTTAGTCATCAAGTTGTGTAAATTTCTCGCCAGCTCATTAGCAGGCTTTATTTGAAGAACCTTTTTCTCCCCCCCCCCCCGTCATCTTTCTCAGCTTACTCTCCATTTTGCTGAGTTTTTTCTTACTCACGTGTACAAATGTGTATAATTTAGTTGAGTTAAACACAGTCGCTTTAAATCTGATTTTTTTTAACGTAATTTTATTTCATCAATTATTCAAACATATCTTTTTCACTTTGCGCTGGTGTCGGCATCATCTGCAGCACAACCGTCTTGTCAATATTATCAACCTTGGATAATTAGCCGCCGTTCTTTTGTAACATAAGCTGGAAATGTCTTTATTGATGAGCAAAACAACACTATTGACGTTTCCTGTAAAGCAGGATTTAAAAAAGTAGAATTTCTGGACTAATCGGAAGATCGACATTGTCGGTTTGTCATATGTTGACGTTGTAATTATATTATTTGTCATTTAATTATATTAAATAATACAATATATGTAATATTCTATATATTATAATATATATAATTTAAATAATTTAATTATTTCACAACAATTTAATTCATATTATTAGATGGTCATCTTAAAAACTGGATAACCAAATTTGAATGGTAAATTAAGTCTCCCATCTGTCTGGGTTGGAGCCGTCACGTTTAGCGTTAGCGCACGGAGCCGCTCGGGAGAGTTCATGAAAGAGGCAGAAGCAAGCGCAGCTCATTTGACATGCTGAGGGAAGGCAAACGCTCCATATGCGCACCAAACCAAAGTCATTATGGAAATACGTTTCAAATACATATTTATATTGTGAGACAAAAAAACATTTACATTTCATACTCTCGTCCTTACTGCAGAGAGACCTCTTGAGGAAAGTGTCTGATGGTGTTATACCATCCCCGTGGCATTATGTGTAAATTCTGTGCAGTCCTTGTGGGTTTTGCGGAACTGTTTGCTCATGGAAATGTCATGTTCCGACTTCGGGTTCATGAATGAAGAGGTAATTGATTGTGGCGATTTGCACATTCTCCCCCACTGTAATGAGGTTCTTAGTATGGTGCTCAGTGTTGCTGACCCAACCGGAGTCTAACATGCCCCCTTTGCTCCCGCTGAGTGATTTGCAAGGCATGGCTGTCCTTCAACAACTGGTTGCATCTGAGACTTGAAACGTCTACAGTATTTCCCCAATCTATTAAACGGCCGCTGCACTCAGCCTGTTGTAATTGTGCTGACCGCAACTGAACGTCTTGCTTGAAAATGCACTGACTGCAAGAGAGATTCGAGTCAAGTGGCTGGGTTGGTCTGTGTGAGAATTTTAGATTAAAAAAAAATATTTAGACTCTACAGTCTTTTAGGTGGCAGTCTTATTCCTCGATATACTTGCCTATTTGTTGTTTTTTTTCCCTCAGGCCAAAGCCATGTCTAACGAAAATTTTGGCGCCATCTTGTGGCATCTTAAGTCTGCTTTATTGTCAATTTCTTCACGTCAAGAGATGCAAAGAGATCGAAAATGCGTTTCCTACTATCCCATGGTGACAAGACATATTACACATTCGAGTAAACAATACAAAAAGTCAAAATAAGAAGGCACAGATAATGAATAAATAAGAGCAATGAATAAATTAAAGAATACAACTTCATGCCAATGAACTATGTTGGAATTTTATTAGTTTGCATCAGTCAAAATAAACTTATACATCAGAATTCTCAATTGCCACAGATGAAAAATAATAAAACCTCAACACCTAACTTTACTAACATAAACAACAAAATACTTCCTCTGACCAGAACATTGCAAGCTAGTGCGAAAGAGAGAATGCAAATGAAAATTAGAAAGGGGTCATAATGTGGAGCCCTTTCAACACACATCTTCCTGACTATAATCCTGGCACAAAATCAAATCCCACCTCCTTACTGAACCTAGATAATTGCAGACAGGGGTCTGATAAGCCCCTGTAATGGAACTCTGTCAATCAGTTCATGCCATATAGCCCCCCCCTCTTCTCTCTCTCTCCTGGGTGTTTGCTCAAATTGAATGAAGAAATCCAGGAGCCGCTGACATTTAGGGCTACTGCTCTGCTGATTGTGAGAAGAATGTTCCGGTTTAATTTCATTAACGGGGAAAGTAAAAGCAAATTTGCCGTATGAAAAGCAATTACGGCGCTGCTGACTGGAGCTTTTATGCTCGCGAAAGGTCCTCCTTCTCATTGTCTTTCAGAGTGCCAAAGACTCGCCTCAATTTATCGCCGGGGTATTTATTATGCAAGCAAAACAGAAGTCAGACTGGGTAATTATTTCCCTTCTGTGATCCAAAGATTCGAGAATTCCGCAACTAGAGTAGTTTATGTTTTGGGTAACTTTTCCACTTTGAAAATTGCAATCTAATATAATTTTGGAAAATATGATTCAGGCAGTGGAGGGAAATCAATGGTGGCCTTTTTCTCCACAGCTTCAGTCCAAAGTTCCCTGCTGCTTGAGTGCCATGGCTTGTTCTCCCCTTTCATCCCATGGACATGCCCCCTCCGAGCTTGGAGAATAGTCTGACTGCAGGGTAGAGGTTGCGTGCTTCTCACCTGGATTTATAGAAGAGGTGCAATTTTGAAAGGTCTTCTCTGTAGATTCAAACATGCTGCCATCAAAATCTATTAGTGAAGGAACATCTCAACAACTCAAAGTTCCCATTATGTTGTGATGGGGGAAATATTGATATTTTAAGAAATCAATAATGATATCAACTTAGAGTGTGTTCATGTCAGGGTTACATTTATGCTTATGTAAAATCCTAAATGGCTAAAATGAGGTAAAACGCCTCAAGTTCATGTCCTTGTGATTCACATTTTTAAACCTTAATCAAAGGTTCGTGCTCTTCTGAGTGCTTTAGTTTTGTCTTCGCTTGAGCACCAATAACTTGTGGAAACACAGAGTCGACTTTGGCTTTATGCAATAAAACGGCAGCTGGATACTTCTAATGGGCGAAAAAAAAAAAGGACCCAAGGCCCGAGGAGAAACCCTCGGGGGCAGACACTGCCAGGTTGTTTATCTCCACACGGAGCCCCTCGCCGCTCCTGTCTCATTAGTAACGCAAGGGAGTGTCACAGCGGGGCTAGCTGGCTAAAAGAAGTTGACCTTGCTCACAAGTGGAACCATTCTTCCAACTTGCACTTAGTCAAATGAGGACTTTGAAGATTATTCCAGACTTTTTCTACTTTTATCCACACAGAAAAATCTGGAGGATTTATGTATTTAGACTGCAACCCCCCCACTTCCTTATATGCACAGCTAATGTTGATTAAAGACAGGAAAAAAAGATGGAGTGGAATTGTGACAAGTTTTTTTTGTGCTTTCTGAAACACTGAGATGAGAATTCAAAGCGCTTCATGGGAGAATGATAAAATGGGGACAGCGTGGTTTTTGACAGTTGATAAAATGAGATGCGGAAAGGCCACGGCAAAGACAAACCTCTCGAAAAAGAAACCAAAATTAATTTAGATTGTTTTTGGTTTTTTCTTGGCATATTTTATATTGCTTTTATATTAATGTTGCAACTAAACAATCGCAGCGAGCTATGTTATCAACTTTTATTTATTCTTTTAAATGTGTAAAAATGCTTTTCAGGTAGTTACAGTCAAGGTTCCTTATTAATCTCATGTACTCACCAAATCTAATCAGTAGTCAAGTTGGAGTAGCGGAAGGAGGCTTTTACTATAATTCACAATCAAAGAACTGGTTTGTTGTATGTGTTTGAAGCTTAGAGGAAGATTTCCTTGTAAAGCTCTAGAGGGAAAAAAAAAACAACAACTGTGTTGCTCCTGTACCATTTCCAAATTAAAAATGTTTCCGCCCTGACCATCCTCTCATCCCCCATGTATGAAGAGGGATTAAGTTGGCACAAAAGACTCTAACAATAGCTCACCTAAGTTAAACCACTTTTTTTTTTTTTTTTTATCACATAACTGTTATTGTTGTCTGATGACATTTTTTGAAAAGAACGTTTGATCATAGATGCACGAATAATAATAAATTGAGCCCATCCCACAAAGATGATTTTTTTAGTGTGGGCTGTGCTAAAAACAAACAAACAAACAATAATAATAAAAAAAAAAACTATTGTGTATAATGATGGCTCATGAGTTTGGCTTCCTTCAAAGCGAGCCAAGGTTAATTCTGTCAGTCTCGCCTGTGCTTTTCCTGCTATGACAAATCAAAATGTCTGCAGGGAAGCAGATCTCAGCTGAATTTATATTGGATATTGCTGAAACCACGGTTTAGCTCGTGAGTCGTAAAAACAAACAAAAAAAAGTCAAATTCGCACATTACATTCAAATACATGGAATTAAATTGAGCGCCTTCCAGATTGGTTGATGGATAAAAAATAAATAATAAAAAAATTACAAATAAAAATAATACAAAATAATATAAATATAAACAGATAACAATGAAATAGAAGATTGAGTTCTTCCCCCTTTGGTTTGCCGAAAATCTGCATAATATCCATCCGGCTCAACTGCACCTTCCACCGTCTCCCAGCTAAAAAGACACAGAAACGATTATCTTTGCTCAGCGATATCAGTACCCCGACTCCAGTTTAAACTCATTTGAAAAAGCTCATACATCATATTTCACTCAGCAGCATACAAAACAGATTATTACCACACCAGCTGAACCATGAGTGGGAAACCCACCAGTAAGCAAGCTTTGTCTGAGACAAGCTTAACCCCGCAAGGTCACACACCAAGGACCCGTCTTGTCACTTGTGGATATCCTAATCGTGAAATTGTATAGCAAGTTCTTATGAATAAGAAATGACGCCTTCATAAAAGATTTAGTCGGGCGGATACTATACTAAGATTTTGGTTTTTGACATTTTACCATGTACAGTAGCGTCGTCGACCTAATCCCGGAGGAAACTGAGGCCATTTTGTTTATTTGTATTTGTTCTGCACAAAAAGCAATATGTTGGTCGCCCAGCATAAAGTGATGAGATGTGGATGCGTTGTTTTGTTTTGCCTAGATATTATATATTTGGCTATAATGTATTTATTTTAACGCACCCGGGGAATATATTGAATTCTTTGTTTGGGTCACATTCAATATTGTCTTTGCACAATACATACACAAATAAATTCCTGAATAAATAACAATGATGAGTTTCCCTATCCATTCAACAATCAAACCATCCAATTATTCTCAGCAAATCTCCATTTTAACACTTAATACAATTATACTTTCACAAATTAATGAAAGTATTCAATTTACAGTATTTTTATCTTCTATATTAAGCAAGAGCTTTACCATATTAATTATAGCCATGAAACGAATTGAATACTAAACAAAGCCTTCAGCTGAAGCATAAATTTGATTTACAATGGATATGTCTCGACTCCAACCAATTCGACACATCTTAAGAGACCCCAATATTTTTATTAATCTGAGTAGATTCGGCCATGAATTACATTTTGTGATAGTCAGCAGGAATTCGGTGACCCTGATGGTTGGTGGTCATGTTCATTCAACACCTCACTTGCAAAAAAAACTCCTTGCAGACCATAAACAACATTGGTGGCTGATGTTGCCATACCTTCAGGGTCCACTAAAATCCAGTCACTTGGAAGGGGATGAAGAAGCTCTTTTTAATGGTCGCTGGAGACCAGCAGTATATTTACCATAATCCCGAGCCTGAGGGAGCATCAACTTCTAATCACCTCCATCTTCCCTCCTTAATGCAGATAGAGATCAGTGCCTATTATGCACCTCATAAAGCAGAAAGCTTTAAGATGATTGTCGCTTGAAATGGAAAAGTTGATTGGAAATGGAGGTAAATTACTTTGCGTGTTCTTTTGTGTCTTGGTTTGCGGATAAAAGTTAGCAACTGTTGCTACATGAAGCAGTTTTTGATGGGTCGTGTCAGTTCCCATTGATATTTAATAATACACATTTTGTAAAATTGTGAAGGTAAATTCAAGGCAAAGAAAAATCTCCCCAAAAAAAGTTTCTCTAGTTAAATAATAATTGGGTAGGGTTCTAGGGGGTAGGTTGTTGGTCCACCATATTGGCAGATTAAGCAAATTAATCCTTCTTTATGCTTAATCCCTTTCCTTATCATACGATTATGAAAATACAGATCCCTCCTTTCTCTCAGATATTAAATTGCTGGCGGAATATAGCTCCTGGCTTGAAGAGGAAAAGAAAGCAAAGCAAAAGAAAAAATAGCCCTCAGTTGTGTTTCAAGTGCTCTGTATTTTGGATTTCGTTGAGTAATTTATAATTCTACTCAGTTTCTGGCCCGGGCTTTGATATTTGAAAGTTGACACGAATTAAAATATAATATTTAAGCATTGGATTTTGAGTGTAGTTCTTCTACAGAGATGACTTTTACTGGACACGTCAAATCTTTTGCTATTTGTCTTGGGTTGAATCAGCCGCTAATTACCCATGAAAGCAAACCAGACAACTGCACTAACTGCTATGAGGAGCAAGCTACATGAAAATACTGCATCATTAGCACATTATCCCAGATTCCAAATGTCACTCAGCCACAAAGGAGACAATGAAACCGACTTTAAGCAAAAGCCAAGCTCTTCTTCAGATGCATCAGCGATCAAGCCACGGCGGGAAGGTGAATCCTCGCTTTTATTTTATGCGGAGGGGTAGGAAAGGTTGTTGGTATAAATGTGTAAATTCCAAAAAGTATTTCCAGATATCTGACACATCCACCCACGGCTCTTTTAATCTTGTTAAACTAAACAAATGCAGACTTGGATGGTGGCAACAGATGAAGCTGCGGCAGACGTGGTCGTGTCAATATCGCTCATCAAACAGGATCCGATCAAAGACCTGCCTGTGCCCATACAAGCCGGGGGATTAAAGTAGAACCACCTCCCAGGAAAAAAAAAAAAAAAAACATAATATATATACCGACACAGATATCCAGTTCATGTAAGTTGTAAAAATTCTTTCATGTCATACCCAAGATGGCATTGCATGAAAATGAAATCCACACCTTGCCATAAATAACATCCAAAAAGGGCTTTTAAACATCAGGTATTATTTCCTCTCGACAATGCAGAGTGTGAAACAATCATTTCACTAAATATACTTTCACAAAAGGCCCCTTTGCATTAAAACAGCAGGCCTACATGAATACCAATCAACCCGCAATGATTTTAGAGTGCTGGAATGAAAACTCCACAGGGAGATGAAATATCAGCCCACGAGCAGTAATAACTGCGGAATCCTGAGGATGAAAGATTATTAGGCATAAAAATGACTCCACCCTAAGACTCGAACAAGCACAGCGTGATGTACATAAACGCGTAAACCTGTTTGTCGCCTTTCTATAATGGAATATGCGAAACATAAACCTTAGTGTTTATATTTTTCAATTATGTGACAGATGAGGATAAAACCCTCACTTCAATTCATTAATCTGTCAGCGGTCTTTTTTATGCAAGATGTACAACCTTTCCGAGGGAGGTAATGAGCAGCCATTTAGTAAAGTTATAAAATGAGTACAAAAAAAAATATGTTTCCTAAGGGAGAACTTCAGTGCTTGAGAATGAACCATAAGAGGTACGGGATAATCTCTTTTAGGTGGTTTCATATTCACATGAATGAGCCATATAAAGTGCCATTTTGCTGAATAAGTGTCATTTGCATCTCAGGGAAGTAAAATGCATAATAAGTTTTTTTTTTTGCAAAGTGACCTCTGTCCGTACTTCTTAAATTTCGACCTATTTTAATTTGAATAATTTAAAAAAGTATCTTATCACAAAATATTGCCGTTTGAGAATCAGTTTTTTTTTGCAAAGTGACCTCTGTCCGTGCTTCCTAAATTTAGAATATTTTAATTTGAATAATTTAAAAATGTATCTTTTCGCAAAATATCGCCCTGTTTGAGAATCTTATAGCGAGATGCATACATTTTTAATTTTTTTTCTATTTTTGCAAAGTGACCTCTATCCATGCTTCCTAAATTTCAACCTACTTTAATTTAAATAATTTAAAAATCAGATCTTTTCACAAAATCTCCCCGTTTGAGAATCTGCTAGCGAGATGCATGCAGACAAATAAATCGTATTGCCGTTGCCTCTCAACACTTCCACAGAAGAGCAACATTTCCTCATCAAAGTCACTTCCTCTTTCCACTTCTGTCAAGGAAAACCCAGTGGGAAGCTCTGGAAGAACAGTGGCAGATCTCAAGTAAAGACCCAAGCTGCCACCTGGCTTTCAGAATAAAAGGCATTGTCTGGCCGATGCTATTGTCATATCGGAAAGGAAAAACAATTTCTTTGTTTTGGATAAAAGGAGAATATGCTAACGAGGGTTCAAAAGTTGCCTGTACTTCAGGGAGTGTTTTTAAACATGAACCTATTAGGATAAATGTCGTAGAACAATCGCTTCCTCCGATGAGTCTATTATGTGTTTTGTGACGCTGTTGAATGAATGAAAACAAAAGCACCTTTTTGTCAATATCATTTCCTTCTTGACTCTCTTCACTGAACTTTGAAAACTATGCCGGGAAATGGAAACTCTTCAATGTGACTCTAAAGTAAAATCCAAGGGAGGAATATTTTTTTCCTCAATCTACTCGCCGATCTGTTTTTACCTCGCCCAGCGACTTCAATCAGAATGTTAGCCCTAAGCCCTTTGATTGCACCTACAAAAGTTGATGGTCTCCTAGCTTGTAAGCTGCCTATCAGATAATAAGCAGGTCTGCCACAGCAGCCAGAGTGCAACAATGAAGGCGTAGCTGCTGTTGTCACCAGACGTCCGGCATGTCTTTTCCTGCCCTGTCTTAGCGTTCTCTCCAGGGAAATCTCCCAAGAGCAGCTGTCCTTATCAATGTGCCAGCTCTCCGCTCACTGCCTACCTGGGTCGCATTCTCCATGACAGTAGCACAGAGGTAGCGCTAATCTGCCAAGACTTCAGCAAAATTAAATCGCCAAGCGGGCCACTGGGTGAAAGGCAATGGGGAAAGATTTGCCGCTCACTGTGAGATGGCATCAATATGCTTTGCATCTGCCACAGACTACATTTGCAAGCTTAATTTGCCGTGTTTTATAAGGCACACCGGATTATAAAGCGCACCTTCAATGAATGGCCCATTTTAAAACTTTGTTCATATATAAGGCGCACCGGATTATAAGGCGCACTGTCAACTTTTGAGAAAATTGTAGGTTTTTTGTTGCGCCTTATAGTGCGGAAAATACGGTACTCCTAAAGATTAATTATACCGAAATGATAAGGATCTTATAAGACACATGAGGAGAATAAAAACAGTACATCAAATGAGCCAGACTTCAATTCGAAAATCTGGTTATAAGGCACTTTGTTGATTTTTGTTTTTGAAAAAAGAAAAAAAATTGTGCTGTTTTTAATTTAGAAAAATAACAATATGGCGAGGAGCAGGCTAACTAGTTGGCATGACATCAGTTAAACCCCCCCACAATTCCTCCTGTGACACTTCGTTAGCCTCGGATCCCGACGTCCGACTGACACCGACCACACACATATAAGTACGAGATTAATCAGCAAAGTGGTTCTACTAAACGACACCATGTTGTGGGATGTTATACTTTGTCATCACTGGGGGTGCTTGTGCCATTTTCAAGCTCTTTCCGAATCCTTTGGTTACGCTGCCGGGCTGTTGTTAAACCTCCAGCAGTGCCCGTCTAAAGCATGAGTGGTTCACAGTCAAAACATTTATTACATATAAATCCTTTTTCTCTTCAGCTGAGCTACCTTGGGAGGGCTAAAGGACAGAGAAGACAGGAATCGGGTTTATACAGTTTGCCACAGACAGTAGGCAGGAAAATAGTTGAGGGAGAGAGAGAACCTGAAATTTGTTGTCTCTTATTAGCTCTTATTGCTAGAATTGGTGATTGCATGCCACGGTTAGTCAAGATTCAAAACATATACTGTATTTTCCGGACTATAAGGCGCACCTAAAAACGACAGTGCGCCTTATAGTCCGGTGCGCCTTTATATATGGACCAAATTCCTAAATTTAAACTGGCCCGAAGCATTGTGTCATGAAATCAATCATAAGTGGCCTGCTGAAGACTATGAATCATGAATCAAAAAGACTATGGATCATTTTTTTGTGATCTGAAGCGTCTGAAGTTGAAATAAAAAAAATAAAATGGAGAATGATTTGATTTGGATTCAAAATCTGACATGATGCATTAATGGTGCGCCTTATAGTCCGGTGCGCCTTATAGTCCGGAAAATACGGCATTCAAATGTTCTACACTTCACGAAAAAGCGTGCCCAGCATGGAGCGCACACGTTGGTTACCAAATACGATTTTCGTCCGGGAGCCACCTTGTAGCATATGAACTAAGTGAGGCTCTGGTTACATATAAATACAGTATTAATAGTGGTGATTCATTATTCAAGTGCAACCTGTAGGAGACATAACATGAGCCCACCTATTTGCGACACACAACACCTTGACATTTGAAAAATCTTCAAGCCAGTATAGAATATCATCAAACCAGTCTTTTTATGAGCTCCACTGGGAATTGTATCAACAGCAGCATGTATGGCTCTAAATATTATTCTGGTTCCGCCGAGCTATCGGACCTTTCACGTCCGGAGCCTCTGAGTCTGGACATGCAGGCTGAAGGCCAAAGTGCCTCTTTGTGATACACACATTGTTTTTTTTTTTTTTTTTTTGCATGCAGAGTGCATTCCTCATCTATATACACAGAACTCAATATCACCTCACGGTACATTTAAAAAATGATCGATTTTCATCGTTTCATCAGAACATGATTCTGTTCATCGCTACACTGAGGAACAGCTTTAAGGAGGTGGGGGGGGGGGAATCCTTAATCACTCGAGCTTGTGTTTGTTCTTAATAGGCTCGGCTTGAAAGGCAATGATCTGAAGACGTGTTTCATGAATGCGCCGCACGTCGTCGTTTAACATCAATGAAACTATGCTTTGGTAATTGTTAGCCATCTGTTTTTCCAACTTGACTCGTGTTCCTTTCTTTGTACGGCACCAAGATTTGCAATATAATGGGCCGAGCAGCTTCCAGGGAAAATACCTCAGAAAAATTTTTGCTCAGTCCCTACTTAGCGCTTGGTTATATGTAATTATATGGGTGGAATGCCAATGCCATTTTTCCTTTAGTGTCCTGCACGGCCGCACAACGGGAAGCAAAATAAAGCTGCGTGGCTTGTTCTGTAGCTCGCCTCAGATGACTTAATCAGGCCATAAAGAAGGCCTCACTTACCGAAGCTGTGTTGCCCCTGTGCTCTGCATTTTATCAGCCCTAGGGAAAGGTGAAATATGCTCCCTCGGAAGGTAACGTGCCCTATCTCTGTCTAAGAAGTGACAAATTTATCGCAGCCATCGACTATTTACAATCCGTCTCGAGGTATGATGATCCGGACTGTTTTATTTAAGCTGCAGAGTAACGGCCATGTTGGTAAAACCGTCGTGGTGAGTTGGCACAAAAATCAAAAGTAGACGAAAAATAAAAAGAAAGTACAACCTCATTTGTCTATAGCAACTTTGAAATAGTTTTCACTCATTTACAAATAGAATCACGTCCAACTAATCAGCCAATATCGTTTAATGACCCTAATTAGGATGCATTCTAAACTACTACTTTAGATTACTTGTAAAATATTCATTTGCTAATCTATCGGAGACAGATACAACTAAAAACAATACAATCTAATTTGTACTTGATAAATAATAAATTAGCCGTGCCGTTTCGTACACCTGCCGATTTATTTAACTTCTGCTTCCTCTCTTCTAGCTCACTATAAACCCTCAATTTTCATCTTCCTCTCACTCTTCCTCGCCACTCACTTCAGTGCCTTTTTGAGTGGAGTGACAGTCTTTACAATGTGTCACTGTGAATCGACCTCACATTTAATATTTCAATAAAAAGTCAAAGCGCCGAGTGGTGAAGGGTCCTGAGGATTGACTTGTCGTTAGTTCCATATTTTGGTCTCTTTAAAAGCACAGATTTTTTTTCAATATTATTTTTAACTGTATTCCGTATTTATAATAATGTTTACTTATAGAGGTTTCGTATTTTGTAGAATTGAATAGGAAGGCTGTTGTCGAATCACAAAACCCTTCAACCTTGATTTCATTGCTGCAAAGATGACCTATGAGCAACTTTTCTCCGCGTGACCACGTTATTTGAAAAAGCAGAACTCATTTTTCAGCAAGTGAAAAGCAAAATAGCAAATTCAAGACCTCTACTACGCCGTGACCCAACATTGTAAACACTTCCCGTCTTTGCACTGAGAAAAGCAAAAATAGACTATTGAACATTTTTTTTTTTTTTATTGCATTGTTGTTTGTCATATACGGACAGAAGAAAAGCTGACTTGTAGAAAAGCATGTGTAGGAAAAAGAGGGAGAGACTATTTCTATCCGAACATGGCCTTCAGATTATAGTTGACTTGAACTTTTTTAATTCCTCAGGGGAAATCAGCCCAAAAAATCTTTCAAAAACTCTCCGGTTCGGTACGTCCGCCATTTACTCCCTCGATAAGCAAATCGGACCAAAATTAAGAATCTCCAAAAAACGTTAGGGTCTTTTCCAGCCTTTATCGATTCCGTGATGTGTACAGTATACAGTCATGGTCCGAGTTGTTCTGTTCATTTACTGCAAAGAACTCCTCGCTAAAGACATTTAGTGGGTCTAATGTTTCGACAGAGTGCAGGTGAAAGACAATATCTTTGTCGCCTTGCCTCACTTCATTCAGACGGGAGTTTGATCAATCCTTTGGCTCTGTATGGACTGGGACTGGTGTTACTAGGCGTCACTGCGCTCGTTTGTGTAGACAACCCCCCTCATCCCCTCCCCAAACCAGATCACACCGCAGAGACCCTTAAAAGTAGATAGATCAGTTACTTTACCCCAACCGATTCATCGCTGGGTCAACAAACGATGACATCATCATACGTCGAAATATCAGCTCATCTTGGCACGATCTGTCCACGACCACCTCTTCTGCTTTGCATATTAATCGACGGTGTAATCTGGTTGACGTGGAGCCGAGTGAATCGCGGGGATAACCTGAAGAGTTCATCTGAGCCGGTGTTTATCCGGGCCACGGCACGGGGGTGGCTGCCTGGGTGCCGAACGGGCGAGCTGGAGCTCAACTGGGTGTGTGCATACATGATTTATGTGGCTTACCCTCGGAGGAGGGAGATAGAGACGACCTTCTGAGGAGTCAGAGCCAAAGCGCTCTCCCTATAAATGAAAAGCGTGCTTGATTACTGCAGGAAAGATGATACAATGCAAGAAAGGTTATATTGCTACCTATGATGTGGATGATACATCACTTTAAAAGGTTTACAGTTGCAACATTATCTCTGAACTTCACAGGGATTTTTGCAATTTGCTGATGCAAAAATGTCCCCCGAAGTTCATGAAAGGGTTTGTGATCGCCTCGTTTCTGTTTTCCTTTGCCCTTTGACAAATCAATTCTAAAATCAATAGTGATCTTAATTGGGTTTTTGTTTTTGTTGACCCCTTGTCAAAACAAGGTGAGATTAGGTTTTAGGGAATTCTTGTGGTTTAACCTTTGCACCCAAATTGTAGTCACATGGTTGTGACAGAAAGGCAACAACAAAACGGGGTCAGTAAATTCGTCTTATTGAAGAATCCCCAAATGAATAAAATAAAATAAAAATTACCACCTGGGACAAATTTCATTTTTCACAACCCCTTTGTGTTTCCCTTTGACCATGTTGATGTACATAATTCACGATCTCACGTCCCCCTTTGATTGCAACCTCTACTCCTTCTTAAAGTGAGAATCTAATTTGATGCCAAATCATGTTTCCAAGACCTTTTCACTCTTCCAAATCGACTCATCGTTAATTTATAAGATGGCCTCCCACCGTTAGCACCTGTTCATATTTTCTCGCCGCATTTCAACATATGGTGGCACACATAATCATCCACGCTTCTATCCTGCTTCGTGACATGTAAACGTGTGTGGTAGACATTTTCTGCTTCCTTTCATTTGACTGCCACCCGTACAATTTTCCAAGTATGTAACGTTTCTTTATATACAGCGTTCTGTTTCTCAAACATATCGTACACAACAAAAACAATCTCCAATTAGTCTCATGCAGCCACTGAGGAGTCCGCGGTTCAGAGCAAACTTCTGAAAATGCAAAAATGTGTCACTCAACAGTGTATACATCCATAGGGAACGCTATTTATATTCATCGGAAGCTCCAAACAGTCGGGAAGGGACAAATGTATTGTTTGCACATTTAAATGAGGGTGACTTTCCGCATCCGCCTCATTTGTAAGCAAGGAATTGTTCAGTTCTTGATGTCAGTCACATGTAGTTGAAGGCTCGTGGATTTGACCGTCGCTAAACTTCCACGAGACAATGACAACCGTATCGCTCTCAAATTCCCTTCTACAAGCCATATCAAAGCACCTGCCGTTTTGTAGCCGAAGGTTAAAGGCCCACACAGGGCTACGAGCAAATCATAATGGTCCACGCTCTCTGGCTGACACTTGCAGCCTGGGAGTACTTTAATAAGCTGCTGGCTGACAGACAGAGGCGGAGGAAGTGAGGCGCTCTCGATGGGAACGACACCTTGCACTCCCTGACGGGCGGGCGGTCGGGTTGGGCGGCTGTGTGCTGAAGTTATAATAAGAGGTTCGAAAACCTCTCGGCTGAGGTGATACCATAAAATTCCAAAAAGAGATTGCTGAGATTCATACTCGGATTAGATCTGTTACATTAGCATTTGATGCAGAATACAATTGTTAAGGGTAGATTATATTGAATTCATTCACTGCCAACCCAGTTAATATCTGTCAATAACCGTCAATGGCACTGAATGAGTTCAAATTTGCTGTTAGCCAATGTGCCGTATTTTCCGGACTATAAGGCGCACCGGACTATAAGGCGCACTGTCGGCTTTTGAGAAAATTTTAGGTTTTTAGGTGCGTCTTATAGTCCAGAAAATACGGTATTTGTTATATATTATATAATATTACAATTATCCCATCGCTATGGCGTTTATTGAGATTCTTACAAGTGCTTTCACCAGTAAAATAAAAAAAATAGGCCTGGCCACCTTCTCCGTTGCTTGACGACTCTGTGAAGACAGTTTGTGTGTGACATACTAACATCCAAATGATTTGCCTGTTTATTGAATCGCTGATCTGAAAAAAAGCCAGCAGCTCTTGTGTGTCTCTAACAATGGGAAAACATTTCTGGAAGATGAGATTGCACAGTTGTATGTAAATTAAGTGGAAACAATCCCGGTGCTCAAAGCCTTCCAGTCGTTTTTTTTTCTCTTTCTCCCCGCCATTGTAGAAAATGATTATTAGATGATGATAATAATTTCAAATTGAGACGAGACTCAGTAAATGACACGTTTATTAGCCAGTAAACACACTCAATTACTAATTCTGCCTCCGGGTTTGTCCTCAGATGGGTCTCTGCTTTTCCTCAAGGTGACTAATTTAATTCCCTTGATTTGGCCTGACCTTTGTCAGGATTGTTTTGATGGCAATGATTTCCTGTCCTATTGCTTCCAGCAAGAGGCAACGAAGCAAGTGAAGGGTTCTGGTTTATCTTCGCGGGCCTTAGATGAAATGTGAAGTGAGCTGTAAAGAGATACTGTATGTCACTCGGGTTTACTACCGTATGCAGAAATCCTGGTAGATTGAGAGAAAATGTATTGGAGCTCTGTAAAATGTGCAATGTTGATGGCTTTTGGAGGTCATTTGAAATAGCAAACATATTTCACATGCAACAAGTACGATCTATAAAAAAAAAAAGAGGACGGTGTTTACTGTATTCCGAAGCGTTTACCATCAGTCTCCGACGCAGTCAAATCAAAAGCGCTGTCTGACTTCAACTACCACTATCTCACCAACGTCATCTTATCAGACTCCTACAGAGCTTGTTGACGAGCTGATCATTTGTGTTGGAGTAGTGGGGGGGAAATTATTTCCGCCTTGGGTCCAGGAAGTGGACAAAGTAAATCTAAATACTAACGTCAGTGCCAATAATATTTCATGCGCTTTGCGACACATTCTCCACATCTGTCACAGAAGGCGACATACCTGCATTATTACAGCCTTGCTTATCTTTCTTGCTTTTTAACTGCCAATTCCTTATTCTCTCAACGACGTATAAACCGCTGAGTGAAAGCTGGGTATATTACTTTTTATTGCCCCGCACTGGAAAGTCACCGCGATAGCGCTCTAATCTCGGGACAGGCGGTGATATTCGTTTACATGGCGTAGGGGCTAGCACAGATGACTGATAAGAATAATCTTTTAACAGGGGTGTTGATATCTCGCACTACTGGCCACTGCTACAACAGTTGAGCCTCTCCGTGGGGATATTGATTTTTTATTTTTTTAGTTTGGTCCGACGGAGGCAAGACACCAAGATGAAGAATTACCGTATTTTCTGGACTATAAGGCGCACCTAAATACCTAAAATTTTCTCAAAAGCCGACAGTGCGCCTTATAGTCCGGTGCGCCTTATATATGGACCAAATTCCCAAATTTAAACTGACCCGAAGCATTGTGTCATGAAATCAATCATAAGTGGCCCGCTGAAGACTATGAATCATGAATCAAAAAGACTATGGATCATTATTTTGTGATTATAAAGTAATTTGTTGCGTCTGAAGTTGACATAAAAAAGATAAAATGGAGAATGATTTCATTTGGATTAAAAATCTGACATGATGCATTCATGGTGCACTTTATAGTCCAGTGCACCTTATATAAGGACAAAGTTTTAAAATGGGCCATTCATTGACAGTGCGCCTTGTAGTCCTGTGCGCCTTATAGTCTGGAAAATACGGTACTTAAGACTAGATCACATATCAAGTAATCGCCAGCTAATCCATCATTATTATATCTAGTTTCTAGTGAAATGAGTTAAACAAAATCCATGTTTTCAAATTAAAATAAGTGTAAAACAGAGACAAAATAGGTTAGCAAGACCTTGATGATTATTTACACCTCATTAATTGCAAAGGGACAATATTTCACCCCATCCAGTGATTACACGCCACCTCGACTGTATCCGGGGACCTCGCAGCAGAATCCTGTCGTTTACAACCCATTGTATGTCTTTGCACTTTCTTGCAGGCAATATAGCATGCTCCTAACTGACTCTCTGGGGATAGAGAATGACCCGGGCTCACTAAATATCCAGTGCAGCAGCCCAAAGTAGCCATTTAAGACTGCAATGTAATGTCCCTCCCGGCACTTCATGCCCGGCCAATTAGAGGTCCGAACAGAAGTGCTCAAGCTGAGCGCTGCTTTGGATAGATGATGTCATTGTTTCAGGGAAGTGAGGGGGGTGGGGGGGGGTGAGGCCGTTAGGCTCGGCGTGGATCCCCAAGTGTAACTTTTTGAAATGCAAATTAAAGGCTTTCTCAACACTTTCAGAAAGTAGCAGCCTCTCTTCACATGCCACTGTTGTGTTTTTTTTTTTATTTACTGGACAAAAATAACTGCACAATTCTTTTTGTTTATGCTCCAAAAAATATGGAACATCCTGATGAAAAATGCGGCTTTGGAAGGAGCAATGAGTTGTGTGAGGGGGAAAAAAATGTGTTTGGTGATGAACTGTAACAGTAAGTTTATGTTGCTTCGGGACAGCCTTGGCCTGTGGGCACACTTTGTTATTTTTACGGGTTCACATGAGGACGTCAACACCACCCGAGGCGAGACTCGCTTTCGGTCATCTTTGACTAACAATAGAAAAACTGAAAAATTGACTTTCCCGTTCAAATTCAACTCGGAGTACCGTCGGATTTAGTTAATTTAATCGGAATTTTGTTTTGGTTGAAAGTGGAAAAATGTGTCTGGATTGCGGTGATGGGATTTAATTTGCGGTTAGTCCAGATTTTACTTGGCATAATCCGCTTCTGGAGTGTGCCAGAGAGAAGTCGGGCCAGAACATAATGAGAGGTTGTGTTGTAAACAAACGACCAATCACGGCTGTCATGGCTCGCAGGCTACAGCACTATTCCATTAAGCTGTTAAGCAGCTCATTATCCATTTTCCTTTATATTCCCTCCCGGTGCTTGCCATAATTCAAAAATGTAAATGCGTTGAAAAAAATAATCAGATTAAGAGATTAAACTGACAAAGATTGTACATTAAAACAGTTTTTTTTTTTTTTTCACGATGACAGTGGCATTGTTTTCCCCGAGTCTTGAAAATGGAAGCAACCCGGTGATCCCAGAAAAGCAAAACAATACCCCATAAATTCGGGCTCTCTCGTTTCCATTTGAAATTCTTAACATGGGGATAATGTGGCATAAAATCCTTTATCTGTCTCCTGAAGCTCTTTAATTTCATATTTTCATTTCAACCGGTTGAGGTTGTGGACAGGTCGATGGATGCAATTAGACACGCAAGACTCAGCAGTTGCGCTAATGTGCTTAAATGGATTTTCGTATTTGTTTGAAAGTAACCAATATGCTACAACTAAATCCCGAGACTTGCTTCTTGTGGTCAGCCCGTGTTTCTGTGCAAACGTCCGTGGGTCTGTCAGCTCAGATAAACGTCCTGCTACCAGGACAGGTTTGCTCTTAGGCTAGCTTACCTTCAGGGCGAGATGCACGGCACCTTAACAGAAAATGAATACTGCCTTGTGTCTCTTTGAAAGAGCATTGATTTTTTTTTTTTACTTGGCAAGAACCAAGGTCAACGGAAAGAACAAGCCGGGAGCGCCTTATCGCTTCCAAAATACCAAACCTGTGTGTCAGTCTATTTGTTGACAACAAAATGAAGATATTTGAACTATTTTGTCCTTGTAATTAGAACAAATGAACAACTCCCTTGGCTGCTTGCAAAGTCATAATTTTTACCATGAAATGACCCGCGGAAAGCCGACACGCTCGCTACCTGCGAGACATGAAAAAGTAATTGGCCTAATCATGGCAGGTTACATCGCCTTCCTAATTAATTCTTTCTCAAAAAATGACTTAAACCTGCCTTGAAATACATGGACGGAATTATTACTTACAACAAGAACCAAGACAAAAAGTGGATATTTTGCAAAAGTTTAATTCCAAGTTCCCAAGCTGAATTCAAATGTGTGGAGCATTAATTAAAGAATGTTAACACATTAAGAGTCCAAGGTAGCATAATAGAGTACCATCATTACAGTTTAATGTGTTTTTCAACTCAAAGACCCCAGCGACATATTTGCTTTGGGAAATGTGGTTTCAGTCAATTTCTCATTATCCCAGATAAAACTTAAGGATTGGATTTATACCATAAAAATATAATAATCCCAAAACTTTTCTCACTTTTACAATTTTCGCCATGCCGTTGTAGTCTGAAATAATAATATAACAGAATTCCATTTTTCTAAAATGGGCAGTTATTCTCTCTTAAGCAGCCAGCCCAGGCCTCCTTCCTACGCCAAATGGGGCATGTACTTGGTAATTAGACTTAATTGCATTGTACTGTCACTGATATTTGGATGCATGAGGGAAGTGAGTCTACAGGGAAGTGGTTGTAATTAATGAATTGATTTCCCGGGATGCGGATTGACGGGTTGAGGTCTTGCTATGGGACCGGCTGGTGCGCTGGGTTGGTGACTTGACAAATAAGTTCCAGTGGAAACCCTCCAGGGCGAGAGATTTTGCTTTTCACCGTTGTTTTCCATTGATACAATTAGAAAAGACTAAGTGGATGTTATGAAAAACCAGCTTCACATATTTGGGGCTTTTTTTTTTTGGGTGAGTCAAACCAGCCTCATATTGATCGCCATTGCCCTTTAGTATTGTCGTCAAGATGTCCGCCCCTTCCAAAAAAACACGATCACGCTTTTGCAGGTCCCTCTGCATACATTTCATGTTCTTGTGTGGATTGCGTGCTTGCAATCTGTCCACGCCCGTGTGCACTTCCAGGAGAATGTTGTGATCGTGTTTAGGTGTCGGTTGCCGCAACTGACAGGTCCGGTATTACGAACAGAGCACAGGCAGCTCCCATGAGGCCATGCAAGCTGACCAAGAGGTAGAACAGCTGCCTTCGTGCAAAGCCAACCTTCTTCTTTAGATTTTTACTGGCCCCCTACACATGCATTCAACGCTTAGAAAATATATAAATACATATATATATAAAAATAGATCCTCACAAATGTAATTCTTATCCCTTTAAATTAAATGTTATTTAATTACAAAACGTTTCAATTGGTAATTAGGATCTAAAAAGTAGTAAAAGTAAATCTGTGATTTTTACAGCTCACATATTTCTTGCACATTCCACTATACTGTCCTCTTGCTTTGAGTAAAAATTGAAATTCTCATATTTTGCTTTGTTCCCCAACCGACTGCTGAACACAAAATACAGCTCTTGCTCATTTGTCTGGTATTGTTTGGCCAAGGTATTTGAAAGTCCCACAGGACCATCAGAATGAAAGTTCTACCTGCCATAACTTTGGGGAAATTTCAGAAGTCTTGCACATAGCTTGTTAAAAGGTGAACATGGTGGCTGTCTAGATAAAACACTCTAACCTAGGCATAGATGTTGCAAATTTATCCAAAAAGTTGACTAATAAAACCGATAACTTCCCAAATTTGAATAAGCAGAAAGATGTGAGGAGATATTTTGTGTAGTTTAGTGAAAGCCATATATACCGCCTTTTCTCAGTCCCTGAACGCACCATTCTGCTGCAACGTCATTGTCGCTTACTTGTGGGAAATGTAGGCTTTTTTACATTCACGTCAGTGCATCCTGAGCTGTTTAAAACTACAAATCCCATAACAAATCAAATACCATTGCGGAAGTGTTGCGACAAGCTCCTCACCTGCCTTTTGGTAAACATGTCTCGTGTGGCTAAGAAGCGAAAATTCGATAAAACCCGACAAGACAGCCTTTATTTTGATAGCTATTCCGATGTGACAATACACGAAGAAATGATAGCGGATCATGTACGAACCAATACGTACAGACTGGCCATTCTGAAGAATAGCGAATCGATTCGAGGGAAGGTTGTGCTGGACGTCGGTGCAGGAACCGGCGTTTTAAGCATGTTCTGCATCCAAGCCGGTGCAAAGAAAGTCTACGCCGTTGAAGCGTGTTCCATTGCCGAGCAAGCTGTGAAAATAGTCCAACAGAATAACATGGAGGATAAAATCCAAGTTATACGAGGGACTGTTGAGAGTGTTGAGCTACCGGAGATGGTGGAAGTGATAGTTAGCGAGTGGATGGGTTATGCGCTCCTGCATGAGTCGATGCTCAACTCGGTGCTGTACGCGCGCGACAAGTGGTTAAAAAAGCCCAACGGGATCATTCTGCCCGATAAAGCCGAACTTTTCATCACGCCCATCTGTGAGCCAGTCGTGGAGGACCGCTTACACTTCTGGTACACCGTCAAAGACAATTACGGCGTTGACATGTCATCTATGAGTGACTTTGCCAGGAAATGCATCAAGAACTCCGATATTTCCGTCAGCCCGGTGACCGCCGAGGACGTGTTGTCCCATCCGGCCCGGTTCGCCGAGCTCGACCTGTACACGACCACAGCGGAGCACCTGCGGTCGGTCAAAGGTCACTTCAGGTGCGAGTCTTTTGGCTCGGCTCTCGTCAACGCATTCTGTGTCTACTTCACCGTCTCCTTCCCGAGTCCGGACAAACAGCAAGCGCTCGTTCTCTCGACGTCTCCGTTCAAACCTGAGACTCACTGGAAACAGGCCGTTTTGTACCTGGATGAACCCGTGGATGTGATGCAAGACACACTGGTGACCGGGGAGATCAACATGTACCCATCGGAGGAGAGTGACAGACATGTATGCATCCACCTGGACTACACGATCGGAAAACAGAAAACACACTCCAAGACGTTTTCCATCCCTGACTGGACCGCTGAAACATTGTCGTAGTTTGCCGTACTCTGCAACAATTAAGTTGGTGTGATTGTAGAACAAGTCTTTTATTAGTTGAGGGAATTGTTGGATTTATGAAATATCATTGATATGAATGTGCATGCATTTTTAAATAAAATATATTTAAAAAAGCATTTGATGTTAAAATTATTACCTTTTCTATATTTTTGCACTGCAGAGTCCTCATTTTCACGACACGTTATACAAAAATTAGTATATTCAAATTTTGATCAAATTATATAACGTTTTTGGAACAATTAAAAAAGGTGAAAGGAAATTATTTCAATTTTCAGCAGTGATGACCGGTCTCACAGTCGTCATTGTTTTTAAATTACCAGGTAAACATTTCTAATGTGTATTATGTTCTCGCTTGCGCTATCAATTAAAACCGAACAAATTATTGAACGTGTTTACAAGCATCTTCCCTTTCGATCGCCGCTGAAACCTGACTGGCGATGGCCGTATCTAATCACGGCCACTCATTCATCCATGTATGCTAATGACAGCATGAATAAGCCAATAGGATTCAATTCCCGCAGTCACTTACAGTAAGCAATATTTCTGTCAGCACATCCTAAGCACACAAATTAGAAGCACAGTATTGACAAAAGCTAATTTGGTGGACCAACCTCCCAAGAGGTGGGCTTCATTTCTTCTCGCTAACCGAGGAGACTATTTATCATCATTACCATTAGCAACCGGAACTGACCCGTAGATTCCGTGTCCGTTGCATGGTGCTAGTTTTTTTTCTCGACAGCAATAAAACATTGTTAATTTTGGCCCTGGGCTGCAAATCTCAGCCGTCTTTTCGACGCTATCCGTCTTAAAGCACTGAGGCATGATAACATGGACGGACGCACATCGTAGAACAAGGACGGATCTGCCCTGTGCCTGTTAAGAAACCAAATCACTGGTAGAAGCACGTAAACCATATCAGGGTGGACCTGAGGCGCTCTCATACAATCTACCAAACTGTGCGAGGCCGCTAATCCTTTTTCAATCATGCACTTTTTGGATTATGCTTCCATGTAATTCTTTTCAGGTATTGTTTTATAACATAATATGATATTTCAATTTTGCCAAGTTGCTGCATGAGCTTAGAAGACCATACAGGATTGGATCAACGCTGGAGGTCTGCTTGCAGCAGATTGGAGCCCGGGGTTAGCGCCGGGCTGATCAGCGCAGAGACTGACCTGATTCGCTCCTTCAAGCCATCCCATATTGAAATGGGAAGTGACTTTTTAACATGGGGTCGGTCCCTGAAGGATGCTGGTTTAGCACGCCATTCACCTGGATCACACACAAGGGAATTCAAACACCACAAAGACAATTTCATACCAGCCTTAGTTCAGGGTATCGGTACTTGGTATCGGTATTTTCTTTTGTAGGGAAATTGTCTCTATTAAAAATATTTATTTTTGACACTTGGTATCGATGACGACCCAAATTTTGACCTGTCTGAAAAAATATGGTATCAAACATTCCTTTTATATAACCATGATAGCCTTAATTGGACAAATTCTAAAATCAGTGGCTGGCGTCGTCCTGACAGGAACGCTTTAACCATCAATTTTCAAATAACTATTATGTGATTTGACGAGGGAGAAACTTTATTAGACACGGGTGGGGGTATTTTATTGGCAGTGGGACCTTTAATCCTCTTTAAAGAAAAAATAATTTTTTGGGACACTGGTGGACTCGACCAGCAGTCTAGTAGCTATCACATTATGCAATTGTGTTTAGCTACATTTGAGTCTTTTAAAACGGCCGCCACTTTAGTTAATTTCTTCAAGGCTTAACTCTAGAATAAAAAAAATATTTGAGGAAGCCATGGATTAACATCCCAAAATGCATCGAGTGAACACGTATTTTAGTCTCGACTTAAAGTGTCTCTTTGTTAGCTTGCCGCCGTGCACCTCTCTCTTGTCACAGAGTGAATTAGAAAAAGAGGTTCATGACAGGCAAGCTGCCCTCGGGCTAAGAGGCAGACACAAAGAGAGAGACGGCTGCAAGGAGAGCTGTCTCCGCCGTCCCCACCCTTGACGAGTCCAACAATGATGAAGAAACAGCGATCATGCTTGTGTGCTTTACATCTGCCATATTGCGTTTATTGTGTTGATCCATGACAGGGATTAATTGCTGTCAAAATCCACTTTGCCCCTTATATTCTCCTTTGGATGGCTATATTTGATATTTTTTACACAATGACATGGTTTAATATTGTTGAAAAGTGAACATTTGGCAAGGCTTTGAGGCCTTTTGGCATATTTCGGATTTCCTCCATGATTGAACCTCGGTTACCATTTGATTTTCATTAAGTCTTCATTCAGTATATATTAATCTCAGTGTCCTTTTACTTTCTTAGTAAACAAGTTTGGGTATTTTAGTGAAGAAAAACTGATCATTTTGAAAATATTTCTGTTCAGATGTGAATTCCATCCCCAAAGAATAACTGAAAATGACGACAGGCATATGGAACCAACAAGCAACCTGACATTGAATAAGCCACGCCCCCTAAATGGTTCATAACTCAGGTAAATCTGACTTCTGGCTCATCCCAACATGCAGTAACAATTATGTTTACTAAACCAGTTTAGTTCTTTACATGCAGTGTCTTAATTTTCTTTCGTAACAAAAAGCTTGAGAAACATCTCGTGCATTCTTGCTCCATAAAATGCTGTCTGACTCCTGAGTGATGTTGCAAAAAAAAAAATATGTAAATAAAAAAATAAAAGTAGCACATATTCCTTTTTTTCCTCAACTTGTGACGTGCTGATACCGAGGCATCTTTGATGAATAAAACAAGTGCAGTTCAAGGTGGTGGCTCCCTGGCAGCTGCTGTCTGCAAAGAAATCAACTTGAGCTGTCAAAGGATCCCAATATTGTCTGCATGTGTGCAGCCACTCGGCTCGCTCGCTCTGCGCCTCTGACGCCGAACGCCCCCCCCCCCCCCTCTCCGCCCCCCCCTACCTACCAGAGCGACTTGCAATGTTTGCATCCAGCAGCTTGAACATTTCTGCAAACTTTTAAACAATTGCACAGCTCGTAGGAGAGGTATTTTTTCTAGCATTGTCTCCAAACCGTGGTCGCTGTTTCAGGTGGACTGGAAGCTGTCTCCCATCCGGTGGATCGGACGCAAGCTGGTGGCACCTGCGGTTGACATGTCCCGTCGTAAAGCGGATTTGGGCGGCTGCAACAGGCAGCATGGCCGGCTTTCCAGCGGGCTCTGAGACTAAGGTGAGAGGCATGCACAGCGCATTTCCGTCATGGTGTTGAAACTTTTAATTTGTTCGGGGATGCGCGCCGAATCCGGGATGCGATTTGTGGTCAGGTGACATTTTTAAGACGCACACTGATTAATTCTTTTTTTTTTTTCAAATATGTTTATTAAGATGTGCGCAAATTGTGTTTTATTTTTGCTCTGCCACTGTCAAAGTTTATGCGTTAAATTATGTGGAAATATGTCATTAAGTCAACAAGCACGTTAATTAGGTTTTTTTAGCACGATAATATGTCTGTAGATTTTATATTTTTATATCTTAAAAGCCTAGCTCGACAAGAAAATGTATTGTCAATATGTTGCAATATTGCGTGCCATGACCTCACATTTTACAAGCAATACTTTTTAGCAGCTGTCATTCACTTTCTGAATTAAACGCAACTAATTGCGCTATTTAAATATGCGGCAAAATATATAATCAACCTTTTGATGATTTCGCCCATGCTTAAGTATTTTTTTTTAATCAAAGCAAGTTTAACTGCTCACACTTTGGTAATAGGGTATCCCCAATTTTAGAATACATTGTCGTAATGTTTGCGCGATTATTTTTGCATGCACGTCAAAATTTATTTGGCAAATGTTTTATTCTGTGAGATTACTACATTTACATTTCTCCAATATATCTATTTTTTATTAATATAAGCAATAAAGGCGAACACGCTCCTCATTCTACTTCCTAATATAAGTTTTTTTTAATGTATATATTATTATCGTGTGTGCGTCTTAAAAGAGATTGCGTGCGTGTGGGTGGATGCATGCTTGGGTGGGGATGATGTTTGGCGCGGTGAAGAAGGGCAGGACAAGGAGGCTGGGTGGGGAGGGGGGGAGACCACCCATAGGTGCGCGCGGTGGAGGAGTTGCAAAGCTGAGCGGGCGCCCGGGAGCGCACCATCCTCCTCGCCGCCACATCTCGCATCAGATCCAATAAGTGAAGATTGTGATGGCAAGATCATCTCTTTAGTGCGTGCATGTCCAGAATTGAGGAAAGGCGGGCGCGACCCAAGTTTGTTTTCCGATAGTGCCACCATCGGAGAGTCGATCCGCGCGATGGATGGAGTGACACTTGGAAGGGACTATGATGGACACTTTGGAGCTCGTGTCCAGAAGTGCTCCGGTTTGCATGACGCGCGGTGTTGAGCGAGCCCCCAGGACGGCCATCAGTCATTTGTGTTCATATGACAGGACAATCCTTTCGATCGTCCAAATAGAGCAATGGTGGTGTGTGCAGCGAGACTGACGTGCGAACTCATCACTTTGCTGCGCCTGCAAGAGCGCGTCTTAAAAACGCTTCATTCTTCATTCATGATCATTCCGATGAACTTGTTGATGAGCCCGGGGACCTTGGAGAACATTTGCACGAATGGACTTTCAGCGCTTGTAAGTTCATCCAATTGCTTTGTTTAGTTGAATATTTGTGTGTAAAAGTATTTTCTATAATGTCATTAATAGGATTTGCTTCCAAAAGGTCCAATTTTTTTTTTTTTTTTTTATGGGGGGGGTGCTTTGGTTCGGTACTATATCTCCAAATTTCATTAGTGGCGCCCCCTTGTGGAAGTCATTGCTTTTCCTCATCTATCAAGCATGATTGCATGTCTCCACTGGCATTAAATTTGTCATCATTTGAGCTGCCAGTTATAGTTAGACCTCCCTCGGCCTATTTTAATCAGGTGCTTTAGTTTCCCATTCAAATGCATTATAGGGGCGAGAATGGGGCTGCATGTGCTTGAGGGTACTAGTGAAATAAAATATTGTGAGATCATTCTCAGCACATGAGATGGATGACTGTTGAGGATTGTTACAATCTAAAATGACCTCAAAATTAATTTTCAACTGAGTTGAATTTAGGTAGAAGGCAACACTTTTAATTTGTACTTTAAATATATCCCAATTATATTTCGTTGTGAAATCAAGAGTCGACATGCCACAATTTCACTTTTTTTTAAAAATAACTGTCTCCATTTACAGTTTTTCTCCAGGCGTTAATTATTTTACGTTCGTGGCAAGCAAGTAAAAAAAAGTCCCAAAAAATATCAACGCTCACCGCTTTTCTGTCAAATAATTCATTTCTGCGACTTGCTTTTTACCTACATTTGTTTCTTTTTCTGGCTTCTTCACGGTAGTTCCTGCTTAACGCAAGTGAGCATCTTCCTTACAGCTAAAGTGGACATTTTTGAGTATCCAAGCATGTCACAGTGGCGGCAGAGTAATGTGCATACTGCCTTTTAGGAAAAGTGTTTTTAATTATGCATTAGGTGTTCCTGTGTCGCAAAGAGACGCAGAGTGTGTGTGTGTGGAGGGGGGGGGTGGAGGCGGGGTTTGTCTCGCCCTCTCATAAGGTGCCTCCACGCCACCACTTGTATGTGCCACAGGAGTAACTGACGCCTCAGGGCTCTCGACTCAAACTCGGGGGCAAGAGGCTCCACGTCGCCCCGTCAAAAGTGCTGCCCCTGCACAAACAGAGTGCATGTGTCAGACCGGGCCGGGCCACTCAAGGGAGGACGTCTATGTGTTTAGGATGGGAAAAAAAACGTCACGGATAGAGTGTTGTGGCAGATGGAGGCCAGTGGTGGCAAGTGAAGCGTGTCTTGAGCAGTCACACTTTGATTGCCTTCAAAGTCTTCAGACATGTGCTTGCGCTTGATCCTGTTTGTGAGGAGGCTTGTATGTGGCTTGTAAGTAACTGGACAATGTTGGCTATGGGAATCACATTTGGAAAAGATGTCTAGGGAGGAGGCTGTTTAACCTCGCATTCCATCAACCAGCCAACATCTCATGCACTTAAACAGTCGTCAGCGCCGAAAGCCATTTGCCGACATGATTAAAAGTTCATAAAGCAGCCACTTGTAGGCTTTAAAAAGTAGAAACGTGCCGAGCTGACTTGAAGGCAAGCCCCTCGGCGTGCTTCCATAGGATGTCGTGTTTGCTCCACTCTGCAGGTTTATTCATGAGGAGCACGGTCCGATATTGGCAGGTTATTAGCAGGTAAGATGAGCAGAGCAGACAGAAGCTTCCGTCCTTATCTATCTTTCATCTACCTCCGACTGTCTGCCCTCCTGTCTTTCTGGCCTTCCCTCTGCCCTGTTTCTGCTTTTGTGAAGCACTGGTAGGGAATATGAAACAGTGAGAGGCAGAGAAGATGAAAGTAAAAGAGGCAGGACAGAAGCTGTGTAAGAAATTGCCCTTGAAAGTGCATAAAATGCGTGAAATTAAAAATAAGAAGGTGGGGGGAGACATCCATCGTATCACCGCTTTACCTTAATAAGCCCGCCTTGGTTTGTGCTGAATCCGTCCTTTTGCGACCTGAAGTTGTTTTGAAATGATCGGGCATTACGAATTTGTTTAATTGTGGAATAATATCGCAGAGCTCACAGTTAGTCCATGACTCATAGGTGATGATGTAATGTTCGGCGAGATGTATGTTGCGTGAACATCAATTTGGTAACCCAAAATGTATCATTAGTATATGATTGAGGTTGAAAGCTATGCACACATGCACATTTCCACACATGGAGTCAGCATTCCAGGGAGCTCTTTAGTGTGCCCCTTAACACGGTAATAGTATGTCTCCTAATGGGAGACAGGGAGCCCGGTGCCAAGAGTTCTTCTGGATAATTGGCTGCTTCCTCACCCGCTGACTTCTCGCCCATTCACATTCTCTTATTTTACATTTAAGGGGCCCCTTAACCTCTCAGACCTTTATAACAGTTGGCAACTTGATTTTTTTTGTTCAAATTATACATTACAGTTTTTTTCCATATTCTCCATATTGGTGTTGATGTTATCCTTCATGGTTTTCTGTGCACTTGGTTAATACTCAGATTCCATTCAGCATACTTTGTCTTAGGAAGCTTTTTTTTTTTCTTTTTTTTTTAACCGATACTTGCTACAATTCCCATCACCGTCATTTATTTTATTCCACTGGGAGCCACGTGGTACCGCTCTGTTCTCGGAGCAGAGAAGAAGAATTGTACAATGTCTATTGTGACAGAAATACCCCAAGGCATGCCAGGTGCTCCTGTGATTGTAGACAGATCTGCCATCACGCATGTCATGTTTTGGAAATACATTTTCTGCTGGAAAACAACTTGGTGACCGCTGAAATAGACGGACATAAAAAGGAATATATTTAAAAAAATGCATGCTCATCTAGTTGAATTTGCAAACTATTTCTTCATCTTGGTCTACAAACACCAATTTATTTGCATCCACCTTGCAGTGGTACCAAACAACGTCACCGACTTCAATCCTCGCCATAGATTCACTCCTATTCTCTATTTCTCCACAGTTCCAGACCGCCACACGAGACGAGCACAATGACTGACAGCCAGACAAGCTGAGGAGACCTGTCACACATTGTCTTATCAACACGTCAAAGGGTTATCTCCTCCTCGCCCCCCCCTTTTTTTTTTCACTAGCCTCTTTCAATCTCACCCTCTTCTCAATGGGCTGCTAACCCAAGAGACATCGAAATCGTGAAAAGACACCTTTAAGTCACTGAGAATCTCCCAATTGCTGTCAGTGGAAGCAAAAATAGAAGATCCTTGTTTCGAAGTCTTCATAAGGTGATCCAGCTCCAAGTCGAGGAGCTGTGAGAGGACCAGTCATGCTCCTCTACTTGGCACTGCAGGCGTTGTGGACTGGCCTTTGCCAAGCCGCCATGCAGCACTACCCCGCGGCTTGGGGCCACTACGACGTTTGCAAATCCCAAATCTACTCAGATGAAGGACTAACCTGGGACTATATGGCCTGCCAGCCAGAGGCGGCAGATATGACCCACTACCTGAAGGTCACGCTTGATCCACCTAACATCACCTGTGGAAATCCTCCGGAGACATACTGTGCATTGGTGAGTACATAGATTCAACTGATTATCAGTTTTCAATTGCAAAGTCTGGCCGAGCATAAATGTGGCTAAAAACCAAGAGGCTGACGTCACGTTCTGCTGTTTAGAGATCTGCTCCTCAGAGTGTTGTTGACACCGATTACTCACTCAAAATACACCATAATGTGACTTTGCCAAGGAAAACAAACATGATAGCCTCGGTAGTACAAAACCAAAAAATCATGTCTGTTCCAAACAAAAAAAATCCTCAATGAAATCAATGATTAGCTTTAAAGACCTCTCTGTTGCAGATCTGCAAATTATCCAGCAATCATGAAAATCTCCAACTCCTTGTGGAGCTGCAAATAAAACGCTGCATATTAGGTCAAGTGTTTAATTAGCAAATTGGCCTCCTCCGTATTTGGGGTCCTTTTCACTTTGAAGCTCGCAGATGGTTGCCCCAGATTGCTAAATGATTAATCAATTTCGGTGTGTAGTGTAAGTCATCAGAGATGCTCTCAGAACAGGCACGCAGCGTTGATAGCTTTTTAGATAAATCACAAAATGTTCCTGGAAGAAGAATAGTAACTTGAGAAATATAAATAGATTCGAGTTGTCGTCAGCAGAAACTCAGATGAGGGAATGAGACGGAGGGGGGTGGATTAACAAAATTGGGATGACAAAGGCGAGCAAATGATCAAGAGAGATTGGAGAAGGCAAGAGCATCTGGGACTCATGAGACCCAGAAAACTATGTGCAAAGCATGCAGTGGATGACTAGGTATTATCTTCTCGGTGGGCCACGATGGAGACTCGGGAGACCCTGAATAATTCAAGATGTAGCTCATGTGTTTTATTCATACTGATATGTTGCCCGATATATTTTAGGCAATGTCCACACAAAGTATTTTTGAAAATGTTCTAATCTGTGTCCGCATGAAAAGCCATTATCAAGTCGTCACACAACAGGTGGTGCTTCGGATCGTTACCGCAATCATCAGAAGCCGGAAAATTGCAAAAAGAGACACGTACCAAAACAGCCAATTAAGGATAGAAGAAACTGACATTTCAAATGTATTAAATTATATAACTCGGTCTGTTTTTGGATAAAATATCCTTGCATCTTCTACCCTCAATTTTGAGTTACCGTATTTTTCGACCTATTAGGTGCACTTTAAGTCCTTTGAGTTTCTAAAAAATTGAAAGTGCGGCTTATAATCAGGTGCGCCTCATACCGTATATGGATGCCGAATTGAGAATTGTTTTATAATCGGTACGGCATTGAGGAAAAATCCAGTATGCTCATGTAATAGAAAATGAATGGCTGGATAAACAGATTTTTTTTTTTGGTCTTCCCCTCCTTCAGTTAACTTGACATCGAATTGAGCGCGGTGAGTTCAGCCGGTGAAAAGGTTGCTTGTCATATTGAGAAGGCCGTTGTCAAAACAGGGCCGCCTTCCATTGTGCGACTGCTCGTTTGTGTGACCCCCCGATTGATCCAAAGGGAAACCTTGAGAGTGTCTCCTGTTTGCTTCACTGTGATGGACAAATGAATCACGGACGGGTAGCAGTCGTCATGCCTGTCCTCTGCCACTCTATTTCCGGAAATAAAATTCAGTATTTTATCTCTATCATTGCCAGCCTTTTAAACCGTTTGATGAACTTTTATCCAATTAGTGAGTTGACGCCATCCTGTTGTCCCTATGTCTACACCAGGCAACGTGATAAGAGCTTCAATTAAAAAAGCCAGTGGGTAGCTTCACCGTCTCCTCGCTCTATTGCAATTATACCATACAACTACTATGACGCATTTCGCAACAGCTGCAGCTGGAATAAAGTAGACACCAACAGAATACACCGAAGAATACAAATGGGGTCTTCAAACGAATTTTGAAATGGTCACACCGTTTTTCAAGTCCAATTCAATAACATATGAGCGAGTGATGGGATAATGCTTATATGAGTATCGTTATGTCCGGCACAGGCCTTCATCCCTGGGTCATGGATAGACGAAGGTTGCATCAGATACTCCGAGTTGCCCGTACACTTTTTCGGTTTTAGCCCCGTGACCTTTCAAATAGCAATAAAATGCATTGAATGTCGAGACACAATACTACCATTATATGAAATGGCCTGTAATTGATGTATTCAGCAGAGAATGCTTGAGTTTAGGAAAAGTACTGTGAGAAGCTAAAAACAGAAACTTTCATTATAAGCAACATTTCGTTTCAAAAGATAATTCAACAGTAAAATTTGTTTTGCTCAAATGGAATAAGACTTAAGCCACCATTTAATTGGCCTATCAAAGAATAAGTTATCTGTTATTTTTGAACGGGAAATGAACCCTAACAATTTTAAAGTAACGTATGAGCCAGTTTAAATTAAATCGATGAAATAATCTGACTCTTGTTTTCATTACATTTAGTTTTGTTTCCAAACTTTGTGTACCTTTTTTGACTTGAGTATTTTTTATTTCGCAAATTATTAAAGTCGCACAGCAATTTTAATTTCTAGATGACACATTTGTTTAGTTCGAGGAACCCCATGATGTCTTGAAGGCTGAAGTTTGTCGGCTGACTCGACAAAGCCTAAATGAACCTAGATGATTTCCGACAATCAGCTGCTTTGCCAAAGTAGTCAAGCAGGTTTAATTACATGCCAGCCTGCTGATGTGACCATTTTGACAAGTATTAGTCAGGGCTCATGTACTTCCAAAGAGACAACTATAACAGACCATGACAGTTTACTTTATTTGCTAAATTATAACGAGAGCTTCAGGACAGAGAATGGGACTGCAAAAAAGTCCCTTGTTGACCCATAAACCGAAAACCACCTGTACTCTAAATTTCCCATAGGTATAAATGGGAGCAGATTTTTAATCTTTCAATCCTGGTCAAAGCAGTTGTCTAATGTGTGACACGTGTCTAATTCAAACTTGTCCAGTGTAGTCATGGGCCTTGTTGACTTTTGTGACTTTTGATTTCCCATAAACCAACTGTGTTTTTATCGGTTTGATAGTGACCAATTGCAATTGAGACGTGCCCTTGTTATCCAAACTTGACCTTATCCAAAGCTCATCCTGATTAAGGATTTAAAGTATTTTTACCCCCCCATACTTTACTGCCAACTGACATTTCCTTACGAAATAAAACAACTGTCATCCACAATATGTCTCATTTCAAATCCTAATACCGCTCAGTTTAGTGGTGGATGAGTGGGTGAGATGATTTTCACAGGGCCGCAATGTTTTCATAGTCTGTGACATTCTGTCTCATAAACCTGTTTACGGTGCCTTTTTTGTTGTGAAGTGGGCGAGATAGCAAAAGGCAAGTACTAAGGCGTTTTTTTTTTTTTATTACAGAGCAACTGACTGACATCAAAAAGGTCACATTTCAGAACCGCAGCAGCAATTAACCGGCATAGAAAAACTAATTACACATCCAAGTGTTAAGCGTCGGAGGATGAAGATTCATTTTGATCCATTTTTAACATGGCTTCTTTCATCTTTGCCCAGCTAAAACCAACTCAACGTTTTATTCCAATATGATGCAACTAAACGGATTGGGAGATGTCGATTGGCTTTTTAGTTGAGACATAACAAAAAATCTATTTAATTTGCCAAAATGTGACACAATAGCGTAATAAGGTTAAAAATTATGAAACAATATTTTGTATACCTACCGCACATGAGTTAAAAATGCTTGTCGATCCTTACGGGGTGAAAAGTTTGTAGGTGGAAACTTGGTGAAAAGTTGGCTTGCTGACAACATCAGGTGTCTTGTTTTTTTTCTGTGATGGAGTGACTTGTCTATCTGAGTGTTGCTTCAACCGTTTATATTTCCACGATGCGATAACAACCCCCCCGTCCCCCCCTTGCTTCCCGCAGCCTCTGTTGACTCTCTTTCAAAAGTAAGGAGACAAACATCTCTTATTTTGCCCCAAAACAATGAAAAGGAAAACTTTGAATCTGAATTTTAGAGTGTTTGTGTGTG
Organism: Syngnathus floridae; assembly: GCF_059516105.1. Lineage (NCBI taxonomy): Eukaryota > Metazoa > Chordata > Actinopteri > Syngnathiformes > Syngnathidae > Syngnathus > Syngnathus floridae. The sequence goes on along the minus strand of NC_142432.1, from coordinate 3,873,416 downwards.
AATAAAAATAGTGTATAAAGTGGAATTTTGTGGATTGAGCCCTTTGGAAAAAATATTGCTTTCAATAATTCAGTCGCTTGCGGTTTTCGCATATTTCACGGTTGCCATCAAAAAGTCGTGGAATACAAGTCATGGATTATCTCGTAGAGATTTCACCTCAGGATATTTTATCGAGTTATTTAACTGAAAACCAGGAATCTCATATTGTGTTAAACACTCTTGCAGCTCACTGATTTTTCGGACCTGATTAGCCTTCTTGAACTCTCAATTTATCCATTTTGTTGCCTCAATTTTTCATTTTTCATTCCTTACTGTGTGGTTTGAATCTCTCTTGCAGTCATGGGGGGATTTGGTGCATTTCACAGTTAATCACTTCAGAAAAATTACGACAGGAAGGCATCTGCTTTCATCCTACTTTTCCCGTTTGATGCCCTGAGAATTGATAGCGATGTAATATTACTTGTAATTGCTCTTTGTAATCCTGGAATGAATTTCTGCTTGAACACTAATTTTCACAGCAATGTTTGCGATAGCAAATGCAAATCAGATTCCGTGGCATATGGCGTGTATGATTTTATTTATTTATTTGTGTTGGATTTTTAATGTTAATTGCAGCAGATGAATGGGCAAAACCTATTGCTCATTTTTATCTACGTGATGGGGGTCGAATTATTCCAGATGCTTCTAAGAACAGAATTTAATCTCCTTTTTGAGTAAATATTGGAAATGTATCAATATTTTTTCCACATTTGCTAGCCGAAGTAACGTGAGGCAGTAGCTTGGTTAAGTTGCTTTTTTTGGAGTATCCAAAATAGAACTCTGGTTACAGATAGAATTGTCAAGGAAGTACACACTCTGCACTTTTTTTTTTTCCAAAGCAATATATGAGCAGCATGCTGGAACATTTTGACTGTGCACTCAGCTTGATCTGACACCGAGAAGTAATCTGACATTCGTTGCTGTGTATCACTTTGTTGACTACTCATTGACAGAAAGCGAAACAAAACAAATGAATCCGGATGGAATTCCTCCATCCTCTGTTATGGCGATATATTTTCGTAAATCCCCAGGAAAAAAAAAATGGAGTCTGTCATGCTTTTTGTTTTTAGCCATTTAAGTCTGCTGGGAATGCACTCGAGTGGTTCTTCTTTTCCCCCTCCACATGGCTCGCTCCCTATTTAAGCAAGCAAGCATATGCCGTGCAAGGGGAACACGCTGAAGCCTGGAAAATATGCTTGCTTAATTAAAGAAGGGGAATAGCCAGTGCAGCTATTTACACCTAATTCTGACATAAATCTGTAGTTATCGCACTAGTGAGACCAAGCCCCCCACAATTTAGTGACGTACCCCAGAGCCTTTCCTTAATAAGCAATCTTCCTGATTGAACCGAGGTGAGAGTTCCACTTTCTTTTGGAGGGATGAGAGAAGCTGAATTTGACCAGAAGGGAGGTAGCCAAGTGCTGTCAAGGCTATTCCAATTGTTAGCATTCTATTAACCCCATTTAAGACAGAGAGAGCACTTTGGTAAATTGTGGCTGGGCTTGCAGTATCTGCAGGAATGTACCGTATTTTCCAGACTATAAGGCGCACCGGACTATAAGGCTCACCTTCAATGAATGGCCCATTTTAAAACTTTGTCCTTATATAAGGCGGACTATAAAGTGCACCATGAATGCATCATGTCAGATTTTTAATCCAAATCAAATCATTCTCCATTCTATCTTTTTGATTCATGATTCATCGTCTTCAGCGGGGCACATATGATTGATTTCATGACACAATGCTTCGGGCCAGTTTAAATTTAGGAATTTGGTCCATATATAAGGCGCACCGGACTATAAGGCGCACTGTCGAGAACATTTTAGGTTTTTAGGGCACTGTCGAGAACATTTTAGGTTTTTAGGTGCGCCTTATAGTCCGGAAAATACGGTAGCTTCCAGGGGAAGGCAGGACCAAAATGGACTCCCCTTTAATTCTAAAAAAATATATAAGGTGTCATGCACTTGTCTCCGAAGCCTGATTTGACAAGCGCTAATCTTTTCATTATGTTTGCACTTGAGAGGCTTGGCGTGGAAATGCATTTTTACATCCTGTCTGCACATCAGACGCTGGAAATGAAATGATTTAGTGAGAGGCGCCAAGTATTAGCTGTTACTCTGGGACTCGTATTGTTGTCTCACCGAAAGGCTTCTCTTTCAATGCTTATTCAGCGTCCTTCGGTCTGTAAACACATGCGGCATACAGCGAGAAGCAGCCATTGTGGCAGATAGCGTTGGCGTTTGAGATGAGTCTCTCTCACCCTCCGCCTGGATTCCCTCGGATCGCATCAAGTGCTTCTGTGCACTTGTGTTATTAGTTGGCATCCTGCCTTGCCATCAAACTGACTTGCTTGGAGAAATATGAAGGACTAAATAGCTGCTGATTATAGATCAGTCGTCCATTACACGCTTCATTAGGATTTCTTGCGTGTTTGAAATTTAACATCAATCACCTTCAGCATTATTCGTCTCATTTACAACTTGTAGATGTCGATTTGCCATGTTGTTCTACCAACTTATATTTCCCTCAGTTGAATAAATTACTAACCCTAATTAGCTTCTCTAAGATAACTAAATTCTCCCTTCGGAATGCAATTTAGGTTGTAACACATTCCGCTTTGCTAAGTTGCCTCGGTTTGACTGATTTGAAGGGACTCGTATTAATTAATATAACATGCCCTTAGTACGTAACAATACAAACACTGTGTTTTTTCGGTCATTAATAACCTAATGATTCCTTTTAGCAACACTAAAGGCGTGACTATTTATCTGTTTGATGACAGTTTGATAATTTATGGGATTAGATTATAAGTAACCAAATGACTGGATGACGACAAATTATGAAATACCCCATAATGCACCTATTTCAAATATGGTATGCCAAGAAGAGCACATGAACTGGATAGCCTCCATTGTTGTTCTTTATTTACTGTGACAGGCTGCTTGCCTTTATTGAATTTATTGGCAGGTTAGACTGTGTCGCGCCGCTATGATGTCCCACTATTTACGCGTTGCCAACACATCCAACGGCGCAACCACGAGCCAGATGAAGATTTACTGTTCCAAACCGTACCACGGCGAGCTCAAGGCCTGGTGGTGATGTAATTAAGTGACGTAGTCCGAGCGGTTTTATTATTTTTGCTATATGGGGAATTTGAATGACCTTTTTGATTCTTTGCGTGTTTTTTTTTTGTATTTCGGAAATCCACAGTGGTGCGCGGTGACTCACAAAAGCCGGCGTGTGACTGCGCTTCACCACGTATCTGGGTGCCATGTGGCAACGAGCGCCTCAGCATAGCTCTTGCCAAGAGATAAGAACACAGAGTAAGCCTCTCACCGTGCCAGCATACTGGATTTCCACTCTGAATCATCTTTGTTGGAAGCCGTAGGGCTGCTCCATTTCTAAAGTAACAATTCCTACAGAACGCCGTGTTGACTTTAAATTCTTTACATGCTCAGTGTGAGAAGCTATTTGAAATAGATTATCAATTGCAAAGCACTTGACAGTGAGGCAGAAAAGTGAAATCCCGCAAGGGCTGGAATTTGTAAGGTTGCTAAAGCGAGCGGGGTAATGAAGGACACATTTGCTTGATGATTAGAGCTAATAGCATGTATCAGGGTGCTCTAATTGTTGTTGATTATGTAAGTACTTTAATCTCAACTACTTTGTGTTATATTATAGTGCCGTCGAGATTTAGGGAAAGAAGCTTTTTAATTGAGCGTGTTATTGGAGATTAGTGCATTGTGATGTAAAGGGAGACAAGGTTCTGAAAGCCAAGGTGGGAGACGGTTGTGCTGACTGGATGAACACCTTTTAGCAGACTTGTGCCAGCGTTATATTGGCTGAAGTCAGCAAACGGGTTTGTGACAAGAGGGCAGTGCCCACTGGGAAGTGTAGGCGGGGGCTGACATACGGGCTAACTGCTTACCTGTAATATTTGTTTTAGTCTTGTTAGGATGCTCTTTGAGCACACAAGAGTTGAGAATTTATTTGGGATAAATTTTGTGGGTTGTATTTTATTTTTTATATATTTATTTAATTTAATTTATATATACATTTATTTATATTGTATTACTTTATTTTATTGATATATATATATATTTATCTAATTTATTTTATACCAAATTTTTACTAAATCCACCTTACATATGTATTTTCTGTAACTCAACCTGGCCTATCCTATTTATTTAATTTAATTTATATATACATTTATTTATATTGTATTACTTTATTTTATTGCTATATATATATATATATTTATCTAATTTATTTTATACCAAATTTTTACTAAATCCACCTTACATATGTATTTTCTGTAACTCAACCCGGCCTATCCTCATGACATTACCGTATTTTCCGGACTATAAGGCGCACCTAAAAACCTCAAATTTTCTCAAAAGCCGCCTTATAGTCCAGTGCGCCTTATATATGGACCAAATTCCGGCCTGTGGACCAAATATGTTGTGTGATATTAACATTATTGATATATTGTTATTGTTTTCAGTATTTGAAGTTATTATATTGTGATTGCATTAATGGTACACCTCATAATTCGGTGCGCCTTATATATGGACAAAGTTTTAAAATGGGGCATTCCTTGAAGGTGCGCCTTATATTCCGGAAAATACAGTACTCCTCAACCCTGCTCACCATTGAGTGACATCATACTTTATCTAATCACACTGCTGCATCATTTCTTCAAGAGATTCTCGAAAAAAGAAAAAAACAATCCAACATACTGTTACATGCGCCAGCGCTTGCATTTGTTGTATAATTGCTTGTGGCACAATGTTAGTTCTTTTACTTTTGCCGTGTCATTATGAGTTACTAGATATGAATATTCAACACGGGCCTGCAGGAAAAACAATCTAAGTTTGAGTGACAGTACCTGAAAGCCTCCCTAGCTTCTTCACAAACGTTGTCTTTTCAAATCCCTCCTGGACACCGCCTGGTTGCCTCTAGCATAACAATTTAAATCCCACCTGATAATAGCTCTTGTCACACTGACAGCTGTCATCAAGTCAGCCGTGTATACTCTTTAGTTTACTTCTCAAATTAGCAAGTGGATTTTCTCATAATGTTCTTTGTGTTTCTTTGTCTACAAAAAAAAGGAAATAAAAAAAAACACCCTAAGGGAAAGCAACCATGCGTGGAGCAAGTTTTGAGAATTTAAGTTTGATTGAAGATAAACTATAATTAGTGAAGTGGTTGGGTTTTTGTTGAGACATTCGTGCAAAATAATTTTAAATCATGCATGGGCACACTGTGCAATAACGCCGCTCGTGACTTACACACATGCAATTTGTGCTTCACTGAGTTGTAACGTTTCCTCGATTTGACAGAAAATCAAAGTAAGCTAACAGCGCATGCTAACCAGCTTCTACATTCACAGCCAACCATGAACTCCCATGACAATTATGCACCTTGGGAGCTTGCCTCTATTTTTTTTATTTTTCATAATACAAAAAATATCATTGATGACATCCATTGATTTGTTCTCATCATATAATTCCTGAGCACGATGCTGCTATTCAAAAAGTGCATCAGTTCAGATGCCATCCTCCCAATATCAAGTCAAACGAGGGTGAAGGTTTGGCAACGCTGTTCCATCTCACTGCCAACAGATGCTCTCCAAGGGTTGGTGCAGGCAGATGCCCTCACTGAGCAGAGCCAGCGAAACAAGACTGCTTGCACGGAGTGTGCGTACCCCGGAGCCCCCAGAGGCTGGTCATTATTTGGTGGATTTGCATAATACTACAAGCCAACATTTTCTGCGGTTTATCAATAAACGTCCACATAGCCGGTTTAGACTACTAATTAAGTGTTTCAATAATCTTCATTTGCTCGACTCAATATTTGGGGAGGGAGCTGTTTTATTAATTTCAACTTTTTAAGCCGAAGTTGCCAAATAGTTTTACTCATTTATTGGATTGTGAATATGAAATTTGACAATGCGGTTTGTCTTGATTTGAAGATGATTTTTAGACCTTAATATTTTTGCAAAAACCCTTGTAGTTGCTGTGTACCCTATAAGAGACAGAGACTCCCCACACTTTGCTTTTTTACTGACAGACGTGGTTAGATATTGGTCGGATCTTGTTTTATATCCTGGAAATGTCGTCGTATTCTCACACATTTCTCCAATCCAAGCAGTGATGTCTTATAATACTGCGGTGATTAGATCGATGTGAAAGGCCAAATTACATCTCGTTCTCATTTGTGTCGAGTCAGAAGTAATATAGTAGCTCAATGCTCCACAGTGATAAGCGCTAATAAAAACCTCATTTACAGTAAACTGTTTACTTTTTCAATGCATCATTTCAATCTGGGATATTTCCACTGCCAGGCTAGTAACTTTTCCCTCCCTAAATAAAGTAAGTCATCGGAATCGAGTGGAGGTATCGCAGTTTGTCTGTGTCGATGAAATGAGATATAAAGGGGAGAGTCATATCGGCTAGAGTGATGCACTGCATCTTTGCCGATTTCCCCAGCGCTGCACCCGAGAGCTGTCAAGGCGTTCGCTTGCTGCCATGTTTAGAGCGGTGACAGAGCATTTGTAGCACCTCCGCCCATGGCTTCCTCAACTCAGTCGCGTCAGATGAAATCAACTCTTGGAGAAGATAGATAAAGGTAGAGTGGGTGCAGATGGGGAGGAAAAAAAAGCACATAGAGAGGAACAGAAAATGGTGTTGAAATCAGCGTTGCACCGAGTTTCATCGTGCCGTTGAATATTTTTATTGTTTTGAGCCACTCTGGAAAAATGTTTGTGTGAGGATACTGCATGCAAGATTACAGAAAAAAAAAAAAAGGAAGGCAGTTATTATAAATGGAAAGGTACCCTCACCCGAAATTCACCTCCCCTGAGTGTGACAAGATTGCTTTCCGTTGTGCAGCTGTCAGCAAGATGTGCAAGCAAGGATAAAACGAATCTATTTGCATGATGCATTCACTTCCAGCCAAACGACAACTTTGTAAATGACTCTCGTTCTGTTTGTTTGCTAAATATCCAAACGCAGTGGTGCGTCGAGCTACCAGTTCATCTTTGTTCCTTAACATATCTCAAATCTTGCCCATTGAAATGTTATTATCTTTTCCAGACCCCCAAAATAATCAATATTGTGATGTGTAAGTTAATTAGGAAAAATAGGACTAATTTATTTTATAAAAATAGACAACAGTGACATTAATGATTGTAATAATATTAATCGTTCTTTGCATCAGACAAAGAATACATGACTTGAGTACTGTCTAAGTGTTGCTGCACCATTTGTGTACAGTTATCGCACCACAACGTGAATGCTTGAGCTCTGTGGTTGTTTAAAAATAAATGTCTAATTCTCATTTATGTTAATTTGACATTAAACTCGTAGCCTGCATCATTTCGAAACCCATCACATGTAAAAAAAAAAAAAAAAACACACAGCACTTAAGCACTTAAACACCCCTCAAGTGTGTTTACTCGCAGATGGACTATTCCTTTATTTCTGCTATTTTAAGCCAATGCTGACTACCTAATGAGCGCAAGTGTATGCAGCCATCACAAGATCAACCACTGCATCTAATCCCTCATTAAAGAAGATTGCAGCCTAAAACCAGTGTGCTTCTGCTGCGTTTGGCACCAGAAACGTACAAACGGAATTCTACAAACAGGCAACCCCTCGTCATGCACACACAAACACGCTGCTCTGTGTTGACTCATTAATTTATATCTCTTAGTTTAATTCACCACTAACACAGTGCTTAATGTATCTTTAATTTCAGCAGAGTGGAGTTGATTAGTCTACTCCCGCCCCTCCCCCTTGTGAAAGTTATTTTTCGGTTCCAAACGCCACTGGCTCGCTCTCATCTTTATGGCATCGTTGTAATCATCAGGCGCTCAGTCACAATCAACTGGTAGAGCACCCTTGAGTCCCTTTTGAGAATTGTGAATTATAATTGCAGTGGATGATTGGAGTCATTGTTAGGAATGCAAGTGGATGCACTTGTAATTAATCAGTATACTGCTTTTTTTTCCCCTCTTCATTTATTTTTCTTGTCTTTTTTTTAAACCCTGCGTCTTGCCTTTAAACTGTGTGTCTGCACGAGTGTGCGCTAGGACACTTTGCCAGTCAGTCAGTGTGTCCGAGTGTCGTGATCTTCCAAGCTCAGAGAAAGTAAAAGGCCCGAGCTCCTTTTCCCCCAGAGTCATCTGTCAATCATCGCCGATTCAGAGGTGGGGGGTGATGAATGGAAGGCTTGCAGAGAAAGAGACACAGTGAGCGAAATAAAGACAAGAAGAAGAAAGTCTCCCTTTAGAATGACTAAATAGACCTTCAATGATCTGACAGAGCGGCCTGGAGCTGAATCACAACTATTCTCCGCTCAGTTAAAGATCCACAGAGAGACTGCTAGGCCTAACCACAATATTGATTTTAATCATTTCTTAAAAAAATAAATACAATTAAATATGACTTGAGGGGTAGTGTGGAAGTAAAAAAAAAAAAGGGAAATCCGGAAAATGACTACGGGATTGCATGCATCGTTATTCTCTCCTGATTCGGAATAAAACGTTGCATTGATTCACTTCGCAATATGAAGTGAACATGATGACACTCATTGATTACCTCTCCTTACTTTATGATGTATTGTATCATTTTAATTCCAACATTGTCTTTTTCACACATATCTTGGAAAAGCTGCCCATTAGAAAATGAAAATCAATGTTGCCCTACTCTTGTTGTTGAGAAGATTTTCTCTGTCTGACATCATTTTTGTTCATTTATGCCAAAGTTCAAGTGGTTTAATGGGGTTGAGGTCAAACCTTTGAAGAGTTTACTGTTCTTACAACTTGCGCCGAGCCGCACAAGCCATGAACTCGCTTCTACTCTCCAGCACGGGGCCATCATCTTGTCCTTCAAAGCATATGATAGTGACACGGCACATAAAAAATAATGGAATGTAAAATGTATTTTATATCCTCTTAACGTGAAGACGAGGTGCTGAAGGCTCACTCCACTATTGTTTTTAAGCTTCGTGAATCTCCCAAATTGACACATGGTCCTGCTTCATAAGCTCCCCTTCGTTTATGTGACGGTCGTTAGCCATCTTGGATCTTTCCCACTGAGGCCACAAAACAAAAAGGGTTGAAGCCACCCAACTGTTTTTTTTGTGTTTTGGAAAACAATTCAAGCCGTTTAAAAGATTAAAAATCCCAGTTGCAGGTCTGCCAGGAGACATGAAAGTATTTGAAAGATAAATACTAGCAAGTTGGTGTGAATACACAGTGTGCGGTCCGCTATCACCTTGTTGACCACCGTGCAGTCTGGGCGACCTCTGGCCGACCCTGAACCATTTGAAAATATGATTGTAATCCTCATGAGGATTTGGCCCAGGTGTCTATTACCACTGTAATCTGTCACACTGGCATCCAATATTCATTCCACGTCCAGGTTAAGCCCCTCTTTCTGTCTGCACCACCTATCACCATGGGAGAGGGAACGAAGAAGAAAGATTGGGGGGGGGGGGGGGTTGGTTGTGATGGCTGATCCACTCAAGGCATGGATGGGAAGAGAGAGAATTTGGAAAACGAGATGGCACAGCTTAAAAAAAAAGCCCTCCGGGTTGCTATGAAGAAATTATTAAGGAACAAAAGACTTCACTAGCGTGACGAGAATATCGTAAAAATGCACATTAAAAAGATTAAATAATAAGTAAAGATGAATAAATACAAATAAACAATAAGCTAATAAGCTATCGTTTTGATGCTGGAAACATCGTTGGGTCATTTTTGACCTTTGATTTCAACTAGAATGCTAGAAAGTGGATATTAAGTGTGCTGTAATTTCTTATCCTGGGTGTATGTCGACGTAAGAATATCAGACAACTTTTACTTTGTATTAATATGGAAAAAAAGGGCAAATTTAACCCCCCTCAAATGATTCTGACCTTTTAATAAGCAACAGATGATTTTAAATACAGAAAAACACACATTATATTATGATTACTGTGTGTTTTAAGATGAAACAGAGAAGATGGAGGACACAAAAGAAGAGAAGAAGAGTAGATGCTACAGGCTGGGCTCAATTTGCTGTCTGGGCTATACGTCTGACACATCTGTCACACATACAGATTGATTTGATTGGTGGGAGACCATCCATCTTGATGTCTTATCAGCAGGCAGTAAATTTATATTCCCTCAAGTCCCATCCTCCATCAATGGCTGCAATGTAGACAGGCCAAGGTTGTCAGCGCCACAGGTTTAAAACTGGTTTGAATTAAGAGTGCGAATTAAATTTGTATCTCAAAGCACAACAGTCTTTCATATATTCAAGATAAGGACGAATTTTTCGTGAAATCCCCCAAATCAAACATACAATTTATCTAGAGCCATAAAACTCTGAGATTAAAATTAATTTAGACTAGTGCTTTATAATGTGTCTAAAAGCTCCTCACATAAAGAGCAGGAGTTAATCTCCCTTTCCAGCGCATGAACACTCCAAACAGCTCCGACTCTGTGAAGTGCGACTCAATGGAGTCTGCAATCAAATTCATGAGCCGCTGTTTACGACATTGTTGATTTTTATCCTTCTCGTTGCCTGTTAAATTGGGTTAACAGTTTGACAGTAATGGGGACAATGCGACAGGAATTCAGAGCAGTATCCTGCCAACAACACACACACACAATCTCTATTCTAATCCGATCAAACCGGTGTGTTATGATGACATCAACAGCAATTAAGTGCTCCAGCAACCTCAGTTCGGGATTGGTTTTCTACTCCCCCCTCCCCATCCTGACCACACAACACCCCGGTGGGACTTGTACAAACATCTTTAGTAATTACAGCTACAATGCGTTCAGGGTGCGGTCAATTATTTCTGCATGTGCCAAAGCATTAATTGCTTAACAGAGCCCTCACATGTTCCTCTCCAGTAAAACACAGATGTCTGCTATTGATTTTCATAAGGCCATACACTCAGCATTTTATCTCTTTCCGCTTCTGCGGGTCGAGGTTATTGATCTACATAAAGGCTGTATTTCCAAGCGTGGGAGACAAGTAGCAACGGAGGCGGTGATAAAATATATTTAACCTGTGGGTGCTGGACCACTGGCCAAGGTTGCCAAGTTTAACACGCAGCACATTTTCAGCTCCTCAGGGCACGGGGATCGATTATGTTTGGACATACGCTATCTAGTGACAACAGTGGGTGACTATACTCGAGTGCCATAATATTAGGAACACCTGTACACACCCAAAACAAGGATGATTTAATTGGTGTTTGACTCCCTATTAGCTTCAAATATTTGCTAGCTGGCCGTTTTTACGATTGCCAAGTGGATATTTTACTGCAACGGCTTTACGAGGTACTGACATACTGTCCCGTCTTTTATCGTGCCTCAGGGCTTTAACTCAAATAACCCTATGGACTTGGATTTTTTTTTTTTTATTTACCTTAAGGGACTATTTGATTTTCCTCATACATGTAGTCTTGAATCGTAACATATTAGCTCTCAACAGATTGCATTTTCAATTTAGCAGAAGCCCAAAGACACACAGGGTACCAGATGCTGCAGTTCATGTCACACCTTAACACACCACCGTGAGATTGTGTTAAGAAACCTGGGTGGAATTTTCCACCACCATCCAGCCTTTCTACCACCTCACAGCCAAGACTTCCCAGAAAATGCCTGTAGGGGATGGTCGAGGCAGGATATTAATGAAGCCCTCCAACAGTTAGAAGACCTGGGAGATTGCGGTTTCATTGTCACCTTGCCATGGAGGACGAGGAAAAACTTGCAAAGCTTATTAGCCCAACTTAGTTGTTTCTAAGTTCCTCCACCTTTGGCCGCTTTACATGTAAGGTCTGACCCTGTCATGTTTAATACATCAGAATCACTGGGTCGACTGAATTCATTTATTTTCCCCTTAACATGTGATCTTCTGTGGTTCTTCTATTTATAGGAAAACCCTTACATGTGTAATAATGAATGTGACGCCAGCACCGAGGAACTTGCCCATCCTCCGGAACTCATGTTTGACATCGAGGGCCGCAACCCTACGACGTTCTGGCAGTCCACATCCTGGAAAAGGTATCCAAAGGCCCTCCTGGTTAACATCACGCTGTCGTGGAACAAGACCATCGAGCTGACCGATGATATCGTCCTCACGTTTGAGTCGGGCCGACCAGAACAAATGGTACTGGAAAAGTCCTTGGACTACGGACGTACCTGGCAGCCGTATCAGTTCTATGCCACGGATTGCCTGGATGCCTTCACCATGGAGCCCAAGACGGTGCAGGATCTGACCCAGCATACCCTGCTGGACATCATCTGCACCGAGGACTACTCTCGAGGTTACGTGTGGAAATACGATAAAACCGTTCGCTTTGAGATCAAGGACCGCTTTGCTCTGTTCGCCGGGCCTCGACTCCACAACATGGCTTCGCTTTACGGCCAGCTGGACACCACCAAGAACTTGAGAGACTTTTTCACCATCACAGACCTGAGAATCCGACTGCTCCGACCTGCCACTGGAGCTACGATGGTGGACGAGAACAACCTGTCTAGATACTTCTACGCCATTTCGGACATCAAAGTCCAGGGCAGGTAAGAACTGGATTCTTCTGCACAAGTTTGTCTGTGTTTTACACTTTGTGTTTTTTTAATTTGACAGATGTGTGGCTGAAGCAGTGTAGGAATAAAGATTTAATCACGCTTGATAGGCTCTTCACACTCGGAAGGCTTGCGGGAACAAAACGTGCAGCGTAGCTTAAAAACATCACAACAATCCGAGCGTGTCAGAGTTTTGTTAGCCTATCCTGCTTTATTTTTCTTTAACGGTCATTAAAATCTTCTGCCATACATGTGGCTTATTTATAGAATTAATCCGAGCAAACCTAAGCATCACTACGGGGCTGTAGGCTTGAGTAATGGCTGTGCACCGTCATCAAGCCGTGGTCACTAACCGGACTCCCCGCCGTGTGAGTGATGTTTGAAACCCACGCAAGTGTTTACCAAAGGTAACACACAGTTCAGCCATAATGAGATACACTTTAGACTGGGAGAATCAACTCTCCTTTTTGCAGCAAATCACCACTCAGCTCTTTTCTTCAAGCGTCGTATACGAGACGTAAGCTCCTTAACCCCTCGGAATACGCTTCGGTGAGATTCGACGGGAGCGATTTTTGCCGGGGCACTGAGGTCGAATCTGGCACGTTTGCCGTCCGACCCGGATCAGGAATGAGAAGCGGTGCGGAGAGGAGACATTCCGTAAGAGAGCTCCTAGATTTTCTGGCCTTTCCGCAGGAGTGTGAAAAACAAAGACGGGATGGTAAGCTCTTTCCCCAAGTAGGTCAACCTAGAAAAGCAAATGCAACTTTGCAAACGCTCTACAGGAAGTGAAAGACACGGGGTGTCATGCATGATGAGCCTCCTCATGGGGTTTATTACCGGCCCCTTACTTGAGGTACTTGGATTGAAAGAAATCAATGCAAAGAATTTCAAATCCAGCCAAGCATGTAAGCGTGTGATGGATGTGAACAATGCAAACCCGCCCGGGATTGAAATGAATTTGACACCCTTGTCATTTTTTATTGCATCGACTATGCTAAACGGGGGGCTACGGAGAATGAAAACGGTTCCGAGGATTTTCTAATTATCTACCGTATGACTGGAACGTAATTGCAAAGTCGACATCTTTACAGTAACGACGGATTGCAATTTCACTAACTGCCCCCCTCCTCGTCCGCCATCTTGCCTGTGATCAATATAGTGTAATTAAAGCAGAAGAGCCCACCAAAGGATCTTTTTCACCCTCCCTGTCCCTTCCCCCCTGCCCCATGTTTCGCTCTATTTCTTCTGTGCAGAAAACATGTCTCTGAAGGGACTGTCTTGAATTATACACAAAGTTGCAGACCCTTTCCATTGGCGGGCCTCCACTCCAGGGATAAACAACAATCACGGAGCCATGAAAGAACCGATACTGATAACTGTAGATTGGATGTTTGAGCACATTTAAATCAAAAGGGGCTGTTTCATCTTGAGATTTCCAAAGTCTGCAAGGACTTTGAGGGAAAAAGTTGCTTCCCATTGGTTTGTGCCATCTCTCTAAAACTTTCCTGTCATAGTCATGAAAGGCTTCATTTACTGCTGGGAAGAGGACATTTTGTTTCTCCCTGTCCCTTCAGAGGTTACCTTTCTGCTAAAATGGCTTTTCGTCTGTTCTTTTGTTTTCATGAAACTACCTATGGGATACATTTTACATTTGGACAGTGCGATTATCGAGCAGTGATAAACAAGGGTGCTCCAGATAATCATTGTATTTTTTCTGTCCTCACTCAATTTGAATTGTAGTTAAGTGCATGTGAGTGCTCTTGGATGTACATATCAGCAGTTTAGTGAGTGATGGCTCTCCCTTAAGGGAGGACCAAAGAAGAAGTCAATCTGCTTTTTTTTTCCCTCCCCCCCTCCCTCATTTTCTCCCTCCACAGTGCTTGGCTTGCTCTTAGGCTAGCCTGTAGTCGACAGATAATCTATTTGTGCTAATTTCATGTTTCTTCCTGTCTGGTTCCCCGTTGAATAAGTCATTCCACTTGTCTTACCTCCTTAGTCCATCTTTTTCCCGCACACTCAATCTCACCGGCCGCCGAGCACCATAAGCAACTATTGACGTGCTTACGGTATGCATTTTCGACTTTTGGCTATCAGCAGTCTGTACCTCGTCCTCATGTGGGAGAATGTCATGTTTGGTGGGGAGAGCAACTAACGGGTTTGTTCTAATATGGACCATCTGCTTATATCCAGTCTGATTTTTTGCTTTCCTCAGCTTGACTTTGATACAAAACCTTGATTCTGCTTAACATTCCTATCCAGGCCAGAGCTTTTTTTTTCTCCTTTATATCTCTTTTTTCACTTTTCTATCACCACCTACAAAAGTTGTCCCTTCTGACTTCCACACAGCTCTCCTCCTCTCCACCTCCCTTTCCTCGATTGTCTTTTCTCACTTCCTTTGGCTCAAGCTCCTAGGAGTTATTTTCTCAGCTGGACCAGAAATGCTCTGGCCACTGTGTTCCTAATTTAAAAAAAAAATCAGTTTCCTGTGTTGTGTTATCTGCCTGCACCGACAATTGTGTCCTTATGTAGCAAAGTACAAAAATGTAGCATGACTATCTGATATCGACTGGTCAAAATAATTTTTTATTATATAAAAGTTTGCAGAGGAAAATGAGCTCTGTTGGTTCAGGAGACTTTCAATTTGTTGTTCAAGGGCATCTGACAAGAAACTTTTCTGTTCTCCATGTTTAGCTGGAGTGCTACGGTGGACCTTTTGTGTCACACACTGTCTCCACATTTTTCAAACACGGATTCCTTCTTTCCTTTAAAGCCTCTTCTATCTCCCCTCCCATGCTTACCATTTTCACATTCCAATGGCAGAATGAACAAGGAAGGATTTTTCCTGCTTAGTCTCTGTTTGCTGAGTTGCTCATTTCCAAGCAGCTTAAAGCTATTGTATTGTATTTTTAATATTCAAAAAGCCAAACAATAGATGGTCCTACCTACCTCCAACTGCTTCCTGTCTGATTGAAGGTTGCCACAAAAGCAATAGAGAGGAAATATTCCCATAGAGTCGCTACACCTTGAGATCAAATCAAGTTCACGGAAAGATTTATGTACAAATAAATTCATGTGATAAGGGTCCGTGTCGCTGACATTGAACTTGTAAAAGCCGCGCTAGCCATGCAGTCCCTCGCTATTTATCACAGACCGGCAATGTCGAGCTGCTTTCGAGATATACCAAGCAAAGCGACAAGTGACGTGATGATTTTATCAGTAGAGTCGATGAAAGGACAGGATGCACGGAAACCTCAACAAATCCAGCTCTCAGGCAGGAAGCGAGATTATTTCTTTTAAAATTTTTAATCTCATTCTGTGGCTGAATATATCAAATGTTGCATTACTGCACTGACGTTCACAGAAAATTACTTGGGATACAAAAGTATAGCAACTCTTAGATACTTTAATACTTTCATTCTTGTAATATTTTACACTGACTGAATGTATAAGGTGAATTTAACGCTACACACATTGACAAAATCGCTGGAAAAAAATATATTGTGACGAGTAAAATGAAAAGAATCATACATAATATATATGCATCAAATGCTTTTTGTGTAACAATAATAATATAATATAATATAATATAATATAATATAATATAATATAATATAATATAATATAATATAATATATGTCCCGTGTCAGTTGCCAGAACCGTCAGGCCTTTGCTCTTTCTCACTGTCGACAGACCACATTCAACATTCATGCGCTGACCCATTTCATTAATGGAGAGGTCTTTTTTCGGCATGTCTTGTCCCCGTCTTTGTGGGCTGCAGCCATCCTCATAATGGTCCCGGCTGTCAGGGTTTCATGACTAATCCCCTCATTGACCTCTCCTTCACTCGCTGCGTTCCACCACTCCCCCCCTCATCCCCGCCCCGCCACGACCCAACACCAACGGCCTACTGATGAATCAATAACAAGTGGAAATATATGGCAACCCTCCCTTTGTAAATGACTTTAACTGGCCTGAGTAATTTCTAAACCTAATTGTAAATTTGCAGAATTTTATATTCATGTTTATGACCGCCTCAGCCCAAAGATCATCATGCTGTTTCTGTTTGCATAATTCATGCGAACACACGCACATGACAACAAAGTTGATGTGCTAACATCCGGATTTTCCCAAGCGAGATATTTGATTTTGATCTGGAGACGACGCAGTCTGATGAATAAAAACTGCTCGATAATGGGCGCATTGAGTCATGAAAAGCGATCCGGACTTATCTTCTTGCACAAAGCCGGTGAATGCAGAAGCTCATTATGTACGGTTATCCGACGGTGAGTTAGCCTTCAAGCAGGGCGAGCGCTAACAAAAGAGAAAAGGACGAACACTTGGACAAAGAAATAGTGTTGTATTGGTTTTTCCAGACATTTGCAACTTCAGAATTCATTTTTGTTTCCATTTTTCCACAGTTGTCAGATATGAAAAGGAAAAATGGCGGTTGCAGTGAGTCCTAGTACTCAATACAAGATTAAAATAAGAGTAAAGAGCAATAAAAGTGGATTGCTGTGCTTACAAAGCTGATAAGTGCTCTTAACATGGCTCATTTCATTTCTTGCAATGGGCTTTGCTTCTCTGTTTCAACGCCGTAAAACCGTTTAACTCCACGCTGATGTATTGCTTAATACCCGATCAGCTTAATCTACAAATTGATATTCTTGTGCCTTTTTTTTTTTTACTTTTCACCGAGAACAAAAAGTGACCTATAATGAGAAATTCCTCCAGACACGATAATTTTGAGTTTTTATTATCATTAAAAAAAAAAAACCACCCAATTCCGCCTGGTCTATCAAAGCACAAACAAACCAGCTCCATCGGCACCTCCCACTGGGATTAAGAGAGGAGAGAGATGTTAAGGGAAGAGTTCTGCTATCTGGGAAACTGCCAACATTTTCTGCAATTACACCTACTCTCCGGACCCTGCGGCGAGCTCAGGTTCTGGCCCCTGGTGGCTGTTGCCATGGAAAATGTCTGGACCGGATATCAGTATTAACGGGAAAACGACTTTGCTTCGGTACTTTCTTCCAGTGGATCCTCTCGGCACTTGATGCTCGGCCAATAGTCTTTATCAGTGAGGTCAACATATTGATTATATTGATCCTCTTTAGCATGTCACACCTCCTGATTGACTCCTGCATGTCCGACTCCGACATATGTGAAGGCTGTGGCTTTGATTGATCCTCGTATTATTTTTTTAACATAGTTCTTGAAAGTTTTTAAAAAAAAATCTATAACTAGCCGACCGAGATTGTCATGTAAATAGTCAATTGAATTTTGAATTCATCACCGACAGCACTTGAAACTGTGTGCGCCTTTGCTTCCAAAAACTTCTAGTCAATTCAGCAGCTGTCGGCTGACTCACCTGTATCATAAAAAAATAAACACGCAGGTATTAAAAATTCAGCGTTTCTAGTAGTAGTGATGGAGAACTGCACCAGGATTGTCTTTTTTTTTTTTTATCTCTGTTGGTTTGTTAGTTACATAAAAACGACATAAGTGAGTTGAATTTTTTTCTACAATTGAATACTTAGGAAAGGTTGGGTAAGGATGGATGTCATTGCAGCAGGTTTGAGGACTTAGGTCCAGCCCAGAGGGAGATGTTGCTTCCCACAATCCACTGCAGGCTGCTAGTAAGCGGCGGAGAAGGCAATTACCAGGTAACATGTGGCGCAGGACACAGAAAGCAGCTGCGAGCGAAGCGTCACAGGGGGAAAAATGTTTTGTTTCGAAGAAGCTCCGCGTGTGTGTTCGAGAAGAGAACGACGGAGACGAAAATAGTCTTTTGTAGATTTCCTTTGCTGCCACGCAATTATCTCTTCCGCTGTTGACAAATCGCATGCAAACACCTCAAGGTCATTCCGTCAGATAGCATCTCGTACATCGGACCACCTTGGAATAAAAGCACATTGTCATTTTATGAGTGAAATATTCTCAGACTGGCTTGAGGCTTAGCTTTGGTGACCATGGAGGTTCTCGCAGTGACGTCTACGGCCACTGTGGGGCTATCAAGTGTCATCTGGCCCTTCAACACCTTCATGAACGTCTCCATCTGGCAGCCTGAGGAACAAATGAAGAGATGGCGTTCACCTCCAAAGCTCAGTAAAAGGGCAACGATGGAATAGCTTTGAAAAATCAATCTCGAAGTTCAAAATCAAGATTTGGCACTAATGCTTCTTAGTTAGAAACGCACAGAATCTTAAAAAATGTTTTCTGTGAGTACATCACCAGCCGAATGACAAGGAGGTCATTAATTAACCGAAGTAATGATATCCCCTCGACGCTCTTCTCGGGACAGCCTAAAATGAATTTGTCGAGTCCATTGTTAAATACGTGAGTGAGGATTTAGTGCACCTTAAGGGAGTCCTTCCCTCCCTCCTTGCCTCCTTCCATCCTGGAAATATGCTTCTGAGAGCTCATCTCATATTAATCCCTCACGGTAGAGCGTGGATGTGGCTCCACGCTGCCCGCTGGCTAACTTTGAGCTATTCATTACCTTTCAGAATTACGAGCTCCTCGTTTTTTTTTTTTTTATTCTCCCCATGTCTGTTTCACCGGGCTTGTGTTGCTCAGCCTTTTGTCCTTCTCCCCGCTCCGAAATCCCTCAACTATCGACTGTGACCTTGCAACCGCCACGCATCCTCCTGCGGGACAATTAAACCTTAGTGAGAACAGACGGGAAAGGGATATAAAGAAGCCAGGTTTGTCTTTTTCTTTTTTTTTCTTTTTTTTCCCTGACTCACCTGCCTCCTTTGAATCCCTCTTGAAGTTTGAGAGGAGACCGTTTTATCTGCTTTACGTCGCCTTGAGCCAAGGACGAATGAGCCTCCACCTGGGTTGTCCGACTCTATAAAAGTGGAAATTTCCCCCATGTTAACATGTTTGTCATTTTCATCCCCTCTCTCGACTCTTTAACAG
Source organism: Syngnathus floridae (assembly GCF_059516105.1). Classification (NCBI taxonomy): domain Eukaryota; kingdom Metazoa; phylum Chordata; class Actinopteri; order Syngnathiformes; family Syngnathidae; genus Syngnathus; species Syngnathus floridae. Next base: position 3,853,867 of record NC_142432.1, on the reverse strand, counting down.
GTGCAAGTGCAACCTTCACGCCAACAGCTGCGTGTTTGACAAAGAGAAGCTTAGCTGCGAGTGCGAGCACAACACCACCGGGCCCGATTGCGGCCGCTGTAAGCGCAACTACCAAGGCAGAACGTGGAGCGCCGGCTCCTACCTGCCCATCCCGAAAGGCACTGCAAATATATGTGAGTACACACACACACACACACACTTGATTAGTTATAGTGACAGGTCATGTGACAGGTGTTTGAAAGAAACGCTCCGCTACAGACAGCTGGCAAGAGTTGAAACCCAATTAGCAGCATCCCGTATCATCGTCTTTGACTTCTGACGGTAACAATTTTGACAATGACTTGTCTGACTGCTTCAAGGTAACAAGAGACAATTAGAGAAGTTTCAAAGAGACCAACACATCGGAATGTGTTTCAATCGCAGATCCAATCGTTAGGCCCTTTCGGTGTAATTCGGCGACGCTTAAATAAGATGCGAATGATTTGAAGTTTTCTTTTTTATTTTATTTCTTTTTTTATTTATTTTACTCATCAAATATTTTATTTATTTATTTATTTATTTATTTATTTATTTATTTATTTATTTATTCCTTTTTTTTTTTTATTCATTTTGCTCATCAGATTCTCCGGCCAAAAGTCTCGCCGCCATGTAATTCATTAATCAATTGAGCCATGAACAGGATCACACATAGCCATTGCCGTTCATATATCAGAGCAAACTATAAACTCCATGTCTATGCTTGAGCGTGCCGATATTCGTTTGAAAGTCAGGTTTTATCCGGCTCCTTCACCTTATTGCATCTGCTGTGATTTCTGCATTCATCACCGGCGCTCCGAGGCTCTTGGCCACCGACTAATGACTTATTCTCCCTCCCAAGGGATCCCTGTTATGAGACTTGGAAAAGGGCGAGTGAAATAGCCCTTCCTCGAGCCCAGATTGACAGATCATTATTAAAAAAAAAAAAAAAAAATGTCACACACCCTTTGATTCACAGGCACACAAACACACATTCATAACCACTGCACAGAACGGCATTGTGTATTCCCTGGATGTGATTGACCACATTTTTATCTTTTATTTGAGGCAAAATCTGCATGCAGTGTTTATTAAAAAAAAAAAAAGGCCAATTTAATTTTAAAATGTATTTGTTTTTATAGCTGTTGAAAAATGACTGTTCTCTTGTTAAAAATCATGACTGAGTTTTTCCTGCCTTGCAAATGTGTTGATTGGGTGCACATTTGACCACAAATAAAAAAAATATATAACGTAGAAAGCATTAAATCGGTTATCAGCTGACTTAAAAACACCGTGACCGAGACAAGTCGTTGATGACTCCACATCCCCCGATGACACATCTGTGCCAAAAGTGTGGAGGTTAAAAAGTGACAAAAAAAAACCAAAGAAAAACTTGTCTTTTCATGTGAGGGTTGCCAGGAAACAAGCTAACCGCCTGTAGTCCATCCGCCACTTCTCAAACTAGTCTCTCCAGATTCTTGTAAACTCTTAGCAAGTCAAAAATTCCAGCCCATAAATCTCATTTAATAAAAACTAAAATTCATAGCTCATTATTTTTTTTTTTCATTGAATAAAACATCCACGTTCTGGTGCCAGGGAATATTTTTTACAGTCAAAATAAGAGCCAGCATTATGCACGATATTCATTATGCTCTACCAGATGCTGCAGCTTTATTTTAAGTCCGACGGAGAGGCCAAACACACACACCTTATTGGTGTATACATTGTAATGCCTCACACTCATTAAGACACACACACACAAAATATTTTGATTAATCTCTCCAGCACAGTGTGAGTATGTTCCCGTACATATTTCAGCTGTAGGAGCAAATCCCGCAGGATCTTCCAACGTCGTTGTAAAATAAATCTCATTGTCAGTGAGCACAAACAAGCATTATGCAAAGAGTCCTCCTGATATCACTTCCGCGCAATAATATTTTGAATTACATTTACGTTTGACTGGAACCTTTTAAGAGTCGTCGCTGATCATTTGTATTTGCAGAACGAAGGCGCTCGCTCATCCCATCCAAACACAACAAGTTGAATATTTATAATCTCACTCTACAATTATTATTCTAATCTTGATACAATTTATTATTAAGGTCACAGTGGTGATCTCCCATGGATGACTGGATAAATATGCAGAGTATGTGAAGCATTCATTTCTGTAAGCATTAAGATTTATTGTAAAATCACTTGACGTTACCACTCATGACTCAGTCTCCCTAATGCGTGTGTGTATGTGTGTGTGTGCGACTGACCCCACATGCTCATAGATCATTTGCAGTGAATCGGACGCCCTTCACAGATCATGTTCAGTGACTTGCAACCGTGATCCCGACACAGCTCGTAAAAATCAATGAAGCACACCGTCAACATGAGCCGCTAATGCTCTTCCTGTGCGATAGAATAAAATTAGATTGCTGCCATCCCCCCACCCCCACCCCCCACACCCTTTCCATAATAATAAGCCAAGACCACGTGGACGAGATAGGAAATGACAGTGATTAAAAAATAATGGAATGGACACTTGTTTGAAGACCCACAGGTTGTGAATAATTGCTGCTCCAAATTTTCTATACGTGCATTTCATTGAATGTTTTTAGCGGACTACTTTTGAAGATTTGAGGTGTTTGGTTATCCCTATTAGAGTGGAAGCCACAATTAGAGGAATTATTGCATATTAGAGCACCACTGAGTACATTGTGCCTTTATCACGGCATTCCAATCAACAGCTCCGTTAGCGTTACGACACCCTCATATTTTCTCGCAGAAGGCAAAGAGCAGTCGTAGAACGTTGACAGAAGATATTTTATCTCTATAAACCCTCGTGATTATTGCCCCCCCCACCCTCTTTTTTTTTTTTTTTTTGCTCAAGCTGTGAACTTTGAGTTTTGTGATGCTCGCTAAGAAGAGCAAGTGTCTGTCACTTCCTCGGGTATGAGGATATCCATCTTCGAGTACATGAAGATTGAGTCGATAACTTTGTCAACATGGCCGTATTTAGAGCCACAGTGATTTTTTTTTTAAAGAACAAAACAACAACTCAAATAGACAAGTCGGAACACTGAAGATAGCTTGTCACAAGATGAGCAAACAACTACAAAGTTTTTTTTTGGTGGCACATTCTTTCACATCAGTGATTATTTATTAATTTGAGTTTTTGTTTTTTGTTAGCATTTATTGTTGAGACTTAATTATGGTATTACGGTTTATTTTTATTTTAATTAATTTTTATTTATTTTTTATTATAAGGTATTTTTCTTCCATTTTTGGCCCATTCTTTCACATTATTTATTAGAATTTTGTTTTTTAATTTTCAGTGTTCTTTATTTTTGACACTCAACTCCTAAAAGTGCACTCTTAAGCACAATAAAGGTAATTATAATTCAGCTCATCGTGGCCGTTGTCCTTCCCGTCTCCTCGATCGCATCTGCCCACCCCCCGGAGGGTCCGACATCCATTATCCTCCGTCCCCGTGCATCGTGCGTAGCTTCCTAAAAGTTCACATCTCAGAGGGAACACACATGTGCGGCTGCTAATTTCCAGTACGTGTGGCTGGCAAAGATCAGACGGAGCCAGTTTGCGCACATACATTTAATGAACATGAATATAAGAGACGTCTCAATTCCACAGACCCACAGCCAGTCGGCACCCTGAGGTGAGACTGATCTTGTCACCATGGTGATGAGACACTACATTATATACTCAGCCGCCGTCTGGCACAGGGACGGACGGACAAGCCGGCTGCAGGATAAGACGTGTCCTCATTGACTTTTTTTTTTTTTTTTATCTGCGGTGACATTTGATATGTTGTGCCGCCGATGCGTGAGAATTCTGTCTGGGGTTCTTTTAACAAAAGAGTATTTTTAACAAAGCAGCTCATCTTCAAACGTCTTTTTTAACTTTAAAAGATAAAAGCTTGTATTGACCCTATTGTGTCCACCGGAATTAGTTTTTCCACTAAAGTGTAATATAACATATGCCGATCTTTTTTTTTTCTTTCTTTCAGGTATTCCTAATAACATTGGTCCAGTTAGTAAGTAATCCGCCTCGAAAACACTTCTCACAGTGCCCGGATGCTTGGCTTTGCCTACCGTGCCACCCTTCACCGCACGTCTCTAAAATTGATGCCAAGTGTTCATTTCTGATAAGCCGTACTTTCAGGTCTATAGCGTCACTCATACGTGCATCTCGGCTTTATTCAAGTGCCGAGGCCTTTCTGGAAATATAAGGTTGCTTAAGGTTATTTTAATATAAGCTGTGAGCCACCTCGCGAAGGTATTATCACCAGAAAAAGTTGGATCGTATTGAACACAAAGTCAAAGTGCATCCACAGCCTTTTATTGCAGAAAATATTACCGGCTGATACATGTCGGATTCAAATTGGCGAAATGAAAGAAAGCTAGCTAAAATTATATCTGTCTCTTATGCACCAGTATTGGTTATGTGAGCCGTGGTGTGTAACCAGATTGTCCTCAGGTGGCTTTTAATCAGGATTAAGCGGTCAACATGGTAATCAGAAGTGGGCACGTGGCAAATGAGACCAACCAATTTCCCGCCACTTCTTTATCACCTTGTCGTATATTTTGCTCCCTCTCTGTGACGTGCATGGCTTGACTCGAGTTAGACGTGTGTGTTCTCTCACACTCCAAACACATGGGCCGCAAATGCATGAGAGCCGAAGCTTAACACAAGAGTGTGCATGCTCGACACTCGCCTTACACAGTAAAACTACTCCGACTCCATCCGTGCAAGGCGATGAGGCTGTGCAAACAACACGAGTTGGAATATTAAATGACTAAAGAGGATGAGAGAAGTTTTGCTGTCCTTGAGGATATTAACCAGACAAAAAAAGATGTGTGGAATTGTTTTGTAAAGTATCAACAATACATTTTTTGGGGGGTTGAGGCCACCAGAGGGTGAATTTGCAATCAGTGCCTGATTCCAAATGCAAGATCAATCATTTTTGGGAAGAAGTAATGGGGAGGGGAAAAAAAAAAAAAGGATGAGATGGGACGAGAGTCTTTTGTCTTTCTTAAATCAATAAATGCAGACGTCGGGGGTGATTGTCATGGTGTTCCGAGCCTCCGAGCTGATGTATTATTCAGCTTGAAAAGTGTTCTTTGGTTAAAGAACAGAGGTCACACTCTTTGTTGACTTTTTTTTTTATATTCATCACCTTGGTGTTAACTACGGGAAGGTGCATGAGGTATAGGACAACCAATGTGTCGCTTGAGTCCTTTCCATTTCCAGGAAGGAGCGTATTTCCCTGACCCGGAAATACCGACCCAGGTTCTGCTTCCCGCAGCAGTCCGTCATTCCAAATCCCAACACCTGTCATTATTTATTCATTGTTATTCCTCCACCAGAAATACACTGTAATTAGATATTGATCACATAGTCAATGTGATGAATTAAACAAAATGCCCCCGAACGTCTCGGCTTGCCATTAATAGTTAAGTCGCTCGCATAAGCCATGACTCAAATGTAATTTTATTTTTTTATTTTTTTACAAAGGTTGTTTTTGTTGCTTTGTCATTTATTTTCAATCATTGCCATCATCATACACAGCACAAAAATTACATACGACCTCCTCCAAGGCGTTGCTCGTCCATGTCAAGCTATGCCACATTACATCTGCTGCCCCCCCTCCCAATTTAACCGGTTCATGCCAGACATGTGCGTGTCTCCAGTTGTGTGTGTTCGCTACCACATAGCCCCCCCACCCCGTCCGCCCCCCACCTTCCCTATAGACTATCTGTTAAGTGCATCAACACATGAATAACTGATGGTTTCTCTCAATTGCACGCAGTCGGGCCGAATGTCTCGTCCCTAGGTGTCGCTAACCGAAAAGAAGGTAGGCATTTCCCATTATGCAATTCTCTTTTTGCTTTCACATAAATCCTGTACTTCCAAATAAGGCCTTTTCAAGATAGTTATACTTGAATATAGCGGATGACCCCCTTTTTACGTCCCAAAGATGCTCAGGCTTAACTCAAGTTGACTCGTCACGAGAAAGCTCACTGTTATGATTTGAGAGTGCACGCTATCTTTGACTACCCATGGACACACATTGTGTGCATTCCGCTGCTTTTATTCAGACGATCCTTGAATTCTCCATCCCATCGGAGCGCGTCGGGAAGAAAAGTGTGTTCCTCAGTGGTTTTGTGCATATTGATGTTAGGGGCTCATCTCGCTTTGAATCCATCATGCAGATATGATGCGCAAACAACTCGTGCGCAACACTGCTGCAGAAAAGCGTCAAGGGCTTATGTCACGCCAGATGCAGATTTCCTTTAGCGACTGTTTGTTCGGTGAGTGAAGCACGATTGGGAGAAGGATGCGGTCATATTTGGAGTGGAACGTTCTTGGCTGGCCTCCAGTGAGGTGGAGGAGTAGTTTGTGTGTGGGGAAGCACGTGCGCACGTCATACAAAACACTCGTTTCGCAAACGAAGCATGAAAGAATAATCGCGGAATGATTCTTTGTCACACTTGCGGCCTAGCTTCACCTTTTCCCGAGCCATCATTCATCTTTTTACGACCTGCTTATTTTCTTTTCAAGCCGGATGCTCCATGTTCTTAATTATCTGACATTTATGTTTGATTGCATTGTCATGTTGTTTTTCTTTATGCTTTTTTGTTTTGTTTGTTTGTTTCTAGTAGCTCCACAAGTTGCATTGTCCACTGCCCCTTCAGTCCACGTTGCAAACCGCAAACGAGGTAGGAATTACCCCCCCTGATGGAAACTCCGATTTTTTTATTCAATGATCAACACTTTTTACAACCTAGAACATTCCGCTTGTTATAAAAACCTGTGAGAATAAGTGGTAATACTTAAATCTTGTACATGGTTGTGCAGTGGACTACACGGGCGCTCCTTCATTGTCAAGCCTTGTCAGGTTGTTAGTAAGTGGGCAGGGAGAATTGACCTCAATACTCATCCTTAATAACCACAATCCCTCGGACAAAAAGCCCCAATCTCACCGTTCCCTCTCTGGGTTTTCAAGTGGTTGGCAGCAGAGAGGCTTAAGAGGTCACATCTGTCTCAATGGTGACACGCCGTGTCACTGGTCATTCAGCCAGCCAGTCTTATTGCTCAGAGTAGAGTTGAAGTGAAGCTCCAAACCTGCCCATCCTGCACCAGAAATGACTGCAAAAAATATATGTATATACTTACCGTATTTTCCGGACTATAAGGCGCACTGGACTATAAGGCCTTCAATGAATGGCCCATTTTAAAACTTTGTCCTTATATAAGGCGCACCAGACTATAAGGCGCATCATTAATGCATCATGTCAGATTTTTAATCCAAATCAAATCATTCTCCATTTTATATGTTTTATTTCAACTTCAGACGCAACAAATCACTTTATAATCACAAAATAATAATCCATAGTCTTTTTGATTCATGATTCATAGTCTTCAGCGGGCCACTTATGATTGATTTCATGACACAATGCTTTGGGCCAGTTTAAATTTAGGAATTTGGTCCATATATAAGGCGCACTGGACTATAAGGTCAGCTTTTGAGAAAATTTTGGGTTTTTAGGTGCGTCTTATAGTCGGTACGGTACATCGGTACATATATATATATATATTGGACAAGTTATTATTTTTTTCAATCTGTTGGGGAAACGTTACCTCCAAAACCAGTTTCATCTCATCCTCTTTCCCGTCACTTCAAATCAGAACAACCATGAAATTGTATTTAGACAGGCCATGTCTAAAGTCTGCGGTGGTGCTCCCTGAGTTCAAATCCCTTCATGGTCTGACCTACCCTACGCTGTGCGATGATCTTAACGTGATGGTATCTCTGTGCTCTCATAACCGTCCCCGCCTCGCCTCGCCTCGTCTTGTGATGTGTTGTGATTCTACTAACGCTGTGCTTTTGTCATGGCTGCGCTAATCATGACCTCCCCCTTCTCATTATGTCACAAACGTCTCCTCCCTTGAGCCGCCATTGTTAACCTAGCATGCCGCGGCACCAAATTCGTGCTAACCCGACCGCCGTTAAAGCAACAGAGCAAAACATTCTCTACCACATTTCTGTCTCCCTTCTCTACACACATCCGCCATCTTTGCAAGACTGCGAATGCTTCGGCCACTCCAACCGGTGCAGCTACATCGAGCTGCTAAACACGGTCATTTGCGTGAGCTGTAAGCACAACACTAGGGGGCAGCACTGCCAGCTATGCAAGCTGGGCTTCTATCGCAATGCTTCGGCAGAACTGGATGATGAAAATGTTTGCATAGGTTAGTCGCCCCTTCGCTTCCCTTCCCGCCTCTGATTTCCTACAAACTGTCCTCACTCAGACTAATCCGCCTTCATCGACCTTTTATTAACCATCATTCTGTTCTTCTCATCTTTTGCCGTTTCTAATATAACACTTTCATTAACGTCATTGATTTACATGTCTCGACTAACGTCATTTTGGGCAGAAACCACAGACTTACTTTGGATGGATTGGTGACCTATCGCTAAAGTGCAAAGACCCATTTACGCGGCGTCATAAATCAGCAATGTTTGCAAAGCCACCTTAAACCTGTTCGATTTTGAGCCATCTTCCATGTAAAGCCCCCTTCAGGTCACCCCACATACCTTTTTTTTTTTTTTTTAAATTGGAATCAGCTCTGTACCCAGGCTGAGCTATTCCGAAACTTTAATCCTCTTCTGGATACATGCTCCGTGTTGAAAAGGGCTGAAAGGGGAAGGCTCAAGTTCAGCCACCTTCGTCTCAAGCACACGCCTGAAGGTTTTGTACAAAAAAAAATTGGCAGACTTCTGAAATCGTTTATGTTTCCCGTCACCTTGACAAAAGCCGTATTTCCAGGCAAAGACAAATTCATGTCGTGTTTTTGGGGGCATTAACGAAGCTTTTTTTTTTTTTTTATCTGCAGGTGGCCTAAATATAGATTTCAACATTTCTTTGTTATTCAGTAATACTCTTCATCTATTTTTTGGTGACAAGTTAAATACACTCAGTCTGCTATGACTTTAAATAGCTGGATCATTTGTGAACAAAGCAACTGTAATCATAATATTCCTGCCACACAACTAGCTTTTTTTTTGTAATAATTGTCACTTACAAGCCATTTCAATCTGGCACTGACCTTTCCACAAACACTTTGACTTGCCTGTTTTTTCTCAGTATAAAATGTGTGAACATATTCGGCATAGTCCCCCATGGCAAAAGTTAGATTTCGCCATCTTTCAACGTCCATAGTGCCAGGTGCATTTGCGAGTCCTCAGGGAAAGTGGGGAGTGACACATGACAGGCCGCGACACTTCCGAGAAAACAAAGAAGTCAGATGTGCTATATGACTTGATGTCAAATATATGAAAAGGCCTCAGGAGCAGCAGCTGGAACCCATCACGAGGCATTAAGAGCCGCTGACAATTTACCTTGTGCCGACTTGGCATCCCAGCTCTGGATGCTGACCTTCACGCCTCCATGCGTCACTTAAAGTCACCTTTTTTTTGTTGCCTGGCATGTATGTGCAAGTTGATGGGTGGGAGTACTCAAAAAAAAATATTCTAGGTGTCACTTTGAGCAGCTGTAGTGCAAAACTGGAAGGTGAGCCTGAACCCAGTTTGGGAAGGAGGCGGGGCTTATTATGATTAATATGCCCATTTCAATGTGATCAATGTCATTCCACACATTTGTCTTGATTTCCTTCCAATGTCTTCCACTTCTGCCTGTTTTGATAAATGTAATTTTACACCTGCATGTGCAAAATAACCCATTTTTGTTTTCATTCCGTGTTTCTATTGAAATGGTAGCATTATTAGCACCGATGACTAGATCAGTCGTTTTCATCCCCGTAATTGAGACAGTTGGCTTGTGAAAAATCTCAAGGTGTGCTGTGATGTCAAAGCACCTTGTCTCCAGCTTGTGTGTGTGTGTTTTGTTTTGTTTTTCCAGAGTGTAAATGTAATCCCTATGGCTCAGTCAGTGATCGCTGTAATGGCACAGGATTTTGTATATGTAAGGAGGGCACTACAGGGCCTAAGTGTCGCGAGTGTCTGCCTGGCTATATGTGGGACGATGGCTGCAAATGTAAGTAGAACCATTACGAAAATGTACAAACGTGTGTGTGTTCAGGCATTACGGGAAAGAATACCGATCGGAAATGTACTTTTTTACCATAGGTCAAATATTTTTGAAGGTACCGTATTTTCCGCACTATAAGGCGCACCTAAAAACATCAAATTTTCTCAAAAGTGCGCCTTATAATCTGGTGCGCCTTATATATGGACCAATATGGATTTATGGACGAGGACTAACTCATTAAAGTAAGCTTTACGTGTTTATTTTGTGTGTTGTGTGATATTAACGTTTGAGCAACGTTGAGTTATTGATATATTGTTATTGTTTTCACTATTTCGAGTGTTACTATATTGTGATTGCAACGTTGAGTAACTTATTCTATGCGCCTTATAATCCAGTGCGCCTTATATATGGACAAAGTTTTAAAATGGGACATTCATCGAAGGTGCGCCTTATAATCTGGTGCTCCTTATAGTGCGGAAAATACGGTATTTGGATTATTTGAATGTCAAAAATTCTTACTCCACATGAGCAGGTCCATGCTTGTGTAGAATAGCTCAAATCTGTCGACGGGGAAATGCAACGTGCTTATTCAGCCGTGCAACACGCCAGCAACATGAAAGCTGAGTCAATATTGACGGCTTGACAAGCCGCCTGGAATCTGTTTGAGTATCCGTCACCTCTTTGTTAGTCCACAACAGCAGACAATGTCATCCAAAGCTAACAACTCTAGATGACCATACAGGTCGTTTTCCGATTATGTCAATGAATAAATTCCCGATTGTTTTATACAGTCATACTTGTATTCAATGTAGTAGTTGACATCAACTTCTGTACTACTTCCAAAAAGTTTTGACCTTCCTATTATATTCTCAGCTTCCAAAGGAGTTGCTTGCATGGTCAAGTCTCCATTTGTATGCAGACCGAGGAATGCAATTAAATCTGAAATCTCTCACCAAACACATCTCAGTTCCTGGCAGACACGCCTACTTCATCAGCCCCCCTCTCTCCAAATATTTTCTCTCATCAAAAGTAAACGTGCCGGATCTTATCATTTACTACCTGTGTTCATGCAGATTTTCTTTTTTCTGCTATGAGGTCATAAAATGGGTCTAAAACAAAACCCAATAATGATTTGGCATGAATACAGGTCAGATATTTCCACCAGGTTGTACCTAACCAGCTTTTTAAAGATGAGAAAAATATTCCATATCAGTTCAGTTTGCGCTTGTCAGGTCCGTTTTTTTTTTTTTTTTGATGTTGCACAGCAGGAATGGAAGCTGCTGCGAATATTCTCGGAAGGAGGAGACTTTTGCTCGGAGGAGCAGGGACAAGATAAAAGGTCATGATCTAATTAAAGAAGTCTCCCTTGCGTCCTGATCGTATCTCAGCTATTTTCGAGGACACGCCCTTTTTTAATGAATACATCTCACTGGCTTTTTTTTTTCATTTTTTTTTCATTTGTTACCAAAGTACACAGTGTACAAGTTTTTAACATCTTAAGCATTTCTTCGAATGTGAGAGACCCCTCATGACTGCAAAAAAATGCTAGGCTAACTATTAGCTTAACAAGATCACGTGCAAATATATCGTCTTTTTTTTTTTATGGTGAATAACATGGCAGCCAGACATGACCAAATCCAAGTCTATATATCTTTGCACGCTTCCCATCAAAGCTCAATTTGACTCCTCCCGGGAGTCTGCATGCATCCAGCTGAGAGCCCCTGATATTTGTTGTCGTGATATTTATGTCCCATCCAGTTCATAGATGGCTTACCATATTGTTTTCCACTCACGGAGGAGATAAAAAAAAAAGGAAGGGGAAATTGGTCCAAGTGTCTCCTGTGTTTATCATTGTTTATTTGTCTCTGTTGGTTTATTAGTTTGCGCAGCCTTGCTTTTGTTTGCCTGCAGCTTGCTTGACAGCTTGCCTCCGGCGGGAATATAGTGGCCTCGCTGTCCTAGCTCTAAATATACACCAATTTTCAACCTGATGTTCACTTTGTCTAAAGTAGCTGCTGTTTGGAGGTGGAGGGGGAAGCCTCAAAGGCTTTGGGGGCGGGGGAAACTGCTTTGTTTACGCTGGAAATTAATAATGTGCACAAGTGGAAATTGTTGCACAATAGCGAAAATCACTAAAATCCTTGACATCAATGAAAATGAATCATTTTTATTCAGGGACCAATGATGGAGTTGCTTAAGAATATATCACTGATTTACCGTCCAGTTATAAGATTATTAATAACCGAGCATCAAAAATAATTGGTGCACTATTTGGCAAGCTTAATCTTTTATCTCTTTTTAATGATCCCGCAGTCGTGATGCTCTTTAACTATTTATGGAGTATAAGTGGCAAAAGGGAGCTTTAGTTTGAACTACAGAAATCTCGATGAGGATTTGTAGCTAACAAGGAGAGACGTGAGCTCATTATTTGGCAAGCAGGAAGTTAGGCGCTCTGATTCTCCCTAATGGTTTGTATCTGTTAAGTTTAAAAACTAATTAACGGTGTATAAAGAATTGAGTTAACCTTGAGGGTTTTCTTATTTTGAAGTGGAATTCAAATGACAAATATTGACATTTTCAAATGTTATTGCCATTCAATTTGCATTTATGTATTTTACGTTTGGGTGAAATAATCTTATGATAGTCATTTCAAGTGTTTTACTCATTAGAATTATATTTTGCAATAGGTTAAATCATTTTAACGAGATGAAATCAAGTTCGGAAACCCAAACGTGCTTCTGTCAGAATTCCCTTTAACATCATTCAATTTTCAAACGATCCCAATGGAAAACTGAGATGAAAGATTCAATTATATGAAATCAATGCAATTTGATGCTTTTTGAAGCTGAGGCCCGACCATGATAATAGGCTCTTTATTCCTCACACTGACCTTCAAGTTATAAATGTTCTAATGGACTCATTGTTGTGTTTTTTTCATCGGCTCCACCACAGCTCGGGTGTGCGACAACGAGCTCATGCGCTGCCAAAACGGCGGCGTGTGCGTCGGCAACGTCCGCTGCAACTGTCCCTCAGCCTACAGCGGCCTCCTGTGCGAGAAGCCGCGCTGCGAGACGGAACTGGGGGGTTGTCGAGGTCCCAGTTCGGGCCAGCCCCCCCTGAGGCCTCCTTCCTCCTTCGGGTTGCTGCCTCTGCTTCTTCTGGGCTTGGCGCTTCTCTAAAGAGACCTAGTGGGAGCCATTAAACCGCAACACACACACACATAGCCTTCACCCCACCGACCCATCCCTCTTTCGAATAACCGGCAACCATTCAAGCAGAACAATCATGAGCTTTGTGGACTGTACTGTACCAGCTTCTTCTTTGAGCAGCCTCAGCGGACACTGATGTGAAAAGGAATGTGCCAGACTAACGAGTGCAAAAACATCTTTTATTTCCATTCAATATCAAAGAATATATAAAAAAAAAAAAATCAAATGTATACTTGTAAAAAAAAAAAAACGCAAGATGATTTAACAAAAAAAAAAAGTGCAATGGACAATGAGCCCCCCCCTCACCCTTTCCGCCCCACCCGTCATCTTTCCTCGAAGCCATACAGGTGCTTAAGCTCCCTCCAGTTGGAGCGAATAACTGGAGATGACATCCTCTGTTATTGCCACGGCAACAACGGCTGCAACCCATTGACTCGCTCGAGCTGACCGAGACCCCGCTGGGACGCCCCCTGTAATCTTAATGTCGGCCGGACTGTCGAGAAAGACCAATCAAAGAAATATTTCCCTCGCTCTGTTCAATATAATGTCTGTGGGGGAGCCCAAATGGAGAACAGGTTCTTTGCCATTGGAAAGAAATGCGTGCAGACTGCAACTTTCAAGCTCATGCTCCTTTTCCTCGCCATGCTGCCACTGACCTGTGCTTTTGTGAATGTTACTCTGTAAAACCCTTGTTGGTTGAAGGATTCTTTTTTTTTTTTTTTTTTGTCAAATGTTGGTGATGCACATGTGTAAGTATCCTCTTTCTCTCCGTCTCGCTCTTTCGCTCTCTCCCCATCATATTTTCTCCTCTAATAAGCTCCACTAAAGCCGTCTGATTCTTTTGCGTTAGAGCTCTCATCTCGGTCAAAGGATAGTTTTCCACGCTACAAGTAAATAGAAAAATCATCAGTGTATTTACAGATTCTCTTCTAAAACTGAGCTAACAAAACAATGTAGTCCTTTTGTATTTTTGCTGAACTGTGACAAAAAAAAAGGCAACTTTAACGTATCTATACGACACCCAAAATGCAGATTTTTTCTTTTCTTTTTCTACCCCATTGCAATTTATTTGATTATTTTTAGTTGTACGGGTCATTTTTATTTCAGTTTCCAATGTGCTGGAATCAAAGAGAATATCAGTTTACATACAGTATAAATAAAGTGTATTTCAATCCCACCAAAGGACATTCTAAATGTTATGTTCTCGCGTTAACACTTGACGATTTAAGTGAATAAAAGCTTCGAAAGATGCCGTGTTGCTGCTTTTAATGACTTGTCATGTTTAACGAAAATATTTAAGTGCAGACTGAGAAAAGTAAAAAATAAGATACGTTTGTATTCTGAAGCTTCTGATGCCAAAAGTTACATTATCTCTTATCATACACTTGATCCATAACCTGAAATATAAAAGTCTCATTCACACTCTTCTCAAAAGTTTGACTCAAAGGGTGGTCAACTCTATTGGTTCATTTTTAGCACAGCGTGTGGTTGAGGGAGACCAGCATGATTTGAAAATGGTCAAAATGTGTGATATTTTCACAGCTACTAAATGATTTGATCATTCCAGCTGCGAAGACAGCCATTTTTAAGGTCACATTTTGTTTGGTTTGGAATCCAGGTATGCTGCTCATTGAGAGAATGTGTGTCACCTGTACAAAGCTGCATACCTGAGGTGGGCGGGGCTAATTAGTCTAGAAGTCTATTTAAGCAACAGGTTACCTGAGTTGACTGTTTGTTGGTTTTCACTCTGACAAAACAGGTTAGCTTAGTTGGAAGTTTGTTTTGCTGAATGATTAATTTCAAAGTCATGTCAGCCTTTTTTTTTTATTCTACTGCTCAGCTGAAATGTGCAAATCCTATTTTGCTTTATCTTTGTTAAAAAATTTGATTTCACCTTGACTGAGGATAGTTGATAGTCGAATGTATAAGAAGATGCAACGTGATGTTCACTTAACAGCTCGGAGGGCAGACCAATGTCAGCCATTATAACGTGCCAATTGATTCGAAAACAGATACGGTGGAAATTCAGAGTTAATTAATTTAGGAAATATAAATGAATGAAATGGCTTAACCTTAGTCAAGGTGATTTGTGTAAGAGTCGAGCCTTGAGTGGTTCTTTTACAACTCGATGGTCTCGTTAGCTGGAGCTTGACTTTTGGGTGGCTTTTCCCACTTTCCAAGTTTTTGGGCAAAAGCACAATTAGGTTTGTCTCTCCTCTGGAGATTGAGACACAGTCACTCATGTCAAAGTCAAATAAGTGAACGCAAAGTGACAGCCCGTGTTTGATTTGTGTGTGTGTGCAACGCCGAGCTGAGTCCACACTGGCTGATTTCCACCAATGTTGTGTGTGCAGTGTACAAACAGAGCGTGTGCTACAGCTGCATTGACAAAACCCTGCACAACGAATAGACTGAACAAATGTTTGGGTGCTAGAAAATCACAAGGCTCAAATAGGAGACGAAATAGAGTTGAAGTATTTGGGCAATGAAAATAATTCTCATCATTCCGATACATGTTGACCTTGGTGAGCTTTATTTCACTCTACTGCGGGAGTGATGGTGCTTATATTAATTTATTTCATGGCTAGAAATGTTCATTGCATATTATGTTCTTAATCCTGTCACACAAGTGCTCAGTGTTTCATTAATGAAACCTGCAGCAGCTCGCTTTCTCGATATAGAATCGGTGCTATCGCCACAGGGAAACACCTGATGTGTAAAAATCATTTTCCACATGTGAGATAGCCTTCCTGTGAATGCGGGAGACATGGTAGATTTTATTTTTTTATTTTTTTAAACTGTTGCCTATAGCGCCACCTGCTGGAAGGGCAAATTAAATTGCAATCCAATAAAGAGCGTCTTTGCTGCTGTAAATAAAATTTGCTCCACCGATGGAATACGCAGCATGAATACGGATAAGATAATTACAAGCCTTGTTGTGGTCCAGACCTCCTAGTGGGAATATCTCAGCAGGTGCTTTGGCAAGGGATCAAACAAAATGATTTATTTAAAAATGCTGAAGAGGTAAATTAAACCGGACGTGGTAGCTGGATCATCGGGTAACCTTCATGGTTACCATTCAGATGTGTTGAAAGGTGCCTGATTCAATGCAAGATTGTAAATTTGAGGCTAGAAAAAAAAAAAAGACATACAGCTTTTCTTTTTATCTTTTTTCTAGTGATGAGCAGAACCGGCGACCTGCAGGCTGTTGCCAAGGAAAAGGTTCATTAAGTCGGACATACCTGTTAAGCTTTGGCTTCTCTCCCAGGGGATAAACAGAGGGGGATAAAGCTGTAATTTTTTTTCCAGATTTTTTTTTTTCATTCAAGCGGCAAACTGTGAAAGTGCTCGCAGTGTTTCGCACAATCTTACAAGCACAATAATTCTGAGTCGTTTGCTCCACCAAAAAGATTCAAGTTCACTTCCAATAGCAAAAATGCGACAACCAAAGTCTCCCGTAGTTATTCATAAGAAGTTCACATTTTATTATACTGGCAGGATTTGATATCGGGGAAAATGTTTGAAGGTGTGCAATGAAATGGCTGGGAAAAAAAAATCTCTTATGCTGCTTTTTATTGATTTGGTGCATTTATGTTGTAAAAATTCACATCACCCGCTGTAACTATGCTTCCATAAATTCAGCTACAACCTTGAACATAACACGAACCATTTTATTTTATGTTTTGATTTTTTTTTTAAGAATAATAATCCTGCTGATCTATATGACCTGTGCAGCAGAAATTGAACATCCCGTGCCAATCACTCATAGTGACACTTGGAAAAATATTAAAAGCGTAAAAATTCATCTGTACGTCCGCACACAACCTTGGCGGGCTGAGTTGTGTCCGTAACAATTGACACATCACAAAATGTAATTTAAAAAAACAGAAAAACTCCCAAAACTGGCTCCATTTTATGTAATTTTTTTCCCCAACTCTCCCGTTCACTTATATTTCACTTCTTTTCATAGCATGACCCAAGTTGATGTGGCCACCTAATGGATTCGTCCGTAAAGTGAAAAATGACATTTTGGGTCGGAGACTTCAAGGATGGTCAAGTTAATGAATGGCCACCAGATGGCCCTTATTAGGCTAATGTGTTCCCTCTCTCGACAGCCCCCAGCTCTCGCCGGGGGATTTGGCAAATGTGTGTGTGGTTCAGACCAGGTGATCCTGATAGAAGAGAAGCATGCGGAAGCCCCACTTAAACTACTCACTGTGTTTTGATGGGGTCAAATGTGCAGGGTGGACCTACTGCTGTCCAACCCTGTTGACCCCTTTTGGTCAGCAGCCCCTCCCACTTCTAACAATCTGACAGCGGGTGTCACCGTCTCAACTTTGTTAGTTGGGGAAAAATAAAAAGAGAGAATCAGAAAGGGACAAAGCTCTTTCCCCTCCGTGACAGCGTGTTAATTGCCTCATTTATAATCGCCTGCTCATCAAGATGAGTAATTGCTGTAGTGCACACATCAACAACACAACCTTTTTTTTTTACACTCCAGAATTATGAATTAAACCCAATTAATTAGAATGTTTGGCATAATGTGTTGTCAGTGTGCCATGCCACCGGGCCTTTTTGTTTTATGACGTGAACGTTGAACCCAGAGGGAAGCGAGTGAGCGGAGCTCCGAAGCTTTGAAATTGAAATGAATCCTGCGATCACATAAAATAATGCCTAGTGTGCAGCCGTACCTAATAAACTGTCCGGCGAGCGTATATTACCTATGGGAAGCAAATGAGGAAATAGGCCAGCATCGCCATCATTATCCATCATGTTGAGGATGGGAACGCTGTGAGAAGGTGGCAGCGGGGACCTCGGGTGGCGCCGAAGCTTCTAGTTCCTTCTGTGGTGTGTTACCATCAGTAGGGCTGCCATTTAAATGCTGACGCCACAGCAATCCGCCGAGTAACAAATGAGAGTTGAATACATGGATGTGGAGGTGCTCTAGGGGACCAGAGAGGGGAGGGGGGAGCGGGGAATGGCGACATTCACATCGCTGAGGTTAGGCGAGGAGCCAGAATCTGAAATAGAAGCGTAAAAGGGAAATAGCACTTTGCCGACATAATAGTGAGACTATAAATAAACTACCTTGTTATACATTTGGCAGCGGCACGAAAGTGTGATCAAATACGTCTGCAGCTGTCGCCATCGACGTTACAATTTCATTCAAGCTTACAAGAGAAGCTCACCTGTGACCCGAATGAGGACAAGCACAAAAGACAAATGATTGGTTGAATCCAAATGTATAAATTAAAGGCCATCTGCAGTTCAATGAATTAAATTGTTCCAAGGCAAATAAATATATTGATCCCTCAAGCAAATCATGCATCTCCACTAGCTTTAAACATGCAAATCACTTTTTGCCACCATCTGTTCTCATGATTGTGATGCACGCTTGTATAAGTGTGAATAGAGAAACCTAAGATAGAAAAAGAGCACATTTGGAAAGGAAAGGCATTTTCAGTATGCATGAGTGACGCATTCGTTTCATGTCAGAGCCAGTTGGAGTGAATTGCGAATCACCCGACACACTTGGGAACAATGCAAGGATCCAAGAATGTGCTTCAAAAACTTTCTGAGAAGCTTCAAGCTAGAGATTGCAAATGTATGCAAAACATATATGTAAATATATGAAAGATTTGAATAACGTTGCAAAAAAATGTGTAGGCAACAGCTGATGTGTGGATTTTATGGTGATGAGCTGTTGAGTTTCTTCTGTAGTCATGCAATCCAGGAAAACACGCAGGGGGAGGAGGGGGGGGCTCAAGGGGGCGGGGGTGCTTCTTGATATTTACACACAGCAGCCACCACCGTCTGGCAGCGATGATGACTCCCTCGTGGCTCCAAAAGACAGCAATAAACCTTGAGAAAGCACACGCCGTAGTGAGGAATAGACTAGCAAATGTGGAGTGGAATTCAAAATATAGAAGACGTTATGAGATTTGCTTCCCTTGGGGGGGTCAGCATAAATGATATCGTCTGTGGGGATTAGATGCCACAAATGACACTTGGAAAGATTTTGTTGATTTAGTGTAGTTTGGTTTCTTGAAGTCTTCTGAGTTCTCACTGTAAATACAAGTTGAGAGGAAATGGTTCATCAGGATGATGACACCCACAAGAGACACTCTTAACCCCACATTCATTCACACTTATTAACCAACAAGCAAGTGAGAAACAGCCCCCCCCATCCCCGCCCCCTCCCACCGCAAGTTATTTGAGTCCTGTGGCGATAACAACAACAGAACACAAGTCTAACACCATGACGTTGACGTCTGTTCAGTGTCACTAAACTGCCATGACTGAGTCTTTAAATGAACTGAGAAAGGTTTTTAAATCAAGACAGTAAATACAGAATCGTGATTTGTATGATCGCCAATGAGATTTAGAGCGCTGATCTGAAAAGCCCATTAGAGCGCTGTCCATGGTGCTGAAATCAGCACAACCTTTATATCCTTATTTTTTTCCTCCAAAGCGATCAAAATCCGAATATAAAATAATTATTCAGATTTTTTAAGGCATGATTCTGAACCAACACATTTTTTATTCCACTCCCAACATTTCAAAAAATCTGTCAAATAAATTAATACTTTTCTGCCACTGTGCGTGACATTTTCTGAGTGAGCGTGAATTTTTCATTTGATTCCATTATTTAACGAGGTGTTTCTTTTCATTATCATCCACGACCTATCAAAATGTTGACATTATTTCAGTCTCAATCGCACAGCACTAAATAAAAGATTTTCCAGCACTGTATAAATGAACTCATTTGAATAAGCATCATATTTTTATTATTTACTATGAACATATTTTACAATATGGTACAATAGAAAATATACAGGGGAATGCTACACAGGCCTGAGCCGTTTTCGATTTAGGCCACAGCGGTTGTACCATAATAATTTTGACTGTACAGTAAACACAGCATACAGTACATCTTTGGTTCAATAACAGACACACACACACACAGTGACTTCCTGATGATTTTTTTTTAGAAGAAAAATATCACGTTTGAAGGACACCTATTAACTGGCACGTTAAATCAATTTTGTAATTCCATTCTAAAATATTTTGCTTTGGTTGCTTATGGCGCATCACGCCACAAAGCCCTCAGAGCATCACGTGAGGGATGAAATCCACAGTGAGACAGAGATTGGACTAGAGATGGATAAGGAAAGAAGGGGAGTGTGAGGGACTGAGAGGATAACGCTGTGACTTAGGCCGAGCGGGAGAGGAACCGACAGAGACGGATGCAGCGGGGTCACCCATGTGTAGAGACGGTGTCATGATTAGATCGCGGATACCCTTGAGTCTTCCTCCTGTGTAAAGACATTGGAAAAAAACAAAGGGAGCATACTTGGTGGAAAGAAGGTCCGCGTTTGTAAATGACTACGCCGTCATAGTTCATTTGGGCCGAGAAGCAGAGTGGGAGTGGATTAACACTGTCAGCCATTAGAGAAGCCCACTCTTGGTCTCCTGAGAGGTTCTGTTTCTTCATGGTCTACTAGACAGAGTTGGAATTTTTACTTTCAAGGATCTGCAGCCAGTTGAAGCTAAAAAAAAAATTCTGTTCACTCGGTCAAATTCCATTTTAAATGTTGTTAATCAGGCAAAAGTTTGTCACGCTGAAGGTGACCGCTCGCCAATGAAAGAGACTCCCACCTAGTGGTCACTTGTGGACATGAACAAAAATCTTTAAATCAGAATTTTAGCCAAAAGACGAGCAGAGAAAAAAAATAAACCCATCCACAGAGCATGTCGTGGCTTTTGTCCACAATAATCATTTCCAAATATAACATCTTTAATAAGAACATATTTTACAAACAAAATGTTCACCGTACAAAAAAAGCGAGCGGCACAAACCGCCCAGGGGCCTCGCACACCTTGAGGTCACGACGCCCTGAGGTGTGTTTCCAGAGGCGGCTTCCATCTGTTCATCAAATAAAGTCGCAGACTAACAAGTGGCTCTGCCTCAATGTCACCTTTGGACAGTATGATGAGGCGTGTGCTGAATAATCAACACTATCTTATGTGTTTTCCCTTCTCATGAATTCTAACAAATAGCTCCCTTATAGGAAATAAGGTCAAAAACATTCCAGTTAATTCCCATTAGTGAAACAGAACAAAATGACAAAAATGTAACCTAAGGCTGATTTCCAAACGGCTCGGAGTGTTTTGGCTCATAATAGCTCCAATAAGAAAAGCCTCCTGCCAGCGATAAGCAAGAGGATCACTAACGGCCGGCACGAGCGAACACATGAGGGTCTGCGCCGGAGATAAAGAATGTGAAGAGCCAGAGGAAAATAGGAACAAGAACCATCAATTGCTGGCAGCGAGGACTGACTTTATCTTATATCTCCTGTATGAGTGCAAGTGCGGCGATTGCAATCAAAGAAGATCCATCGAGTCATCAATAAATGCCGGCATTAGTGGAACAAACAAGGTCAAACTGACTTCAAAAGTGAGAAGATGATGTGAGAGATTTTTTTTGTACAGTGTGGGTCCTTTCCAGCTTGGTTGGCTCTATTCCCATGAGAGGCAGAAGGAGGTGCAGGTGTAGCCAATGGATGAATGAGTGCATGAATGGAAGAGTGGCGTCTGAGTTCCTGCTTTTTGACATGTCTGCAGCAGCCAAGTTGGGATTTTTTTTTTTTTTGTGGGCAAGAAAGAGGCGGGATGAAATGCATGGCTGGGCATCTGGCGAGCCCGCGTGGCCCCCGCTGACAGGCAAGCTGCTACTTGTAGATGGTGCAGTTACTTAGCCACAGCGAGCCGAGCAGAAAAGACGAGGCCATCTTTTCGTCAGAGATGTTTGCTCCTCTGCTGGCTCAGAACTTCTTATGTTTCACTCTTCTTTGTTGGTACGCTCATTCCTCGCCTTCTTCTACATAGGTGGATGGAAACCAGCCGATCTAAAGGCAGAAAGGTGACATGTTGGCCTAATTTCAATTTTTCTGTAATTGTGGAGCTATCGCACTTACCCTCCCGTTGACCTCGCCCCTCCACCACCCGTTGGCTCCGGACTTGGTGTAAATCTTCACCACGTCGCCCTCCTGCAGCGAGAGCTCTCGCGTGTCTCGGGAACTGAAATCGTACCGTGCGATGGCCACGCCCATCACTTTCGGAGTAAACACTGAGGGGGACGAGAGAAAGAGCTACGTAAGGACGTGTGATTGGCATTGGAAATCATTTTTCTAGCCCCGTCGAGCAGTGTTGGACAGACAGACAGACAGGCAGGCAGACAGACACCAAAAGAGAAGTGATACCTGTACCTGACCAGAAGGGGGCAGAGGAAGGAGGTACAAAGCTGTAGCCGGCAGGGGTTACAAAAGAGAGGCCACAGAGCAATGGCGCTATGGCGGGGCGGGGCGAGCCAAGCAGGAAGCGGCGGGGTGCAAGTGGGAACGGGGCAGGGATGTGGGGATGGAACAGAGAGAGAGAGAGATAGAGAGAAAGAAAGCAAAGAAATATGTTTTCAGAGGTAACAATACAACACGGCCTCGGGTAGGAAACGTTCTTCGAGTCACAGATGCGAACTTTACGACTCTTTCGACATTCATCTCATTTTCATAAGACCGAGAGGAAGCCCCGTTTGGTGTTGGACGGTCATAAAACGACAAAGATTGTCCTCGATTGTTTAAAGGTCAATCTTTCCCAAATTGGTGATATCGCACCTGAAATGCAGAGAGACATCTTATTTGAATCTGGCTAGATTCTAGGTCGATCTGCACAATCTTAAAAAGGATTCAGAATTCATAACAACGAAGGTTTTATCGTCTTGTATTTTACGATACAGCCGTTAAATCGTATCTCGTTAAGACGCTACGAGGGTACCCAATGAGGTGCCTGCATAATAAAAGTAACTGTAGCATGACAACTCCAAGCACAGCACAAGTCAATTGCTTTTTTTTTTTTCCATCATCACAGAGGAGTCAACGTTTGTCCTCGCTAATGGCGGATAAACGAGCGCACCTTATGAGAAACATGTTGTTCGGAACAATGCGAGCGAGATAACTGGCCCGCGTTATTGGTTCGGTGTAAAGGGAGATGAGGCGGACGGCGGGCTCGGTTGCTTTTTTGAAATGAATACTAATCAGCCCGCTGGGAGACAGCTCAGCAGCCTCCAATGGAGTCCAGGTACAAGCCGTCTGACTCAAGCACATACCAAGCACCATGAATCAGGTGCTTAGTTTGAACGCATTGATTTGGGTTAGCGACAAATCAACCCAACGGAGCGATCAATACAAAGGCGAAAACTAAGAAACAGAATGTTGATTTTTTTTTTTTTTTTAAAAAGCATGATCAACACCAATCTGTTGTCATTTGTCCTGCCAACAATGTGACCATCGTCATGCTGTTTCTTGTCAGACGCGTCAAACTGGCTTGAGAATAAAACGTTAAAACGTCGTTTAAAAAAAAAAAAAACGATTGATGGGCACTGTTGCTTGGTGCGTCGCTCGCACGCTGAGTTTAAGGTATTTTTTTTGGGAATTGCTTGAAAGACTCAGCTTGGCAGTAGCGCCGTGTGGGGTGAGTGGAGACTTTTGAAAGGATGAACTACACAGTGCACTTTTGGAAGAAGGCAGACATTCAACTGTGAATCTTTAATAGAGTCTTGATGTTTTTTCGTTCCCCCACCTAGCATTGTCTACTACAGTGATAGTCTATAGATAAAAAAAAAATGTTTACTTCTCCAAAAATACTTTTGTTTAAACTGCCAAATATTTATTTAGTTTGACACCCCATCATTTTATTTCTTCAAATAGTAACATGGAGGATATTTATTTACTCAATGGCAGAAAAAAAATATATATATATACAATAAAAATATATTTTTTTATCTGTGTTCTGTGTTTAGTGTCACCATGGTTACTTGCCATTATTTCCTCCCTCGCAAATGATCTCATTAAAATTGTTATTCAAAGTTGTCAACAACAGCTGCTCTTGTCCAAGTCACTAAAAACAAAAAATCTTACTGTATGTTATTCATTCAGCCCTAATTAGCAGCAACTCTGGGATGTGAGTATGTTAAAAACTGCATTTGCATACATAAACAGCATCATGTATTGCATTGCAATTATTACAATATAATTTTCAATATGTGTGACTCTGCACTGGTTAATTGGTTCATTTGCTCTCCTCTTTGGAATCAAATAAATACAAGCATAGTAGGCCCCAAAGCCCTGACGATATATTTGCCTTCACTTTAGTTAGTTCACTGAAGGTTTAACCAGATAATTTAACTCCCTTGGAACTTATTTGTAGTATTTGATGGTCTGGAAACTGCAGATACTGTTGTCAAATCTAATGAGACGCAGAGCTAAGGGAAGAAGGAAAAAAAAAAAAAAAAGAACCCAACAACAACAATAAAAGTCAGCGGAGACGGAAGTGTTCCAAATAGCAAATAGCTGTGCGGTTCTTTTACTGTAAGGTTGTGAAGATGCTCCCAGGTGAGTTAAAGCACTGTGAAAAGAGATGAAAAAAAAAAAAAAAAAAGCATAGAAAGCACCGAGAGCGGTGGGCAGAGAAATCAGCCGAGCCAGTAACAACAGTAGCGAGATGCAGGATTGGAGCATAAAGTGTAAAGAGCAAATGGAACACGATTTGGAAGGCTTGGTGGACAGAAAATGTCAAGATTGGAGAACTGCTCGTTCATCAAAACGTTGCTCCGCGGGGATGCTTGTGGTCATAAAGTCGACATGCTACCGTTACTGTTGTGATGACTTATTGCACAACAACACGTAAAATCCAAGCAAAGTCGTATTTTTAAAAAAAAGAAAAAAAAAAGTGCTCCGTTTAAATACTTTTGTCCACACTACAAAAACACGTCCCTCAACCTTTTGGGGGGGGTAAAAGCTTGTCAACTTGTGGCCTTTTATTGAAACCAAATTGAAAAGGTCAAATTAAAGCATTTGTTTTCTTTCACAGCTCCTCAGGCGTACTCACTGTTGCCACCGGAGCGGTTGAGTCGATGCATTGCAGAATTCTCCAATTCCCGGTAGGGATACTGCAACGTGGTGTCCAGACTCCGAAAACCTTCTCTTAGCGAGTGATGCTTGTAGTATTCAATCAGCTCCTGAACACACAAAACAATTCATTTAGCACTGATTATTTCGATTATTCGATAATTCTGATGTTAACTCATTCACTGCCAACCCAATTTAATAACTTTGACATCTATAACTATCAATGGCACTGAATGAGTTAATATTTACTGAGCGTGCAAAACACAAAATAGAAAAACACTTTTGTTACTTCCGAAACACATTTATAATCTTTAATTATTTTTGTGTGCACTGCTCAAATAAAATTCAGGTTTTGACACGCCATTAATGAAAGTAATGATTTATTCATGAATTGCAGTGGGGGGGGGGAATGGGAGGAGCTTAACAGACTCACAAAGAGACTCCTGAACTTCTTGTTCTCTGCGATGTGGAAGCAGCCCTCCTTCGTCAGGATCTTTATGTGCTTCACGTCGCTGTTGTACCTGTGGGCCATTGAATAAGTTATGAGTGTAATTTCCCTCCCTGATCACCGCCATCGATCGGTGGTCGGCCTCTGGCCTCACGGTGAAGCCATAATGGAATGCGTTGGGTCCCAAAGGTGGTCGACGTGCAAATGATGGCTGATCTGAGCCACCGTGCCCCTCTAACCGCCCACCCGCATGATTGTCATTCATAGTCATACTCGACTCCAGGTTATTCACCTTTGTGGTCTTTCGCCTTCATTTACGACAATGGGGAGTAATTGTTTTCTCATCCTCGGCTCTCCCTGCAGTTGGGAAGTATAATTTACTTTGAAGCCACTTTGGCAAATATACGACTGAAGTCGTAACTACGTGGAATTAAAAATACATTTATATTTTTAACAAATATCACCTGGTTCTATAAACCGCTTGTGTCAGCACTGTCTTCAAAAGTGAAGGAGACGCCGTATCTTTAAAACAATGCAAACTGAAACGCCGACTCGGCATTTCGACACAATGGGAACTTACTTAATGCTGATGGCATATTCTGTGTACTCTCTGCTGCGATGGCGGACCAGGTAGGTGCTGTTGACCCGGTTGATGAGCTCTGCCTCCGCCTGGAGCCTCTCCATCGGTCCCGCAAACCTAAAAGCAAAAGTATTGGGACAGAGAGCCTTCAAGTGAGATCCAGTTTGCCGTGTTTAGTTCTATCCAATAAAGCAGTGATTTAGGAAAGGCTTCTACCTTCCTATTGACCATCTAATTAGGCAGTAAAAGCTCATTTGTAAACTTACCATGGTTGAGAGGAGTAATCAATGGGCTTTGGGACCTGAAGCAAAGAAAAGCAGGAAAAGTAGACATGTTAAACTGTCAGCCAGCATCAGATCAACTCAATACTATTTGGCGCCAAATCCAAAGTGCAGTGTGTGTTCACACTAATTCTTTTGCCTTTATGTCCCCAATAAAGATGTTGCTCGCTGTTATCTTTACAAGCGATAACAGAGTCTCATCTATAACAGTGACATCATTGTTCTGAAGATACTGGTTCAAAAATCAAATTTTATCTGCGGTGAGACGTTTTAAAAGTCAAATAAGCCACTGCGGTATGTTGACGAACAAGACGGAAAGGCTGCTTACACATGGGCACGGCCTAACCGCGTCGCTTGGAAAGAAGCCAACTTCTTTTGTTGACAGGATTTTACCCTGAAAGAAGAAGAGAGGATAATTGTGTTATGCATCTGGGCGACTCTGTCTCAATAATTCAGCAACAATTAGCTCAGGACACAGAACGGCGCATGTATATATACAACCCTTGTTATTCTATTCTTGTAATAATGGCTGGCCGGAAGAGAACCCCTTATTTCCCCCTTAAGGATCACTCTAATGTCTTGATTTAGAAACACCGGGGAGTCCATATAAGGGTGATAGAGGTAACCGGAGTGCGAGTTATCTCCTTCAGTTCAGGCACCGACGCTTAATTGTCTGTCCTTGTCTTGTGTGAGAAAGCATCACTGAATAACACGAATGTGCTGTCAGATAAAATAGAATTAACA
This sequence comes from Syngnathus floridae, assembly GCF_059516105.1. Taxonomy (NCBI): domain Eukaryota; kingdom Metazoa; phylum Chordata; class Actinopteri; order Syngnathiformes; family Syngnathidae; genus Syngnathus; species Syngnathus floridae. Next base: position 3,826,569 of record NC_142432.1, on the reverse strand, counting down.
CGGATACGCTATATTTTTTTACACACTGCCGATAACGACCCTGAGAATTCATTAATACTGCGGATTACATAATACAAATGAAATTAACAATGTTCACGTAAGAGTTGGCATCTGCCAGAAGGAAAGTAGTAATTTGACAGCCAGTGTTTAGCGTTAGCTAACAGTCGATGGAGGTCATTGCCTGTCACGTCCTTGTGAGAATGTTATGATCATTAAAGTGAGTAAACAGAAGGCGGCCACTCAATCTGTTCTATTTATGACACGGAAGCTGCGAGAAAAATGATTATGGTCGCCTGGCTACAAAAAAAATGATGGATATTGAATGTGTGCGCATTTACTTGTCAAAAGTGATTTCGTTATTTATCTGTTTTGTTTTATATGGACGCCATAAAGCATGATAGGCAACTCTGGTCCTCCATGTTGCAACACCTGATTGGTCACCCCAGAACCAGAATTGCCTACCCGTGCCATAAAGTCCATAGACTTGATGACTGTGGATTAAGAGGAGGTGTAAACTCCGACCTGCCACCACGAGCTGTGAAGGTCGGCGCAGATTAATTCGATGATGTCACCCGTCTGGATACTGAGCGCCGGACCAGACGTCGGGCTCGGCACGCCGAAATAGTTCCTGATCACCATCATCTTGGGCAGCCCTGCAACAAAGACACAACCCAAATCGTAAAAAGATAATCCGACGATTGTTTGTTATTCAAAGTGCTCCTTTTCCTTTTTTTGAAACCATTTCCCTCCAGAGCTTTGATTCATCAGTATGTGAGTCCGAGTCAGTCTGACCTCACTTGTGAACGGGCACGCTTGTCATTCGAAAGCTTTTGCTCGACTAAACTATTCATGGCTCTTTTTTTTCCATGATAATCAAAGTGAGTATAGGTTGCATGTGTGCACACATACAAATACGGCTCTTGTCAGCCATGCACCGCCCATACAAATCATCTGGAGGCATTATCATAACACACATTATATAGGCGCTACGCTAGCTGCTACATAGCAGGGTAATCAAACCATTATGCCTGACATCCATAGTGTCTATTTTCCCTTTGTGAGAGAATGATGAAAAAGGGGACAGCTCAAGGCAAGTATTGTCCGTAAGAACAGGGCTAATCTATCTGCTCGTGTTCCAGCTCTGTGGCATGGAGGCTGGCAGCCTGACATGCAGGAGCCTGCCTCCAAGTACCTCCAAAAAACACGCGCTTGTGGAGAATCGCATCTCGGGGGCATGAATTGCATTCCTCCACGTGTTTGGAGCGGCTTTTTGAAAACAAAGGATGCAGTGTTATGAAACGCCAAAGGCTGGAGCAATCAAATGCTTATTGATTTTAATGCGTCTTCAGTCAGAAAATGATTTTCCGCAGGATAATGGAGAGCAAGAGAGAGAGAGAGGAGGACAAATGATTTTCTAAGAGAGAGATTGTGATCCTACACCGAGATGCACAATGCATTTGATTTATTCACAAATGCATTCCTAATGGTACAGTGCCATCATCTGATAGACAACATAAATGTTTATGGGTCAAATGTCAAAAGAGCATGGAGTGATTTTTTTTGCATGGCACAAAATAAGATGCCGTCACCGATACTGGAAAGTTAAAACTTCTCACCTGGATCTCGGTCTTTGATCTGAAATAAGAAAAAAGAAAAAAGGTTTAGATGGTGACACATATGCACATTGAAATGAAATTTCATATTGACATTCAGTATATGGGGAAAATTCTTGCAACAGTTTTAAATACTTGTGAAATGATTAATTCTGTCATCCACCGTGTACGACTTGCACCCAAACAGAATCCTGCCCAAAAAAGTGAACTTTTTGCCAAAGTACCAAAGTGTACAGCTCGGCAGAAACTGGATTTAGAGGTTTATAACTGGAGGGACACGGTCTCAATGTCACCTCATCCCCAACTTTCATGATTTTGCTGATCAGCATTGCTTGTGATCACAATGTAATCCCCCATAAAGACCAGTAACAGTACAGGGTGGAAAAATCCGAGTGTAATTTGCTACAACGCTTCGCCCGGAAGCAAAGTGAACTTGGGCTAAATCTGCACAGGTAGACTGCAAAGTTTTTTTTTTGGCAAAACAGCTGCAGGGGAGAGAAGCCCCCTTCGGTGCTGCACACTTTCCAAGGGAGAGAAGGCTAGCAGACGCGCCACGCTGATATCAGTGCAAACACGAACGGCGGCGGCTCACCTGAGTTCTGACGGAGCCGGGATCTGAAAGAGGTTTGAGAAGAGGCATGGTGAGTGACGGGTTAGCAGGTGCGAGCAAACACTCGCACGCCTTCGCCGCAACAAGACAAGTCTCCCTCATTAGTGGTGAAGGCGGACGCCTCGTGTTTGACCGCGGTTCACTTTGTTTTGCTTTGCTGCCGCTACCTGACAGCTCAGGTAGAGGAGGTAACGAGGTTGAGGGTTTGGAGAAGAGAGGAGCTTGGCACATCTGTGCGTCTGTTTTTTTTTTCGTCTTTTTTTTTTTTTTGCTTTGCTTTTTGCTCCACCGGTTTCTGTTATTGGTTCCCTGAGGGAGTGGCTACACCTCCTTGAAATAAACACACACGCCCTTGAGCACATGTACACACACTACCCTAACCGCACGTTGTTCTACTTCTACACGAAAACACACACGAACTTTGACCTGTGATATAAACACTTGGCGCCGATAAGAGGGACAAACGGAGGTAAACAAACACTTGGCCGTGCGCTCATAAGCATAACACGGAAAAGCTGAAATTGTTTGTGCATATGTGGTGCAGTCTGTTCCAAAGTTATTTAGCAAATAACAAATCTGTATATATGCACATTTAAACTTCCTGAGTAAACTTTCTTTCGGGTTTTTTTTTGCTGTCGGAGTCGTGGCGGCGCCGAGTAATGAGTGAGGGAATTCAAAGCGACAACACGGCCGTCACAGTTCCACGCTCTCCCATGGCGGGTGTTGCCCAAATCTACTCAGGTGCACATAGCGCCGAGGTGGGCCCGGCGGTGGCGTTATTGCCTCTGCGACCTGATAGCACCGTGACAGATGCTCGGGCCAACTCGAGTTGGCGGCTCGCTGTGGGGAATGTACGACACGGTTGCGACCACGCACGCTTGCTGAACACTAGGGTGAAATGTGTATGCACGCTTTCTGGGTGCTTCCAAGACCTAAATCGGAAAGTTTGAATTGAAGGTTTAGCTATCGCATGTTCGCACACATTCATAAGCGGAGGACTAAGCTCTTAAGTTTCCCCTTCGTTTCTTTCACAACAACCATGGCATCTGCACAGGGAGCTGAGCGGCAGACAAAATAAGGGCACAATAAAACGTTTTTTCTTTTTTTTTTTTAAAGAAGGCTCCTCTGTAAAAACATTATTAAGCATCGGGGAGCACTACAAGTGCACACACGGTGACATTGCCTTTAGTGTTGTGTGTCAAAACCTCCCAGGGAAGCAAAAGAGCATTTGAATGAGTATTAGAAGCACTTATTGAATATGTGGCTGACCTTGGTTGTTAGAATTAAGGACATGTTTAAGGCTCCAAAGCCGTGAATTCCCCCCAGTTCCACCTCAAATAACCTTTTTTGGAGCTATGACATTGCAAGAAATCTCAGACAAACAATTAATTACTCACCATGCTAAATTGGAATGTATTATATTTGCATATGTGGAGAAAAGGTAGCTCACCTGTTTTTCCGCAGCAACCCAGACGGTTCAGGCATTCTTTATGTGCTCCTAAACCACATTTGGAGCATAAGTAGCCCTGGTAAAATATGCCCCTGTAGACAGATAAGATATTTTATATTAACCCCCAAAAAATATATATTCGGAGATTTTATGGTGTGTGGCTTGTTACCTTAGTAGCATGTGGCATGAATTGCAGGAGGTAATTCTTTCAAAAGTGTGCATGTGGAATTCATGGAAATTGTTGGTGGCATTCTCCGGATGAATGTTGGAGCTAGATAAAAAAGACAAGTCGTTAATTTTTGTTTTGGGTCCTAGGAGGTCATAAAGTCAAAGTCCTCACATGGCCATGCCAAACTGCTCCAGCCATTTCTTTTTCAGTTCTTTGGTCTTGAAGAAGAACTCAAAGCCGTTCTGGCCCTGGTTATGCGTGAGGTAGAATCCGTAGGACCACTGTAACGGGAAGTGAAATGCGTGAGAGCAAAGAAGACAACAAAGGCCACGTGCGTGGAGTGAGAATGATGGCGAAAGACAAAGTGATAAGGAGCGAGGACGGGATGCCGAGAGACAGATGGACGCAAAGAGATACGTGTGAAAGAAAACTACGCCTCGGGCGGGGAGGGGGGGCCGAACAACGAGGGGAAAGGTTTGGAGGGCCGCACCAAAGATAAAGACCATGAAGACAAGAACCCAAGTGTGAGATGGCGCTGCCATAGCACAGCATGCTGAAACTTAAGAAGACTGGCAAACAACTCCAAGGCAAAATTGGATTCGGTTCGCCATATGTTTTTATTTTATTAGAACTAACTAAAAAGATGGTCGTGAGAAGCAGGGTAGCTAGCTCCTGCTTTGTTTGGGACTTTTTTTTCCTGATAAAATAATAATAATAATGAAGTTTTGCTTTGCTAAGGAATTGGACGAGAAAAAGAAAATTTATTGACTGATAAAAGAACAACCTGTATAATATCTTAAGTATTAGATTAAAATTATTCATTTTTACAAAATGTGGTGCATGTAATAGTGTTAGAATGTTGTGTTTGTAGACATTTGCATTGATTTGAATGTCATTTTTCTTCATGTTTTGGTTCTTTCAATCGGTCTCCACCTCAGGTGTGTTCCTTGTGTCGACCAATCAGCTCCCTCCAACCACTCTCTTGTTCAGCTGTACCTTGTTGACTTGAAATTTGTTTGTATAAAAGCTCCCTGGCTTCCTTTATTCTGTTTCGTCATTGTTTTTGAAGTCATGTTTTCTGAGTTTGGTCATGAAATGTTGTTTATCAGTGCCGCCTTGGCAAACTACTCGACTTGGAACATGAAAACAAATGATTGCAATCAGATTTGTTGAAAAGCAGTGTTTGTTTAACTGCCAACTTTGTTGCATCAGAATAGAAAAAAAAAAAGAAACAAAGCTGTCCTACTCTGAAAGGTCAACGACAGAGTAATTTGTAGAAAGTAACACTGCTTTCAATAACACAGCCACACCTTTTGTTTATCAAAATGTCAACTGTCATTTTGCTCTTTGCAGCTTTGCGGAGGAGAATGGCACCGACAAACAGTATTTCTTTTTTTTTTGGCCCGAGTGCAAAATGTGTCCTCTTGTTTACTTTGACGCCACAAACCTTTCGGCTTTCCTTGTCCGACGTGGGGTTGTTGGTGACCTTAAAGAGGTGCAGGTCTATCACGTCTTTCATTTCATAGTTGTCTCCTCGTCGCTTGCAAACGATGACGGCGGCATCGAATAAAAAGATATGCCTGGGGTTTAAAAAAAAAAAGTTGCCAACACGGGTCTTCAGAATTGCATTTATGATTTTGCATATCACTGTCAAGTCGGCACCTTTTCAAATATTTAATTTATATGACTACATGGAAAAAATATTAAGTACAAGAGCTACAGGAAAAATTCTGTTTTCAATAATTAATGGCCATTTTGATATTCCTAGATATACGTGACTTAGCAGCAACACTTGAAGGAACTTGGAGTTGTTCAGTTCCCTTTGTCATATCAATCAAGTAGTACACATGCAGATATCTCACCTGTCCTGTTTAGCACGTTTGTCCACTGAGGCCACCCTTACTTCCCCGTCACCTTTGGGTCTCCCGTAGTTACTCAGAGGCTGATTCTTGACAAGGGACAAAGCAAAATGAACTGAATAGAAAAAAAGATCTATTTTGTGGAAGTGGGTTGCTTACAAGGTTTTCGATGGATTTCTGATATTGATCGATTTCTCGCAGAGTCTCGTTGTCTCGCTTGACTTCATTGACATACTGGGCCAAATCCTGGACGCAACAAGTATTAATTAATGCTTGTAAGCAATATCATATTAATATCTGGATAGGTTATAGGGAAAAAAAAATACCTTCATGGCATCTAATGCTTTCCGTAGATTGCTTTTCTCTGTAGCATCGTGAGTGTGTTTAACAAGCTCCTGTTGGAAGGGAAACAAGTTAGAATAAATAAACTTCCAAAGTGGTCCACGGGGAAAACATGTTTTGCTTTTTGTGCCTAAAAAAAAAAAAGTGATTTGCATGATGAGTCACTGGATGAACAAAAACAATGTTCCACAAGATTGCACATGGAAAAGTGAATGTGGAAAATACAAAATCTTTGTTACGTTGGATCTTGATATAAAATGGAAAAGGTTAGTGCAAAAAAAAAAAATCCAATAGTGTGTGTGTGCGTTTTTGAGAGAAACCGTGTATCTAAAATTGCTTGCCAGTGCCATGCCGCAGCATAAACAAGACATCTAGACCGCAGCAGTGGAGGATAAGGAAGGATGCCATGCATGTCCTTCTTCCAGGCCAATAAAAACGTCCTCCACACACTCTCTCACACACACACACACAATGAATCCCAGACGGAGATATGTATATATACGTTTGCTCTGCACTGCTCAAATCCCCGATGTCAGTCATGCTCAACCGGGACATTATTATTATCACTGGCAAGATGGCAGAGTTCTATTTATCAAGCCTTGCTTCCACCTGCACGCATCTACAGAGATACAGGCCAAGGAGTGTACGAACAGATAATCATGATTGGACTCAGCGAGGCCACGGGAAAAAGAGTGGTGAGCCAGAGAAAAGAATATGAAACACAGAAAAGCTCAGAGGAGAGACTAACTCACACTGTAAGAAAAAAAATGTCATCTATAAATGCTTTGGGAGAAGTTTAACAAGGGTTCATACGTCACTGCATATCACAGCAAGCCCCACTGCTATTAAGTATGACTGATTCTAACCTTGCAAGGTTGTTCCTCAATATATAAAGCGAGGTCCATAAAGGAGCAGCAGAATATATACTTTAGATGAATGCAACAAAAGTGGAGGAGTTGTGAAAGTGAAACCAGTGTCCCCCAAAATATCTCTCTCCTCTACAGTACAAAATGAAAGGTAGACAGCAGCGCCTCTAGTGGTCAAGAGTGAAAGGGGTTTCTCAGGAAGTATGTCAGTAATGTGCAATTCTATTTTGATAGAAAATAGTCATTTAATGACAGTTATTTATTTGGAAACTTAATGGTATAAAAAAAAATTGGATGCACTTAAGAAAAAATAGAGCACTGCACCTGCAGAAGGAGGTGATACTTCAAGACCCGCTGCATGGGAACCACCAGCAGATCCCTCAGAGTGAATTTGCCATAGTTGGCTCTTTTAGAACACTCCTGTAAAAATGAAACAAAAAAATCTTTTAGTATTTACACTCGTTTTATCTTGACATCATGCAATTCTTAAGTTATACACACGGAGGCGCTGTTTGGCTGTTTAACAGAAACAGCTTACTGGAAATATAATTGACTAAAAATATGTTGTTGTTGTTTTACCTCAAGCTTCATGCGTACGTCCTCTCTGTCTTTACATATACTGTCCAGCGTGGCAATGGCTGTCTCGACATCGCTGCAGTATTTCCCATAAATTAGCAACCTAAAATAAAACAAAAGCTTCATAAAATCTCAGCGTTTGACTAGTTTGAGTGGAAAAAAATGTCAATATTGAACCTTTCTTTGAAAGCAATAAAGATCTGGTGAAGATTTTGGGCACTTCTGTGTTGGACTGAGTCTTGAATTTCCTGTAGTAAACATTTGTGGACTTTCACCAAGTCCTGAAAGACCAAGTACACGAGCCATATTGAATATATTTTAAGTCGAGTATATGCTGAGTAATATAAGAAAGAAGATGATGACTTACCGGTATATTAACAAACACTTTCTCTATCTCGGCCGTGGATAAAAACATAGTGAGAGGTGTCATAAAGTTCTGTGGTAGAGAGAAAGTGGAGGCATGAGAATAAGACTGGTCCCGCTGGAATAAAAATGGGCAAATCATTTTGCGAGAGGTCATTACAATACACTGCCAACTTGCAAAGTCGCTGGTGTCAGCGAAAACAAGGCGCAGCGTCTGGGCCATGACAATAATCTCATTTTCAGAGTTTGCAATTTAATGATTTCCTTTCGGAAAACACTTCCACCTCCTAGTCACCTCAAAGCAGCGGGCGAGCGCGTGTTAAATTACACCATCCGCTTCATATTGAAAGTCATCTAGTGCTTTCACTCCACTGGGAAATCAAGGAGGGTCTTTTTCGCGCTTTGAACATAAACAGGAATGAGGAGACAAGCGGCGCTGAATGGGTGGGAAGAGATGCAGCCTCCATCTTGCAATATTTTTAGCATGGAAAAGCGCTAATGTAATTGGATACAAATACCAGAAAACATAAAAAAAACCACATGTACCTTTTCTATTGAGTCAAGGGTGTCTGAAAATTTCTCCTCAGTCTGCCGGATTTCTGTTAAACAGCAACTTCGGATGTCGATTTCTGCTTGTTTCTGTAACACCTGCACACATAAATCATAAAGTGTTCATAATTGAATAAATTCCAGACACAGTTGGATTGTTTGCCTTAAAAAAAAAAAAAAGTACAACTCTTGGATTAATATTGTGCAATTTAGGCCCAGTATGAATTCCACTGAAAGTATTTCCCCATATGGAAGTGATGTGATGTAAGAAAAAGACTTACCGGAGGAGCGAGCACTTCCGTTTTCATCAGGTCCTCGTAGATTGCCCCGCCCTCTTCGTTATCGTACACGCAGTCGTACAGATCCTCCTCATCTTCCACCCCGTTTTCACTGCGGCACAGTTTGGTTTTCAATTTCAACCACAGATGAGTTTAACACAACTTGAAAATGATGCATGGACAAAATATGTATGCATCATTTGTGTCAAATATAAATAAAAAGCAGACACATTGCCAGCAGCTGTAAGAGTCCTCCCAAAATGTTTATCTTAAGAACCTTCACAATCCATATTAGTCAGTGTGCTCCAAATCTTCTTCTTTTGCTGCTTTGCACTTAGAAGGCTTTGGAAGGAATTGTGCCAGGAGCCTTTTTTCGCTTATGTAGGTGGATTATAAAATATAATATTGACTTTAGTCTTTATTTGCTTTCCAAAATAGATGGAAAAGCGCCATGTGATTTTTGGAGAAAGTTACTCAGGACAAAACAAGGACATGACTTGAGGATGAACCTATTTGTCGAGGCTTTCAATTAACATGCAAATTTAGAATTCTTGAGTGAGGGCTGAAATTAAAGATGAATACGGGTTGAACGAGCAGACGGTCAAATCGCAAGCTTTACATGAAAAAAAAAAATAAAAAAGCAGGCTGAGGTGGCACTGGCTGCCTTCCAGTCATCACCCAGGCAACAAATGTTCCTCAACCATACAGCATGCTGTCGCTCGTAGGAGGGAGACTAAATTCCCCTCGAGGCGAAAACCTAGATTATTTCATGCTAGGAAATTCTTAAAAATCCACCAAATGTTGAATTAAAACTGATCCCGAAGCCACAGCAGCAGGAAAAATATATGATTAGGACACATACTCCATGAGGTCTTCAAGGTGGTTGTAGATATCCTCATCTTCAACACTTTCTTCAGTTGGAAAAGACCTTTAAAAAAAATAAAAATAGACTTTTCAGTCACTTTATATTATCGAGCTCTAAAAACATTGTAAACGCAACCATACCTGATTCCAGTTTGCTGTGCAATCAATGTGAGGGACAGCTTAGAAAGTGTGTCCATAACCTGCAACAAAAATGAAAACAAGAATATAATTATTTATAGATAATTCATAAGAATATTGTCAGCATCATTTCAAGCACAAGAATGTGAGGGTAGCAATTCTCACATTTTGACACTAGAGGGAAGCCTTTTCAAACTCTTCAAAACAGTGTCAATGGTATGTGCTTACCAAAATAATTTACCACATATGTATTTTAAGAAAAAAAATAAAAAAGCCCAATGGGAGATGACAGTGCCATGCAAGTACATGTCATGATGGCTAGATGATTGAGTCATCACCCATATGTTTTTATTTTTTTCTGGCAATACTGTTTGTAGCCATAGAAGCCACAGACAGCCATTTATAGGTCATCAATTCACTGACACGACAGAGACATGCCCTGGGGTGCTCCAACAGATCAGTACCGATCAACACAACTGGCTCTTTCCTGTTCTCTACCACTAACTAATCGCACAAAAAAGAAAAGGCAAACTTTAAATGGTCACCCATTTAATGAAACATAAAAAGGTACCGAAAGTGATTATTGCTAAGTTTGGATTAGGTATTATACAGTATATGTTTTTTTTTTTCTCACTGGGTGTCAAACATTCACGCTCACAGTTTAGTTTTATATTCCATCCAATAAATAGTCAAGGCTGGCCAATTGGCTGGCTCACCAAGATCCAATGTGTGCTGAACAGAAGACTGGAGGCGCTCCAGTGTGATGAGTCGCCCTTCAGCTTCTCTGACTATGTTAGTCACACATATTTGCAACACAAGTGACCATCTGCACACGGCCAGAGAATGTAGCTGGACATCTCACTATAAAAAAAATAAAATAAAAAAACACGTGTCCAATCAACATTGACTAAAGTAAATGATGGGTTGGAAATCCAAGTGGCAGTGAATTTGAATTGAGGAGCCAAAAAAAAGTGGGTGCAAATAGCGGAGCAAAAATAAATATAATTGCTGCCTTTTAGTCCATGGCATGAGGATGTCGAAGATTTAAGAATATAAAATCACAGTCATCGAGTCTTTAAAGCTGCATATGAATGACCAATGATATCAGCTCAAATCATTAACCTTAATCCGGGTGCTTTAATTATTTTTAATTCACAACATCAGGCAATTACCTGAGTAGATTACCTTTCTAACGTTTTCGACCTTTTAATTAGAAATATAATTACATATTATATTCTTTCCTAGAGTAAGTGGGGGGCCATTGATAAAAATCGCGTGCCTGTCATAGTTGGAGATTGTTGTAGTGAAATAAAAAAACTCGTATCGCCCTACATTTTCAAAAAAGAGTCGAGCTCGAGTATGACCTGTTTTTTTTTTTTTTTTTTTTTTAAAGATAGCTAGAAGCCAAACTGTGAAGGACATATTCAAGCACACAAAATGAGCAGGTGTGAAAGCACCTTCATAAGGTGTTAACATCAAATGCGCTTGACTCCAGTGCTTAGTTCTCCGTCTTATGTAACACAGCGTCTATCATCTGTAATCTAATTCCTCATAAAGTTATCTACGCAGCACTTGGGATATTAGTCTTCTTGAATCTGACAAAAACAAACATTGGGACTTGGCTTTTAAAAGCCACTGCGGTTTTTGTGACGCCGTAACGACTGACACGAGTTGAAACTCTCTGTGTTGAATTTGCGGGCCATGTTTGAAAAAAGGAAAAAACGGCTGTTTTGAGAGCAAATCAATTCAATTCTAGTTCCAAAATTAAACTTTTGCAAACAAGCATTTGGTGAAGACTTGTCTACGTCTGTCTGACAGATGCAGTGTACAAGTTCCAGTCCACGTAGTGAGAAGCCAATAAAAATCTGATAAGCTCAGAGAGAGGCAAGCTAATGTTTGGCAATCAAAGCCATGGCTCATTAACACCAGTAATGCATAATTAGCAAGCCTGGATATACAGATGTTGGAATGCAGCGCACGTCTTCCCTCGGTCCTCGTTGCCAACGTAATTTCCTCGACAAAGCCACCTCACACCTCGACTAAACCTGCCGTGACGATCCTCCCTCGATTTAGTTTTGTCACTCGATACTAATGACTCAACAACTGGCACAGGTTTCCTCATGTTCAGAAATGAATTTTCCAGAAGAAAATGCTTGGAACAGATCCGTCCCAATGGAAGCTGAAGACACTCCAAAGTCGTCGTCTAACTTCAGTCATGTGATCTTCCTCAAGTCAACCGAATAACCGCGACGTCTTCAAAAATTGTTCTCGCTCTCCCACAGCGTTCATGAACATATCACATATGGGTCACACACAGCTTCAAACTATTTTGGCATGCACGCCGACTGGGTTATGCTGATATTACAGCACGGCTTGAGGCCTTGATGCGTAAAGTAGCACATCTGATCTTCCAAATCTTCACCTTGCTGACAGCTGGAGGGAGGGGAAACTTACAACTGCCAACATCAACATGTCACACATGTTTATGAGAAACCGTGTCAAGTCTCCAAATGCAACATGAACTTAACAGTCCTTAATTAATACCAATTTAAAAAAAAAAAAAGGTTGCATCGTTTCCATTAAGGATGTTGAAATCACGAAGAATTAAATACTGCACAAGCGTTCACTGCCTACTTCCAGTCACGCAGCTGTGCACAATTGGAAATGACTCGAATCATTTGAGTCAGAGTAAAACGAAACCACGCATCCGTTAGAAATACGCAAAATGGTGTATTTATAGCTTTTTACAGAGGCGGGAGATGATGTGACTTGAAGACAATAGGTGCGACAAAACTGTAAAATTAGTATGCAGGCTTGGTGGCATACCTGACTTGAAAATGTACAGCTCATTATGTAAATTTGAGGAATGAAATGTTTTGCTGGTTGCCACACAGTATATAATGAGGTGAGATATTTTCTGAACATTCTTGTGGAGTGCATCCACCTACTCCACCTCCACCTCTGGGAAGCAATATAGGAGAAGAAAGGGGAGGGTGGGGGGCTGAGCGTTGAGCATCTGGAAAAAAGATAAATGCTCCAGAAATCTTTATGTTCCAGACTAAACATACCTTGAAATATCATAAACACCCTTATGAATTGTTACCGGAGTGATGGCAGATGCCGCTTTCGGCACTTCATCGAGGATTTTAAAAAAATGTGAAATGTATTCGCCACAATCGGACAAACAATGTAACATGGAGGAAAAAGATGTCAGAAAGTAGGCCAGTGAGGTGAGGGAGACGAGTTTGGAGTCTTGCATTTCATCCTTTGGTACTCTTTGATCGTGTCCACGGTGGCTCAGCTTCACCGGCTGGCCGGGGCCCAGCGGTGGCCTAGAAATAATCTGCCATGCATCCTCGACACAACAACCAGTGAGAGTAAAAAAATCTTGCCTTCCCACCAAGGTGCCAGAAAACACATTGGGCCTCAGCCTCCTTGTTTATACTGCACTTTTGACATCTCATTCCAAAATGTAACAAAAATCTATCCAGGACTCAGGGTTGTTATTTGACTGAGAAAAGCTGAAAATACACATTCGGTACGAAACAGTACTTTTTATTGGATCTTCTCTCTCTTCCCTGCAGCTTTAATGTTGGGAACTCAGTGGGGGGTTTCCTTTCAACTCGTATTGTATGTACAGCAAAGCGCACACACGCTGACGGATGGATGATGAATCTGTTCAGTCACTTGACTCAACACGGGTAGCATAATTGGTTATTTGACCTAAAATCATGCCAAAAAACATGCATAATTCACAGAAACGTGTTTGCGCAACTTGGAAATATGTTCATTAAACAAACTATGAGCATCATGGTGAAAATATTGTATTTTCAGCAAAATGAAAAAAGAGACTTGGTGTGACGTTTTGCACATTTGTGCGTGCGTTCACGCTTGACGAAGGCCAACACGTGTGTGTGACTCAAGTAAATGCAAGCGCCGTGCGAATCCATGAATTATCCACAAACCTCGCAGCACTGCGACTATAAAGCTTCTATCAAATTTTAAAATTCCCAAATTTATAATCCTTACAAAGGGAAAATGGAAATGACGACACGCTCGATGCTATTTGCTCAATCCGGCGTGGCCAGTACAAGCTGTGGAGGAAAATGTAGCCCACGCAGTAGCTAAGGCAAAAAAAAAAAAAGTGCAAAGATCGAAAGTGGAGGGAGGGAAACTTAGAGTATCCATTAACACAGATGACATATGATAATATCTGGTCACACAAATCTTCTGGTTAGAGAACAGCTGAAGGGCAACGGGAGGGGGGGAGCAGGTCGGATGATATCTCGCTGCTTTAGTTAAACTGATACCTGAGGGGGGGATAAGGAATCAATAAACCTCCAGCTCCTGCTTCACTTTCATTTTTTTTTGCTTTGCACTTCCATGTCTTGATTGAATGATTTAACAAGATCCAAATGCAAATCAATCCTGTTTTGTCACTGCTTCCTTGGAAGTCACAATATCCTATCACCGGTGTGCTATTTTTAGAACCGGCCTGCAAGTTGCTCATGCGTTCATTGTGTCCCCTGCTCTGAAAGGGTCACTTGTATTTTGCCAATACATTCTTTCCTACTGACTCCACAAAAAAGGCTGCATCCAGATTTTAGAACCATATTTGTCAAAGATGAATGAATGACACAAGCAGAAGAGAAACACTGAATTTCTATAAAAGAGGAACAGAAAGTCTTCAGGTCAATCCATGACACGTTATTTTCCGACAACTTAGCAACTTGTCAACACCTAGCATGGAAATGTCCGCTCAGCTTTTTGTTTTAAAACAAGCTGCAACGACACGTGTCGAGTCACAAATGAGGTCACATGATGAGCAAGCTTCCTAAATACTTTGAATCTCCCGCTCCCTGAGGAACGCCGTAGTTCGAAACCCTTCGTGTATCTTCAAGGCAAGATGTGTACACCAGATGTTGTTTGATTTTTTAGTTTGTCTTTTTGTTTTTTCATTTTTTAAAGCTGTTGAAGGTCAGGAGGAATTTCTCCTGTGATTCCACCACTATATGAACGCTACAATAAACAAGACAGTTGATATTTAATTCATAGGGAGCAAGGCAGCTATTTTTAAAACGAAAAAAAAAAGCAGGTGAGTGGCAGCTTAGCCCATTGCGGCTGCTCCTTGCTCCATTAGCTTCTGCAGATCCAGCCAAGCGAGCATCACAGTTGCCCGGCTTGCTGTCTAATTCCAGAGATGTAAAATTTACTCTGGGGCAATGTAGGAGTCACTCAAGAGAGTCATCAAAAATGTTCTGCCTGAGCCAAATGGAATCACAGGAGAAAAAAAAAAAACAGCATTTGTATTTGAATCACGTAGATGCCACAAGAACGAGATGTAGAAGCTATCAACCGTATTTGGAGAACTTGTTTTTGATATTTGCAGTCATTAAGGACTGATTCTATCAACAAATATTGAAGCATGTAGGCTATGCCTCATCATAAAGAACTAGCAGGCTCAAAAATCGAAACACTTCATAACTCGTGCTGGCTTCCAGGCCTAAAGATTTCTAATTAAACCTCCTGGGGACATTCCAGCTGGGGTCAGCCTGAGGCTTGTCAAAGAACTTTCCAAGCAAAGAGTCAGCAACCTTATCAAAATTAATGAATCCTTGTCCAGACTTTGCAGACTTAAAAAAGACAGCTTGCTTGCTTCGACGTTTTCTTCCCAATTTGTCATGCTGCTGCTTACTTCAAAGTTCATTTATTTATTCACAAATAAACTGCCCAAAAAAAGCAAGTAGACAGAACCTGTTTGGACACTTACCTTTCCAAAATCCCTGACGTCAAAAAGGTCAAAGGCCTCAAACAGCTCACTTTTCTTCATGCCAAATACGTCATTGCACACCGCCAGAAAAGTTCTGATGTTCTTCAGGCAGAGGAACTACGTTGGAAAGAGAAACATTATCAGTGTGTGAGGTGTACATCTACAAATAATTTTATTTTAGCAGAGCTACAGATCAAGTAACTTCATTTTTAGTAGAGATGGACGAGTATCGATACCAGGTATCGGTACCTGCCTTATTTCAAGGGATCGATACTTGCGACGGCGGCAAATGTGATCATTTTAGAATTAGAAATTAGAAGAATAAAAGACTGGCATTGTTATTGTGCTTATCAATATTTTTATTGTAAAAATATTTGTGGTATCGGCACTTGGTATCGGTAACTACTGAATAACTCGCACTGGTATTGGGTCTGGAAAAAAAAAACGTATTAAAGAATTGAGAAAAAAAATGAATTAGACTATCAAGATTTACCAAAACCTTTCTTTCAGACCATGATAAGTGTTTTTAAGGAAACCAGGGAAGGGGAAGGTGTCACCAGAGTGACGTTAGCCAACATGCAGTATCGCTGGCTTGCGGCCGCTATCCTTCCTGTAATTGATACAGGATGGAAGTGAGGAGCGTGCTGATGAAAGACCTTTTTTTTCAGGAAGTGATGTTTTTGTCACATCACTATCCACCCACACTCATGGGACTAGGTTAGCCAGATGACCTCATGAGCAAATGTGCATTCCACAACGAATCGATGTGAACAGTTCACTGCGCAGTCGTAGATCAAATCAAGAATCGGATGTATAATTGAACACGGGATTGAATATAAATGACGTGTGTTTTTCAAATTGAGCTAAACACTGCTCCATTGAAGGAGAAAAGCGGCGGCATTATTCTATTATTCACAGCGCACCTTCCCTCATAATGAGATTTTTCCAAGTGATGCATAAAATATGAAATACTCCAACTGGATTTCCTTCTGAAGACATCAAGCGGCACCTAAACCAATGAGCAACCAGTTGCAACTGTATTATTGAATGTTTTACGTTTGTGCACATCAGTCTATTTTATCAGACAAGCACATCTTGTCCGCCTACAGTCTCTGGAGAGTCTCTGGGGATTCTGTATATTATCTAAGGGAAGCAGCTTCACGCGGCACTCATGAAGCACAGTGTGTCAGGCCGGCTGCAACGAGCTGAGGACAGTTGAGGGGAAGTTGAAGAAGAACTTTGGCAGTAAACCCAATGTAAGACAGCAAAAGTAAAAATAAATAACATTGTTGATTAATTGTTTTGTTCTATTTTTTTTTGTTAGGATTTGGCTATGGCAGTCGTGCTGTGTTGGAAAATACAAAAATATTTTAGACAAACATCTTGCAGCAATATGAACACATCTCATTCGGAGGAACTGTTAGCAACCTGTCGAAGAAATAAGCTAAGCTCCTGAGATTCGGGAAACAAACCAGCATTGTTGAAATAAACTAGGGAGATCGTGTTGCCTTTAAGTGCACACTTAATAATGTGATCACATATTCATGACATTAGTCTTACCAATTTGAAGTGACCTGATCTCCAACGCAAAAGATGAGGCATCTGTAGGCAAAAATTAAACTAAACCACAGATTTAAAAAAAAAAAAACACCTTCCTTAGCAATTGGTCATCAAAATGTTATATTATTTCTAAGTGAGTGCCTTTTTAGTCAGTCACATGACGATGAACTGAAAGGTGATTGGTTAACATGACTCAACTTTGATCTTTGATCTGGTTCTTTGACCAAAGACGTTTATAGCCACTTCTTTATTTTTTCCACTTCTTGTGTAGGATTAGAATTTGCATTGAAAAAAATAATAATTCAAATGCATTGAACAATTCACAAAAGCATCATGCAGGTGCAACCTCAAAATCAATCCATCATGTGATTAAAATTACCACCACAAAGCAGAATAAAGACTTCTGTTGGTCTTATTGTATTTCATAACGGGGGGTGGGGGAGGTAGAAACACAACATTTATAAAGAATAGTGTGTAAAGAGCTTTAAATCCCACCACTCTATTTAATCTTAGCCCAAGCATCTGGAATATCAAACACGAAACGAGGCTTGAGAGTCAAGTCGTCTCACTGCTGCTCTTTTTTTTTTTTTTATATGCTTTGTGTCCTCAATACAGATCCAGTTTCCGCTTATGTATTCCATCATACACGTACGTCCAAGCTCCATAGCAACAAGCTGAAGCCTTTTTATGGCCCCTGCGCGTATTGTCGAGCGTAATGAAATCCAGTTTGTGTACGCTCGCTGCATGGCTGCACGGCTAAAGGCTTGTCTCGATTTTAGCGTGCCAATCTGATCTATCTTCTTTTTTTGTCTAAGGAAATCAATCTGTGGAGCTAAATTAAGCTTGGGCCACTTACATCCTATATGATTTTTTTTTTAATCTGATATGTGACAGACAGTTGAAGCCACCAGATTGCAGTTTTGACATGAGTCTTTGTCTGCCCGTCTAAGCAGGAAATGAGAGGTGCTGCACAAACGAAGACGCTGATAAAACCGTTTTTTTTTATTTCGCCGCGCCGGGTTCACTGCAGGGACCCGAGAGACATGGCCTGACATTACATTTGACTTTGCACGCTTCAGGGTCAATGTGAGCTGAAGCCTTTTCGAGTTGACTTTTTGGTTGAGAGGCTTTCTTCGAATTGAGAGAAGCTGAAGACTGATCAATTCCATTTGTTAATGCAGTTTTAGAGCCGCACAACTGAGAATCAATCAACCACTTCACCAGCAGCGTATTTTTTTTTTTTTAACAGCAGAGGGACATTACCGCCTCCAAAATGTAAGCCATCCGATTGTTAAATCGATCGTGGCAACTAAAAGCTTGTCACGGCGCTTCCATGCAACATCATGTCTCATTTATACATCAGCGAGCATCAAACTGTTCAAATATATACATGATGTGTACGTGCTGTTGTGTCAACAGATAATAAATATAATATACAATTCTCCATGCTTCTCGGTTTTCTACATGTTAATACAATCAGGAGACACACACACGCACACTTCCCAGCATGCCACCTCCCCCACGCTGCCAATAAATATGTCCAAAGCCATTTTCCATGAAATCCTACTTTTAACCCCTATGACCCCCCTCACACACACACTTTCACTTCTACACAAAGCCCAACCCCCACTAGTAGATGGATGTGAATTACGGCCACTATGTGTGATATGAATCCAGTTTGTGACAAGAACTCATGGAGTTTTAGCTGATTGAAAATCCAATGTACAATGGTAAAGTTAATTCCTTTCACCGATTTTTTTATTTTTATTCGATTGTACAGGTTTGTCAATGAAGTACAACTTCGATTCTTCATTACACCAATAAGGGAATTCCCACTTCCGATATTGACAAAAGTCATCCATCACTTTGCTTTGTCCATGAATGTCCCCCATGGGATCAATAAGAGATGCACGAGGCTTTGCAATTTATTCTATAAGGTGTTTTTGTTTTTGGGATGTTTGCCTTCTTGAATTTCTTTTTTTTTTAGCAAAGAAAAATCAATATCACTGGATAATTTTCAGAGTCATTTGAGATAAGAGCCTTTAACTCGGCTTTCAATATAGACTATAATGGTTAGCCCGTATTGATTTTGCTTAATCAAATTCAACCCCGTCATGCTATGTAAGATAATATTCATTGCACCTTGAATATCTCCTCATAAGATCATTTCTGGAGCCGTTTTTAGAGGCTGACCACAGTTGCCTTGGTGATAGAATGAAAGTTCACTACGCTCTGTGCATGTGCAGCTAACGTGCACAAAACAATATAATCTTGTCTTCCATAATAATTATACGCAAGTCACTGTGCATAGAGCAGCGTATGCGCATGCATGGAATTGAGGTGACACTGCGGAACAAACCATCATCAAACGTCTGCTGCAAACGTTTTGAAGCAGAGCTCACTCGACGTTTTCACAGACTTTGGCATCAGAGATTTTTTTTTGGTGTCGTCTTGATTAAATATACATAGGGAGCATTTATTATGTATTACGCTGTTCTCAAAGTGTACAAAAGTAATGTGCATCGGTGACAGTATTTTGTATCGTGGCACTTGCTGAGCTACCTGCTGTGAAGGCCAACACATGTGATCATTCATAAATATTGAGATGATGTGACATCATACCATCTCTTTTGTAGGTTAGGAATGTGTTGAGATACTAAAAAAACCTCTATGTACTTTTCCTACTCTGTTTGATGCTCGTTAGAATTTGCATCTTTCCAACAATGAAGATTAAACCATAGAAGGCGGTTTTGCACTATTATTTTTTTCTTAGTGTGAAGAGAAGGCGGCTTTTCGTTTCATTGTGTCTGACATGTCGCTGCTTTGGGCTGAGCTTTATTGAGGGCATGTTTAGTTTCATTTCCTTCCTCTATTCTGTTTCCTGATTTTTTTTTTTGCTGCTCTGTGTGGGAGATGTGTTCAGCTGTTGTAATACTTGCGACAAGCTTGTGTTGTTGGACAACAAGGTAACAGGAACTTCCCAACCGTAGGAATTGGAAGTTTTTCTCGTCAAATGAAAATGCTGCAGTTAAAATAAGCAATGGCAAGATCAACCTCTTGAGTCTCTGATGCTTAAATTACACAACCAAGTTGGGACAACAACCCATTCAGGGTTCTTTTTGGATATATGAGTCCATAGGGGGGGGACCCAGACAGTTTCTTTGTTGGCCAGTCCCATCACTGCTTTTGTCTTTCCATCTCGAGGGTCCCATGGGTTTAAGGCCACAGTGGCGTCACATGGGTTGTGATTAGCCAATGAGAAAAAAGCTGCCAGGGGGCCCTCATGAATAATGCACAAAAAAGGGGAAATTAAACTCCACCCCCAATTATGTAAATGTTGCTATGAGAGGAGCTGACACTGATTTTCAACTAAATAGTGATGACCAAAGTCTATTCTATATTAATATTTAAAAATTCAAGTATGTTACATGAAATAGCAAAACATGACATCATGTGTTCATTAACTTGCACTATACGTCATTTGCAGCTATGTTAGCCCACTAATTTCGCTCTACATGCATAAACACGGCCATGCATAAAAGAAATTGACTATAAATAGCCCAATTGGAGTCAAGTCATGCACTGTGCATGAACAGGACAGTACAGTTCTTTTACAGCATTATGTCATGACTCACACGAATAATATCTCGGTACTATTAGCTGCAAGTAAATGCAAATTCTCTTTCAAGCTCAATCAAGTTTTGCCTAGGTAGATCCTG
Source organism: Syngnathus floridae (assembly GCF_059516105.1). NCBI lineage: Eukaryota > Metazoa > Chordata > Actinopteri > Syngnathiformes > Syngnathidae > Syngnathus > Syngnathus floridae. The sequence continues at coordinate 3,805,843 of NC_142432.1, read as the reverse complement.
CACTAGTTGATGTCATTATAATTGCAAATGCGGATTTAAATTGTCCACTTGACCTGCTGGAGCTGACAAGTGGTTTGATTGTGAGAGACCTAACTACGTATTATATTGACCCGGCCACTGTGGTCATTGTGTTTGGAGAGCTTTTCCAGGAAACAGGGCCTAATACGACTCTCCATCCACGTGGCACGACATCAATACAAATGATATTTTCGATTTCAACCGGTTCTTAGTGTGTGTGAGTAAAGTTGCTCGGCAGGCTTAGTCGTTTCGCAGGCGCTGTGTGTGGTCACGGAATACAACACTCAATATTAATCTGGCTCCCTCTCTGGCTATTGAGGCAGATGCTATCTGACAAATAGGAAACATGTGGCCATAACTCTATCTAGCATAGACAACGCATAGACATCGCTCAGGTTTTGTTTTCCATTATGACTAGACTATTGGCAGCAAACTTGATGATTGTTACTTTGAGTCTTGTAGAGAGAAAAAAATAATCAAAATCACATTTTGCCCTAATCCACTGTTTTCATCAACCATAAAATGAGAAACATTTCAATGTGATTGTTCAAAGATGACCAAAAAGAAATATAAAATAACCAAATAAAATTGTTAACAGACTTTTGGGATAGTTACAATAAATGGGTTTGACGTAACTCTGGAACCAAAATTGGCTTACTTAATTAATATCACATTTAAAGTTTGTTTCCACCCTAACAACAATGTGTGTCTCATAAAACGTTAACCAATACGATTGGGATGATCCGTTATATCGTGAAATAGCGGAGGCGGTATTATAATGAGTAATATGCAGCCACATTGGAGCCAAAGTTAATAATTTCTTGAAGCAATAATCCAAATCATTTGTTATATAACGCCGAATTCTCAAACTACTCTTTTATACACATGTGCGTTGCAGGATATGTTATTTTACGTGTATTAGTTTGCTAACAAATTAAGCAACCCTTAAAGTAGCGTTAATATTAAGGAAGTATGGCGATGGCGCCGCGCTGCAGTTTGACAGCGTAGCAATATGTGTCATTCTCATTTTACCTGTGACATTTGAGGTCGCAGGTTGATTTCCTTTAGGTTGATCGATTGTGGCCGGAGATTGTTGAGAAGATGGCAAAGAAGGACTCCATCCCGGAGCGTTTGGGCCAAGTCGAATACCTGCGCAGTCTCCCACGTAACCCGATGGTTCGCTGGAAGCACCTTGCAGTTAATCAGCCACAGCGCACACTGTCTCCAATACTCCATCATTACTATTCTAACTTGAGCGACAAAAAAGACGAATTAGGCGTATTCGCTTGGGAAGTGCGCTTCCTTTTAGAGCGCGTCCATGTTCCAAGCCGATGAAAATGGAGCAGAGTCGCGCATAGATGGGCCGCAGTCGATGTGAGGTTGACAGCCTTGTGTGCTCGTATGACTGGATGGAGCGCACCCACTCGATCTCTCTCACTCGATTTCTCGTTCTCTCTTCCCTCCCCCTCATCCTCTTCCGCTTGACACTGCATTACATTGCAGAAGACAGAGAACACGCTCAGAATTTTGCTTGTTGTAATGTATTGTGCAGAATATTAGCAGGGTGGAAAGTGTAAATACAGTGATCCCTCGCTACTTCGCGTTTCGTTTATCGCGGCTTCACGACATCGCGGATTTTTTTTCCGAATTAAAAAAAACATTTAAAAGTAAAACTTCTAAATTGAGGAAACTTGTGTCTAACTTTTAGAACAATGTAGTTTTGCTCCGAGTTTTGGGAGCTTATGATCAGGGGATGCTTTGAGAATAATTGTCAATTTTTGGCTATGTGAAGCCCTTTGAGACTGTTTGTGATTTAGGGCTATACAAATAAACTTGACTTGACTTGACTTGACTTGACTTGACTCCAAATGTTCGTTTACATTCCTTTAGAAGTCCGTTAACACGATCGTGAATTAACATCTTTCCGCTAACTTGTTAGCCTGCCCAGTACTTCTTGTTGATGACCGTACTTCGCGGATTTCACTTATCGCGGGTGGTTTTTGGAACCAATTATCCGCGATAAACGAGGGATTACTCTACTTTGTTACTGGTACTTGAGTATATTTCTCAGGTGGGTCACTCCAGAATTGTAGAAAATTTGACAAAATGTAACAGTATGATGCTGTGAAGTTCTCCAACACTGCAAACGACAACGACAAATAATAATTTTTCATTTAGGCAGCCATTTATGCCAAAGTCTAGTTGCAGATTGTGAATGGCTTCTTTCTATTACTTTTTTTCCCGATTAAATACACCATCTCACAAATTGTCACTGCCCCCATATGCATTATGTCTTTTGACAATGAAAACCATTTAGAGCTCCTTCCCCATCCATCTACTACACCCTACCAGCGTCAATTAACAGTCAGACGACACCATTGTTTCCAACACAGCGGTTCCTGTTTACCATGACAAAAAGGTCATTCAGAATTTGTCCACTACCAAGCTCATTAATGCTCACTACCTATTAACGCTGATTAAATTGATACATGTCCAGGCTGGGGAAGAACCCTTTCGGTAGATATTGATAATGATTGATGATGGATGTTAGTTATTAAATGTGAAAATACAGAAACGTATTAGTCTACTGTACTAGAAGTTTATGTTTGGCTAATCACATTAACTGCTTGTTTCCAGTATTCCAGAAAAGAAATGGGAGCAAGGAAAAAAACCACACAATTGCATAAGTTCAAGAAACAGCAAGCAAAAAGTGCACAATGTGTGACAACGAATCCCCCGAATTGCATTTCTAAACAGCAGCTGAGCGCACGGCCTTGTGGAAACAATGCATGTGCAGATTAGCCGACAGATTATGTATACTGTTGGAAAAAACTGCCAAGAGCTAGAACTCTTCATCCCTGCTCTATTTCTCGCATGTAGCTCATACATCTTTATACTCAAGCAAAAGTTTCAATAGAAATCAGCTGTTTTCTAGTCTTTTGTTAACTTTCAGTCATCTGCTGCTATCTTCCATCCGGTTCCATGGCCGGCATAGCACAGATGACAGAAGAGGTGATAGGCGGGCGGAAGCTGATGTGCGTCTTAGCACCGATCTCCGGTTACACTTTCCTCAAGCGCATTGGAAGCGGGAGGATTATCAACATTCATTGGATTAATTCAGGACTGGATCTGAAAGTTTCCCCAAGTGCGCTTTAACCTTGGTCTTTATGTTTAAATGAAGCTTTAGTGAAGTCAAATTTTGTGAAAATGGACATCATGTAAAATTTCGGATGGATTCTTTGCCAGTCTGACATTTTTCAGTGACCCTGACTTTATTTGTGTTCATTGTTGTTAACCAGAATTGATTGGGTGAGTCTATTCTGTTTGCTGAAAGGACCATCAGAGAAATAAATGGCCTGGGATTCCCCCGAGAGATCTGGGACAGGCCTTGCGGGTCTCATCTGAGTGGAATCACCAATGGGGATCAGCTGGGAAAGCATCAGGGTGGAGGCAATGGAGTGGAAGGTGAACATGACGCATCAAAATGGCTTCTAGTCATCATCTGGAGAGTCTGAAAGCTACTTCAATATGCAGCATTTGTCACTATTGAGCTGGAGGGTTTAAAAATAGATGACATAAAAGCATCACTATGATATAGTTGACTTAACTTAGCACATCCTCTGTTTTGTCATTGGAGCTTTGTTATCAGGCGGTGGTACACTCCACCTACTTTTTAAGGGGCGGAAAAGAAGACATGTCAAAAACCTCAAGTGAACGACAACAAAGTCACAAAGAGACCCAAAGGTAAAGGATTATTGCACTAACAACTGATTGCATTAATATTGAGAGGCTCATGATTTTTTTTTCTAATTATTATTCATGTTATTATTATTATTATTATTATTATTATTATTATTATTATTATTATTATTATTATTATTATTATTATTATTATTATTATATTGGTTGTCATATGGTGTATTCAGACCAGAAAAGTCCTTTGGTCCGCTGGTTTGGTCCGGACCAAAAGCGGATTTAATTTTTTTCGTTTTGTGCGCTTCCTATTTAGACTACATTGTGCAAGCAAAGTATATTTTATAAACACACCCACGCTTGTGACGATCTGTGCTCCCATTCGACACAGACCCGGAAACGGAGGAAAACATCGGAGTCTTCCGTGCTGCGTTCCTGCTCTGCATATTTGTGTTGTTGATTCGGATCTACGCTGTTTGTGTTCACACCTGGAGCGAACCTGTTTGTTTAATCCGCACCAAGATCCGTTTGCGTGTATTCACATCTGCAGAAAAGGTCCGGACCAGCGTTATACTCGAACCCAGTCAGGTCTGAATACACCCATAGTATTGCAGTATTTAACTTGAGTTGCTGTTTTTCCAAATGTGTTGAAAACAGATGGCCATGAGTGTGCAAAGCAGAGCCCTTGGGGCCGTTATCGGGGCCGCTGTAGCAGATGCAGCAGGTGAGATAAAATGTACTCAATATACTGAGAAAAAATAGTTTTGTAGACCTGTAACATAAATCAATTAGTTGTTTTTATCTCTAAATACATCATCGGCAACATAAATGGTTTTGTAATGCACTTTCATGCAGAGTAAAATTTTATCCGATTATTCGATTAATCGACGCAATAGTTGATAGAATAAATATTTAGTATTTGTTGTACTACTATTTTGCTATCCAGCTCTGTAGAAGATGTATTTACCATATAGCCAATTACATTTTGATAATAATTTTTTATACAATAAAAGCCATAGAAATTGTGAAAATGGAAGTTAAGGTTATTAGTTGTTTTTTTTATGTACGCCACAAAACCAGACAAGTTGAGTGCATCTAGAGGCAACTGTTCTAGCTGATAAAAAAAAAAAAAGGGGGGGGGGCATCTCGATATCTAAAATGAGCAGCTAACAGCTTTTGGCAGTTCCCAATAGTTTCCTTTAAAGTAGACTCAGATATGTTCTTGGTTTCTGTATCAACTGCATGTGTGTGTTCTCCAATGCAGCCCAGCCCATGCACTGGATTTACAATCTAGACAGACTCCGAGAAGTTCTCGCTGACCTGGAACCCACACCAGAGTTTCGTGCCGACTCTGCAAATCCTTTTTACCGCAGGAAGACGGGCGAGCAGACGTGCTATGGAGACCAAGCTTACGTCCTGTTGGAATCGTTGAGTCAGTGTGGAGGTACACAACTGAGTCAGGCGAGACAATGTGTCATATGTTGTAAAACCTTTTTTTTTTAAAAGATTATTCCCAAATGTGTCATCACCACTGGGAAAGAAGTCAATTAGCAAATTCCCTGAGAAAAATAAAACAGTGATTAAATACTGAAATAAAATAAATGGATTATTTCCAGAAGGAGCCAGATTATAATGTTGAGCAATCCGAATTTTTTTTTGTGTCGGCAGGTGTCAACGTGGAGGATTTGACTCAGCGTTTCTACAAATTCTTTGGCCCGGGGACAGTGTATGACCTGCCAGTCAACGACCCTTACCGCAAGGAAGGAGGTACAGTAAATGTTCACTCGTTACTAAGTTCAAAAAATAATTAAAAAAATAATTTTTTAGGCCCCAAAGCTGTTCTTCCGCTTGATGGTCCATGGAGGCATGCGAGCATCAAAGTTTTCTTAAAAAACGTGGATTCCGGCAAAGAAGAAACTGGTAAATAATAAAAACAACTATCATTAGTGATTGCTAATTTGCTTTGTGACTTTTTTTTTTTTTTTTTTTTTTGAGGCTGTGACAAGGACTGCCAAATGGACGGCATTACCAAGCTAGCCCCAGTGGTAGCTTTTTATGCCGGCCGACCTGAAATGCTGGACCAAGTGGAAAAAGTTACACGGGTGACCCAAAATAACGACATGTGTGTGGCTGTGACATTGGCTGCAGCTCGGTAAGGAGAGAGAAAATTAAAAAAAAGAAACAATGACGACATTCCATTCTTAACATTTGGTTTCTCGTTGGAGGGAAAGTTGTAAACCTCAACCGGTTTGTCTGTTTTATGAATGTGGTCAGGTTTTTGGAACATTTTATTCTGAATGGTCCAAGTTCCAAAGCTCTGGAAGCAGTTTTGGCTCAGTTGAATGATCCACAAAGACAAAATCCTCAAGAGCTTGATAATGCAATCATTGGTGAGACTCTTTGTATTTAAAAAGCATCCTCCAAATCAAGATAAATGAATCCTTATTATTATTATTTATTGCTTTTTATGTCTTTACGGAAGCACAACTCAACGAGGTGAAGAAAAACCTGGCCAAGCCGACCCAGCAGCTCATACCCGCTCTCTTCACAAACACATGAGGTACATTTAATCTGATGACACGGCAAAATTCTCACCCCCCTCTGGTTCTAGCCTTTCATCTCCCCACTAATGATCTCCTTTCAACTGCCTTTTTATTTTCCCCCTTCCTACTGTGTTAACCATCTTAAGTTTTACAAGACTCAAAGGTGGAGACGATAAATACTCGTGAAAAATTTTGCCCCCGGGAGGTTAAATTATGATGTTCGGGTTTTTTTTTTCAGGTTTGCCCGGTGCGTTCCAAGGAGCGCTACATGGAGTCCTGACATCCGGTCGATTGGATGAAGCTGTCAGGGACACCATGCGCTGCGGGGGATGCACCTCCAGCCGAGGTTCCTTCATCGGAGCCTGCTTCGGGGCACAGGTCTGGGAACGACCCACGATGAGGATTCTGGAGAGCAGAATCTGAGTCACACACTCCAATATCCTGCAATTATTTTTTTTTTCAAACTCCAAACCTGTCTTAAAATTCTCAAGGCTGCTCATTCTGGGGATTTTTTTCAAAATTGAGTTTAGCTCCCCATTGTGGATAAGCACACACACGTTACATCCATTGTCACGCTATTAAAATGCGCAGTTTAAAATGGCAACGTGTCAAACGACTCCATTGAGGGAACGTTGTCAGAAAAGCAAGAAAAATCATTCAAAAGGCATTTGTGTTTTGGATGCATCTGGTAAAATCGAATCAGAAAGCTGGACTGCATGAATTTCTAATCAAGTACGGAAACGTTTGGATTTGGGCTAGAGGCCGGCTTGATTTCACTTCTCCATTTTGGAAGGGTAAACGCTGATCTGGCTCGTGTTTCCAATGTGGGGGCGGGATGGTGATAGCTGCGTCAGCTACAATGACATCATGGCAGCATGATGCTTCGTAACCTGCCAAGAAATTCTGCAAAGAACACGACACACAGTAAACAGGACAACGACCGAAGTCATTTTTTTTTTTTGCCTTCTGTCTCCTTACCACCTTCTAAAAAGAACACAAGTTTGAGTTGTGCTACTTTGGAGGTTACATAACATAAAAGTGCTATGTTGTGAAATGAGTTTGAGCCTGGAGAAACTTTTGTTCCCCATATGTGTCACTCAATCTTATTTTAATGATGTCTTTGCAGACTGGCCTCCAAGGAATCCCCGAGTCCTGGAAGACAAGAACGCTCAGATATCCTCGACTGCTGGAGCTAGTTGAAAAGATGTTCCAAAAATCCGCTTAAATTGAAGTTGCGGGCTTTTCAGTGCGAGTTACTTTCCTTCAGTTGCAGATGTGCTTTGAAATGACAGTTCGTGACGGTCTCGTTTCAAAAGTCTCCGACTGAACGAGACTTGAATTTGTTTGTCGTGTCAAAAAAAACATCAGTTGCTGATAAAGGATAGTGTTACTTGCATGTGCGTGGTGTTTTAATTGAAGTTCCCAAGATGGATAGTTGAGGTTTAACGTCTGGAAACATGATTTTTTTTTTTTTTTTTTTTTTTTGCTGAAGTGAAGAATTCATTTGGTTTTCGTCTTCCCACTCCACGGAGCATGTTTGGTTATTGAGAAGTGAAAGAGCAGATTTACTACTGGAACAACGTGAGACTGAAAATAATGCTTCCCTCAAAGGAGTTGTTCTGGCTTCTGAAAAGTGCTGACTTTTATTTTCATTTAAAGCACTTACCACAACAAGTCTGAAGTTGAGAACAGCTTGATAACTTTTACATTACGGATGTAAAATAATATACAGATATATAACAACCGCTTCATCTTTTCCCAGAGTGAAAATATTTTCACTATAAAAATGTCAAAGCGTGGTTTCAGAATATCACATGAATGAAGCTGAAGATGAATAAATTTCCACAACATTGTTTTGTTGGGTAAATATGTAAGAGTGCATAGGTAACAAGCAGAAGGGAAGTCATTTGATTTCTCCCTGAGCCTGACTTCCTCCTACACAGCAGGTCGTCGTGCATGTCTGGCATAATTATATCCAGACCTGAAGAGTTCTTGTTTTGTTTCCCCCCAATCTGCCAAAATCCAATTCCACAAGGGAGCTTTTTTTAAAACAAATTGGTTGTCAGGTAAATTGTGAACTGATTGACAATATTTTTGTAAGTTCAAAAACTATCCCATGTATTAAATTTGGCATTGACAAGGTGCAGAGAGGCTTAGTTATGACACCACTTGTGAATGTTGTCACGATTGTAAATTTTGGAGTCGAGCCTTGACAGCAAAAACACACCCACGTTCGCTGACATGAGACAGATGAGCCTCCTCCTACTCGTCCCAAGTGACTCCACCACCTGGAGTTAATATACAAGTCATTAAAATACTGTTATATGTGTACTCTTAGTGGCAGCATACAATATTTTGTATTGAGGGAAAAAAGCCATTGATGGCTGATGATTGAGAGGTCAAAAGTTCATGGCCATGTAGTGATAATGATGGACAGCACTGCCTGGCACTTTTGAGATTCTGCATTTCTTCCAGCCTTCCTGGGTGGAGCTCTCCCTGTACTTGCAGTTTTCTTCCTCTCATAGCATGTTAGGGATTTATGAAGATTCAGAATCGTCCATAAAGTTAAAGCTGAATGGATGTCTGTCATGTTGCCAGGCAACCAATTCATGGTGGATGGAGGGATCTATATGGCTTGTGTGGATGTGATATATAAACCACAGTTGTAGTACTAAGTAATTGTAATTGCAGGGAATGGGGCCTTCCTGATTTTTTGTTTTTAAATTGACAATTACTTTAGGTTATGTTATGTGTGTACATGGAGCTGATTATCTAATTTAAAAAATATTTTTTTCCCCAAACGGTTTACTTTGAGATCAAAGCACAAAAAACAACAAAGTTTTCAAAGCTTAGTGTGTGCAACAAAAGATCGTAATGACATGACCCCCTAAACGTGACGTCACCAAAAGCCCGCATGCGCAGTATAGATCAAGTTGCTTTTGATGAAGAGGGAATTCTCTTGCTGTACTATCATCTTTGTTACATTCAACAGCTGGGTGGAACTCCGGACAAAACTTGCTTCAGTGACGTTTTGCAAAGAGATGGAAATCGGACTGCTTTGAAAGAACCCTCCCGTAGTATCAAGATTTACTTATTAAAATTGTCATGGATTTTAATGTTAAACGTCTCGCTGCAGACGCGGGTACCTTTCTGAGCCGTGCTGTGCAAGTAAGTTTTAAACGTTTTTGCTAGTGGAAGTTATTGCTAATTAGCTGCTAGCTTACCCTCCCAGATACCTTTGAAAATTTAACAAGTTCGCCGCTGGCTGTGTTGTCTAAATCAATATTTATTAAACATGGAGATGTTTGTAACTACCACGTTATGTCAACTGCAGTAGGCAATGTTTGTGTGCTGATTAATTTAACCAACCATCAAAACAGGCCTCTATTAAGATAATGCTCTTCATTAGCTGGACGCATGACGTTGGATTTTGTCCATCTGATATCATGAGATGTTCCATCCCAAAACGTATGCTTACAAATACTTGTGTTTGGTTCTTTTGAAAGTTCACAGAGGAGAAGTTTGGTCAGGCTGAGAAGACAGAGTTGGATGCCCATTTGGAGAATCTTTTGGTAAGAGCTGAGGCCACCAAGCAATGGACAGAGAAGATTATGAAGCAAACGGAAGTCTTATTACAGCCCAACCCAAGTAAGAACATACTTTATTATAATTAAATATTATAATATATTTGTGTCATATGCATGTTAGCCCATGATGGATGACTTGTACAGTATGTGGAATTTTACGTTTGCCAGGACATAAGATGGATGTTGGATGAGATCAACTGGATTTGTATTTTTGTTTTCCAAAAGGTGTATTTACCAAATGTGTGTCACGTTGTTTGAAGCTTTCTTGTGCACACTGTGTTCTATTTGACAGTCCTTACTGTTGTCTCATGACTTTGTAATTGAGTTTCCCCTTGTAATTTCCAGATGCCCGACTTGAGGAATTTGTGTATGAGAAATTGGAAAAAAAGGTTCCGACGCGACTGAACAATCATGAACTGTTGGGCCAGTCTATGATTGACTCTGGAAATGAATTTGGTCCTGGCACTGCTTATGGTGATTATCATCTATGTTTTTGTACCACATACATTCTATGCTCTCTATTATCCAATATTTTATTTGTGTTGCTCACTATTGTAGGAAATGCTTTGATCAAATGTGGCGAGACCCAGAAACAGATTGGCGGCGCAGAGCGAGAGTTGATTCAAAGTTCTGCCATCAATTTCCTGACCCCATTCAGGAACTTTCTAGAGGGGGACTTCAAAACAATCCTGGTGATTTCTCATTTGATGTCATTCACACAATGCTTGCGGTTGTATAACAGTTGGCCTGTAGTCAGTAAACTATACCTGACGAAATGTTTAGAACATTTTTAGTAGAACAAAAACAGTACCTGGAAATCGAGTGTGTTTATTTGTCTCCAGAAAGAACGAAAGCTGCTGCAGGTCAAGCGCTTGGATCTGGATGCGGCCAAAACAAGACTCAAGAAAGCCCGCATGGCTGATGCTCGAGCTGCGGTATGTATGTGATCCTAAATAATCGCTTATCATCTATCTGTTGTTTACATCTGGGTGTCAGTTATTTCAATGTTGAAAATGTTTCTTCCCGAAAAATATGAGGCAATGTCCTCTTGAACGAAGTTGTAAGGCCGTATGAAGTCACATGACTCTGTGTAAATAAAACCTCAGATCCTCAATTCCAAAGTTTTGTTGTTAATATTGTGCTGTGCGGCATTCAAAGTCGCACTTTTGTCACGTCAAAACAAAGGCACGTCGTCTTAAGTGTGATCCGTAGTTACGCGGCAGCTGTAGCTCTAACTTGTGTCACTGTTTTTAAATTGCAAAGCAGCAGATGTGAGCAGAGGAAGTGACAGCGGTAAGTGGAATGTTGGAGCTATGTTTGACCTTAGCAAACAAAACAAAAAATTCATCCAGACATACATGCACACAGCAAAAGCATCGAATCCCCAAGTCACTCATCTCGTGTGTCTATGGTGGATTTGATCTAAAAAAAAAAAAAAAATTGTCTCCCGCAGGCAGAACAGGAGTTGAGAATGACTCAGAGTGAATTTGACCGTCAGGCTGAGATCACCCGACTGCTGCTAGAAGGCGTCAGCAGCACCCATGTGTGTATTTCCACTTCGCCCCAACACAGCACGTCATCTCAATCTCACGACACATTTAGAAAAAATTGTCTTGTGCACCAAATTTTTCAAAATATCTTTCCTGCCTGACAGTTGCCGAAGTGCAAATGTGATCTAATTACTGCTAATGCCCTTTTATTGCACTCAAAGGCTTCTTGCATTAGCCAAGTTGTTATGCTAGCATCAAAGCAGCTGAAATAATGAGGCTAGAAAAACATGTAAAAACATTTGAAGGCAAAGCGGGTAACTATTTACTTAATTTGTTCTTGTGGGGGATCAGGCGCACCACCTACGCTGCTTGAATGATTTGGTGGAGGCTCAAACGATATACTACGCGCAATGTTACCAGTATATGGTGGATCTGCAAAAGCAGCTTGGAAGGTAAAAGAATCGTTGGGAAGAATCAAGGAGCTTTTCGGCGTCTAATTCTTGTTTCTCCTCGCTGCTAGTTTCCCTTCAACCTTCTCCAATAACAACCAGTCGTCAGTTACGGAAGGGGCCAGCATCTCCGTGCCCACCATACCCGTGTCGGCCTCCCTGCCCACCTCTTCCAGCCGCGGCGGCTCGACCGCGTCGGGCGGATTCAGCGAATTGCGCAGCTCCAACGGCAGCCGCAAAGCCAGAGTCCTTTACGACTACGACGCGGCCAGCAGCAGTGAGCTTTCCCTGCTGGCTGATGAGGTAAGACACTTTAGTACAAGTGCTATCTTGAATTTGAAGTGTTTTTTTTTTTTGTGACAAGCACTTGACATGGCTCCCGTGTGTGTTGTCAGGTTATCGTAGTCAGCAGCGTGCCAGGCATGGATTCAGACTGGCTGATGGGAGAGCGAGGCAGCCAGAAGGGCAAAGTGCCAATTACCTACCTGGAGCTACTTAACTGAGTCTTCGGATATGAGCTTCTGCTGCCATGTCAAGTTACTTCCACAGTATATATTAAAAAAAAAAAAGTCCGGCACTCTTAGTCAGGATACTTGGAACTCAAAAGCTGGAATAAATGCATGCAAGTGGAAGGAGGGGGGGAATGGAGCTGATGTTTTAGTATCCAATTGCCTTACATTTCAAAAAAAAGTTGCCTTTCTTCCATGCCTTTGTTTTTTATGTTATCCAAACAGCAGTATGTTCCAGAACATCTCCCAAAGTGTTTTGTTTTTGTTTACATAATATGAATATCTCAGAAATGTGTACACATCTCAGATTGTTGCCGCTAAGTACATATTTTGGAATCTACTTAAGTCACAAGTGCTGGGTAATGCTAGTTCAAGTCGTTATGTCACGGCGGCATTACGGATAACCTAAATCTGAATAGGTTTAATCATAATGAATATTGTACATGTGTATGATGTAGTAGTGGTAACATTTGTGAGCAATTTTAAGTGCCAGATGAAATTAGTAGCAACTAAATCCCAAATGTATTTAAAACAAATTATAAAAAGATTTATTAACTTTTATTAAGACACCTATTTTGTCTTGCATTAATTGCAACACTGTTGAGATGGACAAGTTGTTCAATTTTTTTTTTTACGTATTTATTGCGAATTGGAAAACTTAATTGTCACATCTCAGTAGGAAATTGACAACCCAAGGCTACTTTATAAGTTTTTTATTGCTGCATGCATTTTTGGCAAATGATTCGATTTTTTTCATATGATGCGCTGAATAATATATCTTTGGTATTATCTGATCTGATGTGCGGCATGGCTAACACATCAGGATCCTACCCCAACCCGAATTGCATCTCAGTATCAAAATGGTGCCTTAATTATTGTGTGAAACCCATGCTATTTGCTTGATAACATTTGAAAAGTGGAAACATTAATAAAAGATAAAATACAAACTTGTCATAAGAATTCATTTTTGTTAGTAGTTCTATGACGTTTTGTAATGAACAGTGACGTGTGCAGATTGTGCCACTAGGTGGCAGTATTCTACTGTGCCTTATATCATGCAATTGAACTACTGCGATCAACCTAACAATTATTACAATAATAGAAGACATTGCGATCATAATTATTACTCGAATTTTTACAGATTTTCCTGTTGAAAGTCCACAGCAATTATCTTTAATTTTTATTTATAAACTGTCATTTAAAAAAAAAGTTCAGTTTGGATTTGTTTTTGGTTTGCACCAGTGGTCCTCAACCACTGGGCCGCGGACCGGTGCCGGTCCGTGGGTCATTTGGTACCAGGCCGCACAGAAAAAGAATAGTTTTTTTTTTTTTTATCGACGGTTAATTCAGATCAAGACGCTCGTCCCACTCACGTAACATGTTAGCAAGCAAAAATAAGTAAGAATTAAAAAAAAAAAAAATTGGGGATGTCTCCCAATTACATCCGTCACTGCACCTGTGTCTCTTGACACAGGTGAATCCAGGTAAAGACGCTCGTCCCAGCCACATGACAGGTTACTCCGGTCGAACCCTTAAGCTAGCAAAAATGAGCAAGAAAAAGATGTTTGGAAAGCTTCTTTGGAAAGAGAAAAAGGCCCAAGAGGAGACAGAAGAAGAAGAGGCTACAACTTCCAAGAAAAAGAAAACTGGATTAAAATCAAGGCAGAATATTCCAATATTGCCACAAAAGCACAAATCCTGCTTCTCTTTCTAACATCCGGGATTTTCTGCGGTGACAGCGACCAAAACAGCAGATACTTAATGGTGAGTTTTATTTTTATGTGGTTTGTATTTGTTTTAATGCCAGTTCATCATATTGATAGATATAATAAGTTTATTTATTGCTATAATTATATATATAGGCCGGTCCTTGAAAGTATGATCTGACATGTCCGTGGCGCAAAAAAGTTTTTGCACTGCTGGTTGACACAATCTCCCACAATCTACTAATGTAGACTCAGCAACTTGACATTAAGCGCTTCCTCTTTCTACAAATAAGTGTTTTTGAATGTGATAAATACTTGTGGTTTGTATTTCTGCTCTTGTTGAGGAAACATCAGTCATTTATAATTACCAGTTTGCTGAATAATTATTTCATATTTAAATGCAAAATAAGAGAAATAATTAAATGTCTACTTGCCCCATTTAGAAAAAAATTAATTAATTATGCAAGACTTCTCTCTAGTTTCGATTTAAACTTCTTCAACCGCCGTGACCTTTGAGCATCACCACAGCGGTATTCTGGTTACCTTCTGGTTAGGCCTCATGCATTCTGCTATAACGGCAGATATCAGCAACTTGCCCGCTCCTCAATAATTCATACACACTGTCGAGAACATCTTTTTTTTTTTTTTTAAAGTTTGTTGATGCATAGTTTTTGAGAGCTAGTAGGTTAGCGAGCATGAGGATCAGCATTCAAAAGTGCCCCTCATTGGCCCTCCATCGGATAGGAAGGAAACTCTTTGAGATACGGAACTGGGCAGTGTGCTGTACACTTGCGCAAAACAGGAAATTTCTTGTTTCCTTTGCTGCTTATAACAACAGCTTGCACCACACCACTTGTGTGTGTGTGTGTGTGTGTGCATCACACATGAAGCGCACGTTCACACACAAAGCTAGGAGGCATGGCCGCAGTTTTACATTTTGTGGTTTTGAACCACACGCTAACGGTGCATGCAGTGGGAAATAAAATATTTTTTATAATGGTTGAAATTTTATTGCCAACCCTAATCAGAGCACCACAGGATAAAATGATCATTGATATAGCATGTCAATAATCCGCCAGGTTGTCCATCAAATGTTAATGCTGGACTGAAAGGTAAATCAGTAAGACGTAGGCTTTAAATATTTTTTTTGGATTGATTTGTGGATCACTTTGGGCTGGAGTGTGAGAAACACAATAACAACAATGCCCACTAAAGAAATACAAATGGACCCAAAAAGCAGGATGTACCAAAAAAAAGGTTCTCCGCTTTCGTCACGGCACAAAAATAAGCGGTAATGCCGAATGCTGTGTGTTTGGAAGAGATCCGCGCATTCGATGTCCGACTGGCCGACCACGTGGACGGTCTTTGTTGTCGTGAAAGTCCTGAACCATTCGCTTTGGCAGCAGTTGAATGGATTCCCCGTCAGGAAAACGGTGTGAAGTTTCAAAGCTAACGCGTCGGCCTGATCCGAGGGAATCGTCGACAATTTGTTGTCCCTCAAATCGAGCTGTCTTAAGTCAAGACTCGAGACTGAAGTCGGAAGATGTTCGAGGGAGTTGCATGAAATATTCAGAGACTTCAGATTTAGAAAATCTGCAAAGTCCAATTCCCCAAAGTGTGTGTTCCCCAAACCTAAGTGCTGTAATGTTCTGCTTAGACTTTTGATAGACTGCTGGCCTCTTAGTCCAGGGTTGTCGGAAAGTTCTAAATGTGTGAGAGCGAGTCCAGAGAATGCAGATGGTGGAATTCTTTCAAGATGGCTTCCCTTGAGGAAAAGCTGCCTCAAGGAGTTACTGGTGTTCCAGGCTACACCTGCCTCACGGAGACATTTCCCTATGTCGCTGTAACTGAGGTCCACTGACCGAAGACCCGGTAAATCGAACACTCGTCTTGAGGATGAGCAATCGAGATCGTTCCGGCTGAGGTTAAGATAAGTCAAGTTGCTAAGCGTCCTCAGCGTAACATCATCCGCTGCAATTTCTTTCAGTCCGTTGTCGCTAACGTCCAACTCCAACAAGCTAGCAGAGAATCGCTCAGATGTTAGATTCAAGCTTTCCAGACAGTTGCTGGGTATCCGCAGTCTGGACAGGGATGGCATTTTACGGATGAATCCCCGTGGGAAGTACTGCAACTTATTTCCTCGTAGATCTAAAAGCTCCACCGAGGAGACGTCGCCGTGAAGGCTGTCGTTCCATAGCTTAGCCGTGACGGTGCTGGTGTTCCTCCCCAGGTTGTGGAAATCGACAGTGGAGGTCAAGTTTGGGAATGTGACCTTGTCCGTTAGGTGTTCATAAAAACTCACAACGTTGTGGGACAGGTGGAGATTGCGTAAGCGGCTCATCTCGGGTAAGAACGGAAAGAAGAGCAGCATGTTATCGGATAGATCGAGCGTCTCGATTTGAAAAGTGACGTTCACGTCCGGCCTGGTGATGAACCATTCGATGAAGTTGTGGCTGGCGTTAAGAACCACCAGCTGGCTCATGTGGAAGTCCGTCAGGCAAGGTAGATAATTGAAGGCCAAGTTGAGCCGTTGCAATCTGGGGGTTCCATCAAAGGCGTTGTCGATCTCAAACAGGAGGTTCCTCTGCAGGTCCAGCTCTCTCACCTGGCGAAGATCTCCGAACGACGTCTCATCCAGACGTCGTAAGAGATTCCCCGAAAGATTTAAGTACTCCAGCGACGTGAGATTTTGAAGAAGGACGGCAGCCATTTCTTCATCTAACTTATTCTCGGATAGATCTAAAATTTTGAGCCCGGGCAGCGTCTTTAAAGCATTGCTGGTTTGCGTGTAGCTAACGTACAGATTATTCATTGCCAAATTCAGATTTTTTAACAATTTGGTGGATTGAAAAGTGTTTGGATGCAATCCTTCCATCTGGTTGCAGGCTAAACTGAGGGTAGTGAGCGAGGGATACTGAAGAGAGTCGTCCTGTAGTGTCTTGAGAAGATTGTGATTGAGATGAAGTTCTTCGGTGCTTCTTGGTAGACCCGCCGGTACTGACGTGAGGTTGGAATTGTTGCAGAGAGCCGTTCGTTGCGTCTGCACACACAGAGAGAAAACACACTCGGTTATTAAATTAATTAATTTTGACCTCTGTAACCACAAAAAAAAAAAAAGGAATGCTACAGTAGTATGAATGGGAGAACTTACCAGCTTACACTGACTGTGTTGTGGATGACTTGAGGCTGGTGCGAGGATGATCCACATGGGTAGCAGTAAGCAACAGATGATGGACGACGTGCCGTGAACTGACATTTTAACATCCTCACTGTTCACAAGACAAAGAGGCTTTTTACAGAAAGGCAGAGTCCTCCCTTCTTGTAAATTTGATTTCCAAGGAGCATTTTTTTTTTTTTACACCTTTTTTGATTTGACGTGTATTCACTAACAAGTTAGATTTTTTTTTAGTCTGATGACTAATATAAAGCCAAAAGTGAGTCAACTCTCACATTATACTCAATTTAATAACGCATGACACAATAGTCTATAATAAAATTATTGTTACGATCATATCCCCTAATTACATTCAATTTACATATATAAGTCTGACACTTAATATTTTTTTAAATATTTCTAACATTTCTTTTTTGTGCAATAATAAATACATAAATAAAAGAAATATAAATAGTAAATAAATAAATGAAGAAAATAAATTAAATAAATACACAAATAAATAAATTAAATAAATAAAAATCAATAAATTAAATAAATAAAAATAAATAAATACATGAATTAATGAAAACTTGCAATAATAAATAGTGAGATCAGCAATGTGCATTGCGCCAATAGATAAACATTAACAATTCTTTCCATTGCTTCTCAGATAGCACCAGTTAGCTTTCCAATCCAAAAAAGTGCATAATGCATGAAACTTACAGAGGTGGTAAGGCGTGGATCCCCCGAGCCACCGATGCCTGCACCCGTGACCATATCGCTGCTTCTCTCTCGGCCGTCGTGCGTGTTCTTCATGTGCCGTCCTCTGACAGAAGCATTGACACCTCGGTTTTACTATTCGCGGAAGCATGCAACGGAAACCAGGTCACATGGACAAGCTGTAATCAGAGAGAGGTTCTCAAGCTCAAAGGGGCCACAGGAAGGCAAATTCTTCTTAACTTTTCTTCTTTCTCATCACCATGCAGAGCGCCGCTGTTATATCTCACTTATTAGAATTTCTGTCGGGAGTGCAGCTGCTACCACAAAGCCTGGCAGAGCGCACTTTTTTAACTTGGCCTCTTGTGATCAGATGTGGAGAGGAAACCAGTCAGTACACACCCTTCCTGCTCGGTTTGAGGCCTGCTGCTATAATATCGAGTAGTTAGTCTTGTATTTTATCTATGGAATAGTTTCGGCAATCAGAGAGTTAATTGCATTATTAAAGAGGAAGCAAAAGATGGTTGTTTACGAGAATACGTTGAATGTGCCCCCACTGGTCGGCATTGTGATTGATATTGTTTGTGGAATTTTAATTAGGCAGCAAAATTGACCCCTTTTTATCCATCTCAGGGGTCGGCCATTTTTCCACTGGTCTCTGGTCACAGCCAATCATGTAGCTGATTAGTGATGGATTAAATGGGTGGATTTTGCCTATTTAATTCATATTCCACAAACGCAACATTAATCGGTGTTTCAACTAGTTGGCCTGCAGAGGGCTGCATTTCAACCCAAATTGTTTATCCTTGGTATCCACCCAACAGCAAAAATAGGGAACAAGGAATAAGGAAGTGAAGCGGCTCGCTGGGCCATAGGTCATGAGTGTGGCAACAACAATCTTGTTGCACATGATTTATTGTGGCGAATTAATGTATCATTCGCTAAAAGGTACTTAAAAACAAGTACTGCTCCTTTAAAGGTTGTACGGTGTGATCATTAGTGCCACAATGAAATGTCGTGAATCAATTGATTCATGAATTAAATTTGGAAGTAAATAAATCGAATAGGCTTTTTTGTACTTGGAAAAAAATGACCGTTCATAGTAAAGCTATTATTAAGAAAACAATGACGATCTATAGTCGTATGACTTTTTTTCAGTCTTATGTGACCTGTGAGGATCGTGTGACCAAGGGTAGCTTAACAATAATGACTTATTTAATGTATCTAAATTGTGTTGATTTTTTTAAAGCCATTCAATGACTTATCACAGTTCAAATTACAAGACAATTTTGAAATGAGCATTTATTTAATGGCATGACATTTAATATGCAACAATTGTGGATAGTCACAACAATGGTCATTTGAGCTGAAGAGGGACTCCATATAGTTCAGCTATTTATAAAATGACAGCTCCACTCTGGTCTATCTGCGCTTCTTGAAGGCTGTGGAGAAAGAAAAGCGTTATCAGAAAAGGAAAAGTGCTTTTTCTACATTTCTTCCATTAATGGGAAGACTTTCCAATTGAACTGATTTGCACTGTGTATTGTAGCAAAGTAATTAGACTGGCTGGTCCTCACCTTTTCTTTTCGTTTTCTTCTTCATGACCTGCTTCTTCTTTTTCTTGGGCTGAGGGTTATCAGCATCCTGAAGCAGTAAGCATAAAGCCATACATTTTTTTACATGTTGGGTTCTCAGGAAATAATTAAATCGCTGCTTACCTGTCCACCCTCACCACCTGTCAGCGCTGTAATGTCCCCAAAGTGCGTGATGCCACCCAGCTGACCAGACATGGACATAATGCTTCGCTTTTTGCCGTTTCTATCTCGGCTTGGCACGTTCAGTCGAACCATCATGGATTCCTCAAAATCTTTCCTGCACATGGAAAATATGGAGTTAGTGATCACGTCCCGTAAAACAAAGCGCACGTTGACTGAATTAACACACCTGTGTAGTTCCTCGCGGCTTTCTCGCTCATTCTGGAAGTCCTGTTTTTCACGGATCTCCTCGGGCGCGTCGCTGTACTGCTGCCGCAGCTCCTGGATCACAGAACTTCTCAACGCAATACGCCGTTGACGCTCCATCTGAGCCTTCTTTTTGTCTGCTTCTGTCATGTCGCCATCTAGTGGGTATAGAATGAAGTTTTTTGTAGTACTGTTAAGGCTGGAATAAACAGGAATGTGGGAGGGATTATCAAAAAAAAAAAAAAATCATTACCATAATACACAGCTGCAATCTTGGGTGGAATGTATTTCTTGTCAGCGGAGTGGGCCACTTTCTTCTCTGATACCTGGCCCTCTTCATCTTCAGACTCACTTAGCTGTTACAAAAAATAACATAACGTTAACAAATAGGCATTTTGAATAGGAAAAAAAAAATCCTGGTACGCGTACTTTACTGATGAGATTCTCCGGGTTAGGACGAAGATGCAGCGGGTCATTTTCAGCTGAAACCACAAACCTCAGGTTTCATTCACTGTCATCCAAATAAGAGTATTCAACTTTGATGACAACTTACCCAAACTCCCAGTGACAGCTGTGCGCACCAGTTTATCAATTTGGTACTTGAGTTTGTGATCAAGAGGTCGCATCTTCTCCAGGACCTAGAACAATTAATTTAGTACAATTAATAATACACTGTTAGAGAGTAGTTACTGGCAGTAAACATCTTACCGTCCTGACTGTTACAAGTCGGGTTAAGGCTTCACTTTCTTTTATTTTTCCACCTTCTGTCTTGATGCTGACCAGGTGAGTGAGGTCTTGAAGATAGAAGAGCAGCAGATGATAGCGAAGATCCAGAAATGACAAACCCTGACCCAAAGGAAGATAAGACACAGAAAGTCAGGGCAAAACTAGGCATTGAATTTTAAGTACATTAATTCAACAATTTATAAAGAAATAAAAATATTGTGGTGATTAAATTTAAATTTCTAACCTTTGTTGTCTGAAGCGCACCATCTTTAACTTTGTTGCTCAGCTCTTGAACATGGCAGGTAACCGCTGCCACCTAGAGGAATGTTTTGGTCATAATAACAACACATTAAATAAGTTGTATTGATCAATATTGTGTCAACAGTGAATGAAACAAAATAAACCCTGAACAAATTAGTAAAGAATCTTTGATTTGCTATAATGCTTATCATACATTTAAAATGATGATTATTTTCTATTATACAAGAACGTAACACACGACGACTTTACCTGCTCTGCAAGGCTATTCAGCAGGTTTACAGTCTCGGGCAAATCATTATCAATCACGTCCTGCAAGAAAATGAAATGGTTATATTACAAACGGGGGTGAAAAGTCGTCAAAATGCATAAGTTGTGAAAATGGCCAAATGTGTGTGTGTAGCTAACTGGCTAGCCATCGTCATTTTGACAACACGCATTTCCTCATTTTGATTTTACGCATTAAGTAAATTCTCATCGGCTACTTTCAATCACAATTATGAATGTGACAGACAGACAAAAATGTAAACAAATAAAAAGTAAAATAAAGCTAGCACAGGCTAACTCACATTGTCGACGGTGGAAGCCATTTTGGCCTTGCTAAAAAATACGGAAGTCGCATTGGGACAAAATATATATAAACGATTTTTTTCCATCACGCAAGGGTAAAAAACATTAAGCCCTAAACTACTCAAACTACAAAATGAGTAAAAAAAATGTTTTGAATTAAATATGTATCAAATATAATTTATTCCCAGTAATCTCATGTGGACAGCTTTTTATACTAGTCCTTTGTGAACCAATATTTAACATCATACTGTGTGTATGTGCGTGTTGGTGTGTGAGAGAGTGACAGGGTGAGAGAGTGAGAGAGAGATGTGGTATTGGCGTGGAGGGGGCGTGGGGTGCATATTTGGGGAATCGTTTTTTTTCTCCCCCTCAGACCATTTACCGTCAAACTGTCAACCTGTATGACAACCTGACAGCATTATCTGAGAGTCTGAGGAGAAACTCGTCATGGTAAGTCATATATTTGTTTGGGGAAATGTTGTGCTTAAAAGCTATATATAATTTATATTAAAAAAAATGTAGCAGCACAAAGTTATTGAATGCATAACAGCAAAATTGTACTTTGCATTATATGTCATCATTGCATTTAATTTTATAGAGAGTGAAATGTAGGCCATATTGTTTTTCTTGTAGTAATTAACTTGTAGCTATAAAAACAAAGTACAGAATAGAATTATAAGATGCAAAAATTATTTTTGTTCTGGTTGTTATGATGCGATGATGTTTTTTCTGCGTATTTACACCTTTTAAGCGCAAATGTAACAATTTGATTCAATCTAAACCACATTAAAAAAACTCAAAGATGCTAATATAGAATATAAAAGGTAAATGCCAATTTTATCCTTGCACAAATACTTGTAATAGTTCTAAAATATGCACATTGTTGCATAAAACAGAAATAGCTACTCTCTCCATGCAGATTATTTTTTTCTGTATCAAAACATTTGAAATTGTTTTTATTAAACACCAGTATTTTATTAAACCCTAGCAGATGTGTGAATCCAGGGTGTCCTCTGTCATCCAGGAGTGGATGACTCCATATCCGAATCAGGCCCACGTGACATTGAACCCAACATCTTCAAGCCCTGCCGGCTCATCCAATTTGGTTTCAATGGACATGATAACATACAGCCAGTCGCAAGGATTGAGGGGGAGCAATGAGGACCGAATAGACGAGCAGATGATGGGACTGTCGTACCTGCCGTACGCGTCCTCTTGTCTCAGCAGCACTGCAAGTTCTGGGAACCACCATCAGAACCACGGCAATAATTTGCAGGTGAGAGACAAGAAATGATGCACTTGTTATATGATGTGCACTAAACACCAACTGTCCTCCTCAGGAGTTCTCTCCTCCTTTCATCTTACCAACCATGCGTGCTCCGGTGGCCAAGAGGAGCATCAGCAAGGACAGCGCAGAGTATCGACTGCGACGCGAGAGGAACAACATCGCCGTGCGGAAGAGTCGAGACAAAGCGCGCAGGAGGATCCTGATGACACAGCAGAGGGCCTTGCAGCTGCAAGAGGAGAACCAGAAGCTGCAGATGAAGATCGGGCAGCTCTCACAGGAGCTGGACACTCTCAGACATATCCTGTCTCAGCAGCACCTGCCGGGAAGTGACGAGGGGGCCGCGGGGGTCACCGCCGTCTGAGCAGAGAACAATCAATTGGTTAGGTTCAGTGCTCAACACGCTTATTAGATCACCTGTCATAAAAATGAGAACATGCGGCAGCATCATGAAGTGCTTCAAAAACGATTTATGGTGGTCTAATAATTTTGTTAAGCACTTGCACAATTCAAGGAGAACCACTACAAGAACTATATCCCAATTGTGCAAAGATACCGATGCTCAGTTTAACTCGAACTGAAAAAAAAAAGTAATTCACAATCCGCTTATTACTTTGGGGCTAGTAGACTGTATGATCAGGTGTTCCCAATATTTTGGTGCCCTTATGCGAGAAGGTCAAAATATTCAAATCACTTATTTGTGTGATGTCATTCAACCACTGCAGCCTGTTACATCAAAACAGATCATCATCATAGTTTCTAGTGAGGATAAGTGCTACAGAGAATAAATGGAAGGATGGATATTCATGTTCTGTCTTGAGCTGCGGAGATGTTTGTAAAATAATTAATAAATATGGTTAACGAAAGTATTGTTTTTGCAAAGTCCCATTTTTTATCTATCTATCTATCTATCTATCTATCTATCTATCTATCTATCTATCTATCTATCTATCTATCTATCTATCTATCTATCTATCTATCTATCTATCTATCTATCTATCTATCTATCTATCTATCTATCTATCTATCTATCTATCTATCTATCTATCTATCTATCTATCTATCTATCTATCTATCTATCTATCTATCTATCTACGTTCTTTCTCCTAGATAACGATGTGATGCAAGCGAACGTATTGTCCATCATTGCGTACATTATGTATTGTATCTTACATCAGGGAACATGGCATCCATCCGCCACATCATTTACCATAAGTCGTCTAGCCACAGAAACGGACGTCATGTCACGGACCGTTGTTCACTAGCGGTTTCCCTTTGTGAGATGGGTAAGATTTCGACACAGCGGAGAATGGAGATGAGGGAGCGTAGAGATAGTATCAGCGTTTGGGGCTGCCAGGGCCTTCCTGTGGCTGTGATGGTCGTGAAGGGACACAGAGATAGGAGACACAAAGGAGGGGGTAGGGGAAGCCAGACTCGTATCGAGATATCATTTTGGAAATCTTAAATTCTGATTGGTGTTCATTGAGGAAAAGAGAAATTAAGATCATTAAGATTTGACTGTTTTTGAGTCGTAAAATAAACAAAATGGGTTATTGATGATTTTGATTTGCAGCAAAATTACTATTATGTCGCTGTGGCGAAATATGTGAGATTACCTAGTGGCCGTCACATATTGAACACCAAACACTAACTTCTTGTTTGACCTGAACGTGTCTGTTGAAATGTCCCGCAGCATCGTGTGGGGCAATATGTGGTCCTGCGACATCTCCACAGAGTGAGGAAAGACTGTATTTCATCTAATCCCCACCAAATTACCCAACAAGTAGCAAAATATATGAACCCACACCACAACACCACTAAGCATATGCATATCTCTGACAATCCAGTCATTCATTATTTTCAAATTTCACTGATGCTATATTAGGAATTACATCACGGAGAAAGAACAGATATGTTTTCAAATTTGGAGAGTACAAAAAGTTAAACATGTCAGAAAAATAGTTGTCAGATTGTTAGATGTCTGAAAATATACTGAAGTATAAAAAAAATGATTTCTTTTTCATCACTTTGTAAAATTCTGTTTTTGTTGTTATTGTGCTGACAGTTTGTTGACATTTCCTAAAACAGCAAATTAAAAAATTGCAATTGGGCTAATTTTTTTATTTACTTTAACGCAGCAGTTTTTTATTAGTGTGGTTTGCACTTTACTGCTCAGAGGTGTGCAAAAGATAAAAAATTAAACATATTTTGGCACAATTTTTAATTGCTTTAAAAAAATCACCAGGTGTAAATTATATCCATCAAAGCCGAAAATTGCAAAAAAATATGCAACGCAGCAACTTTCTTTTTAATGACAAAAAGAATATCTGCAAATAAAATCTCGCAATCCTTGTGTCTCGTGCTGAAAGGAGAAGTCATTACATTCTTGTGCCGTGAGTCAAAATCAAGTTCAGTTATTGTGCAGTTGAGTGATAATAACTTTGTAGCGCCACCATGTGGCAAAGTAGAGTTTGTACAGCGGGATTAGCCATTTATTTTAGCCATTGAGTATTTGCTACATTCATTTTTGTCTTGTCAATCATATTAAAGAAAACATGAAATAAAATTATCTATCCATCGATCGATCGACCTATCTATCGATTGCTCTGCACTCGATAGTAGATGTCTGGTAGCACCGAGACAGGAGACGTCATCGCCTGTTTGCCGATTGCAGCCGAAGTTTGCCGAAATCCAAGTCGCCGGCGGAGGCTCCCACAAGCCTTCCCTCAATGCAGTTCTCCACAAGCTCTTTGTCCACGAACGTCTGGATGACGACACGCGTTTGTGTCAGATGTTTCCTTTGACACATCGTCACATCGGAAGACCGAACTTCAATGGAAATGATTAACGTTTGAAAATACACCGAGAAAATAAGAGGAGGAGCGACTGGCTGTCGCCCGACAAGCTTCATCACCATTCCAGTCGCTGCCAGTTAGCTGAAACACAACTAGCGTGCCCTTGTACGGGTCAGGGTGTTTATTTGTTTATTTTCTTACCCGAGAGTAATGTCGTTTGATTTTAGATTAATCGTGCACAAAACAGACTGGCGTTAAGGTGCGTTGACAGCCGTGGAAGAACTCTTGAGCAGGCTGTGCTCGCACTCCGCAATGTTCGGGACGTTTGGAAGAGAACGCAGCAAATAAATAACACCATTCTAAAAAAAACAAAAAAAAGAGGGTAAGTCACGATCAGTGCTTCTTTTGATACCACGCGGTTGTCGTGTTTGTTTATGACCACTGTTGTGTTGGGGGGGCAGGTGTGTGTCTCAGCTGTGGACTTCCTGCCCCTTTGGCTTACATTCCCTTCACGTTTTCCACCCCTCGTGAAAAAAAAAAAAAAAAAAAAAAGAACAACTCTTATATAACCCAGTGGGATTCCTCTGTGCAGGGAAACACTGGCTGCACCCAAAGTGCATCCATAAGGAAGGTTGCCATGCAATGGTGGAAAGTAACGAAGTGCTCTTTACTAGCTGAATAATTGTTGCATTTAGTTGTGAAACAGCAACAAAGTATCGGTAATGTCTTATGATGAATATTATTATTAACATCTGGGATGATGACACAATGTAAGATATTCCCAAGTTATGGCTTTGAATTGTTTCATGTGAACATTTGTGTAATTCTTCCCCTCTTAGGTTTTCGCTCCATCTCCGTCTCAAGCACCTCCGCAGTCAATCATGACATCGCCAGACTCCCCAACTCTTGTCTCCCCTTCCCCATGTCCACCTCCTCCTCCATCTCTCCCCACATCCCCCGTGCCGTCCTCCCCTGCCCCGTCCTCCTCCTCCCTCCCGCTCCCACCCTCGTTGCCCCCCACGGGGGAGGTGATGGTCCTGGCTCTGGGTCGGAAGAAGCAAAGGGTCCTGATTGTTTTATCAATCCTTCCCAATCTCTTCCTGGCCTTCCTGCTCTCCTCTGACCCCCTCATCACCCTCTCATCGCCACACCACTGCCACATCCCGGGGCCGTCGCCTTCGCCCGAGATGCTGAACATCTCCTTGCCCTGGGAGAAAGGCTTGCGACCCGGTGAGAGCGGAGAGCTTTCCCAGTGTAAGCAGTACGCCAACGGGAGCCAGTCGGTCGTGGTGGACTGCCAGGCGGGCTGGGACTACAAAGTCACGGAAGGGCTGAAGAACAACATCGTAACTGAGGTATAGGACCCTCCTGTTTTTCACGTTGGCAGGAGTGGACTCTTTACTATTCAAACATTCTGTGACAGCTCATACAGGTAAAGTCACAAAACTGGTCCGGGGAGTTTTTCAACATGTTTGCAAGTCTGCGAATGCTCAAGATCCACTGAGATGATTTGACAAGATTTTATGTGTCTGCACTGGGGCTCCCAATTTAGACTAGGCCTTTTCATTCTCAAGCGTCTTTTCCCGCTGTTTGTTGCACTCTGCAGATCATTAAAAGTCATTTTGCTCTCGGCAGTTCAGCAGACTGCATCATTAGCTCAGTTGGTAATGAAAATCAGTGGCTCGCTTACATGTGATTAAAGTTTTGATGTTATTCTACTCGACTCGCTCAAGACAAATAACCAGCATCTATTTCATATAGTGGGATCTGGTGTGCGATCGCTATTGGCTGGTTCCAGTGGAGGAGGTGTGCTTCATTTTGGGGGCTCTGACCGGTTGCCTCGGCCTCGGTTTTGCTGCTGACAGGTGACGCAAGCACACCCACGCGTACCTATTCAAGCGCAAGACGACAATTTGTTTTCTTCACAGAATCGGCCGCTCCAAGACCTTGTTGACGTCGCTCACCCTCTCGGTGGTGTTTGGCGTTTTGGTGTGCGTCTCCCCGTACCCTTCCATTTTCATCGTCATGCGTTTCTGTCTGGCGGCTGCCAACGCCGGGGTCTACCTCATCCTTTACATCTCTCGTAAGTTTCTTCAGAACCCCCAAAAATATCATTTGATGATTTCCCGTTGAGCTAATATTTGGATTTTTTTTTTAGGGCTGGAGTTGTGCGAGCCTTCGCTCAGGTTGATATCTACCGTACTGGCGGGACTGATGACGGTTTCCGGGGAGCTGCTCCTGCTGGCGGTGGCACTCGGTTGTCAGTCCTGGAGAGGTCTGCTGGGAACCGGTGCCGCCCCGCTGGCGCTCTTCCTCTGCTACGGGTAGGAGAGCGCTGAAATTTGTCACTATCCATTTAGAGTATGGACAAAAGACTTGAGACAACCACTCAGCCTAAAAAAAGCTTCATTGGGATTGTGCAGGCGGCCGAGCTCCTGATTGGCATTTGATAAAGCGTCTCAATTGCATCTGACAAGCTTTTTTTTTTGGGATTGCATCGATCGTAACTCCCTCGCCGCACTGAGCTCTTTAGCTCACGTCAATATGCGTTTAAGCAACTTTGTCAAGGGTGTGTAGTCGCTTCAAACCTCCATTCTTGCTTCCACACTAAATTAAAGTCATAATCGCAGATTAACCGCAAACGTGGGGGTTTGGTGGATTATTTTCCACAGTGTAAGGCCTAGAAATTACAAATCCACTCGTATGATGCTGGGTAAAGGTCAGCTTTATTTCTGCCTCACTTTGCTCGCCTGCAGCATTCCTGGAGTTTTTCCAGAGTCTCCTCGCTGGCTCCTGCTGTCCGAGCGACATAGCGACATGAACTCCTTCGGCGAGAGGAGAAACTCCAGCAGAGATCTGAGGGATGACGAGAGCTTCACAGGTTGGCGGGAGATCACATTTTGCTTCTGTTTTAATTCTCATCAGCAGATATTAAAGTGACAGCAGATGATTAAAAATGACTGATTGTTGCTACTCCATCCTGCTAGAGCTGGATTCGGAGCCGACGCCCACCTCGCGTCCCCACCTTTCCTTCCCTGAGCTCGTCCACAGTAGGAACATCTGGAAGAACATTTGCGTGCTCGGCTTCACCTCGTGAGACATCCGCCGCGGGTTCTTATCGTATTTCCCGGTGAAAGGTCATCACAACTTTTCTCTCCGCTTAGATTCATCTCTCACGGCATCAGCCACTGCTACAGCTCGTTCCGAGGCGACGTCCGAGGCACGGCGCCCGGCTTTTATTGGACGTACCTCCTGTCGGTGTGCGCGGGCGGCGCCGCCTGGGTGTTGCTGTGGGTGACTGTGGACAGATGCGGTCGGCGTGGCATCCTTTTACTCTTCATGACGATGACGGGCTTGGCCTCCTTAATCCTACTGGGACTTATGAAGTGTAAGCGGAATCATTTTCTTATATTTTGCCCATATGAGTGATGAACATTGATTCGTAACTTTCAAAAAACAAATACTGAAATTTAAAATGGACATCTCTGTCTCTATCGCCCTCTTGTGGCACAAGAGTTGTAGCGCATAAACAAAGTTAAATATTCACCCCGCAGTGTTAATAGTAGGATATAATAGCAATAAAGCCGGCATGCTTGGAAGAAGACACGTGTGTTCTTTCTTCCTGGCACATGCATTTTTATTTCTTTACAAGCAGGTGTTTGGCAACACCGCTCCATTCCTGTTACATAACATCTCCGTCTTTCCACTTTTAGATCTCAGTGAGAACGCCATCACTGTCTTCTCCGTGATGGGCCTCTTCTCATCGCAGGCCACCGCCTCCCTGTGCATTCTGCTCACTGCAGAGATCATGCCCACTGTCATCAGGTAGGAAGACACAAAACTTGTTAAATAAATACAAAATGGTAGCAAAGCATTCGTTCGACACACGTTTTAGCACCAAGATGCCAGAAGATGGCGCCAAAGTCATAATTTTATGACCCAAATCCAGTCCCTGTTTATCTGTTCTTGTTTGGCCAGTGAGATTGACTTCTCGTAAAATACGGCGTAACAAATGTCGGTAAGCAAATGTTTGGATTAAAAAAAAAAAGAGGCCGTGTGTCCACAGAGGGACAGGTGTGGGCGTTGTGCTGGCCCTGGGCTGCGTGGGCCGCCTCAGCTCGCCACTCATGGACCTGAGGAACCACTACGGCTACTTCTTGCACCACGTGGTGTATTCCTCTCTAGCCTTGCTGGCCGTGTTGTCCATCCTGCTTCTGCCCGAGAGCAAGAGGAAGCCGCTGCCTCAGACTCTGGCCGACGGGGAACAATACAGGCGTCCCCCGCTAGGCAGGAGGAGGCGGGACAACGTGCCCCTGCTGGCCACGCCCAACCCGGAGACTTAAAAGAAGGAATGGGAGGCGGCGTGTGCAATTCCACTGGAACACGACATTCATTTATGGAGGAAGGAGAGTTGAGAGATAAAAAGGGCTGTAAAGATTTTTAACTTATGGCGACGATCCGCACATTGAAATCTTCCTAACACTATCTTCTTTGTGGTTCAGCTTCCTCCACTCTGCAGCCCCCCCCCCCCCCCCCCAGGGCATGTGTCACGTTTTATTGTTGTAGTCCAAAACTTGTTCTTCATTTAATGTTAGTGAACTGAAACCTCCACCATCTGACCTGACGTAGGGGCACAGTTCTCAGACGTATCCTGTTACACTTTTAAACTGTTGTTTGCTGTAAATACTTTTCTTGATTTTTTTTTTTTTTTTAATTTAAGTCTGTTGGAAAGATGTGCATTTCTATGCAGAGGAGATTGCGCGGCGTAGATTACTTTGATATCACGCCGTCAAAGTTTAATGAGACTTGCCCAACTAAACACTAATCAGTATTAGGGATCCAGTTCAAAGTGTAACTCTGGCCCGGAGCTGGAGGATCATCATTTTATTTATTACCCTCAAAATAATCTGAGCAATACATTTTTCTATCAATACGATTTTCTGAATTCCCCCCGGGGATCAATCTATCGAAATCATAGTTTAGGCATGAAGGCAAAAGATGTCGCATCATTCCGATCCGCATGCGTGGAAGCACTTTGAAGGCCTTTTTTTGACGCTTTTGTTCCTCAGAAGCTTACAGTACCTCTTTAGATGCAAACTCAGTGGAGTAGGAGTTCACACGGTTACTAATTTAAACCGAATGCTGAATGTCTTGTCGATGCTGTAGAAAGGGCCCAATGATGAAGCTTCGCAGGAGCTAATGAAGGGTCCTCAAGCTCCGTGTTTCTCCACCTCTGACTGTTTTCTCGCTCATGTTGAATGTCGTGATTGCAGTCAGAAAAATGTTTGCTGGTGGGCTCACTCAATTGCACTGGTGATGCCTCGTTAAAAGGGATTTTTTTTCCCCTGACTGTTTCTTCACGTTTAAGTACCTCCTCAGCATAATAGTGTGTCTGAAAACACCAATTGTTCAATGATGAACCCAGTTAACTCTGTAACCTGATTTACCGTTCAATAAAACTGGTTCTATCAAACTTCTGCGTCTCTTGTTGGATCACAAACAAACCGGAGCGCTTATGAAAGACAATTAAAACTTGCCAATTGGTTATTTGTTTGTGGCTTGTTGGCGGAATGTGGAACTACATGTACCAGCCGCAATGTTATGCACACCTGCACAGCATTATGCATTGTGCCAAAAAAAAAAAATCCACAGAAAGCTCATGAAACCCACAAAACAAAAAGTGCAAGACATGGAGAAAGGATAAATCACAACAAGGACTGGAATAGTCCACGCTGGTCATAAAACAATGGCTAAGAGGTGAGAGTGACATTTTTAACACAAAGTTGTGGAAAAACTGGAAGTTGGGGAAAAAAGATGACGCTGTTACTAAAAAAAAAAATATTACTGCAGTCAGAAAGTCCTTTTTGTAGTCCTCTGAATTGTCTTAGTAGTTTGGACCTTCATATGATTTTCCCAGAAAAGGACAAACAAGAATAATTTCAAACCCATCAAAAATAGCCACAAATTAAAAGGGCAAAATCAAACTTTCCCATGATTGACTGCCAAGGAAGATCAAATGTACTGAATGTTAATTGCAGGCACCTCCCCGTGAGGATTTATTGTTGAATGAAAGCCAATACTGTCGACATTAATTTGTGCCACTTTTGTTTAGCTGATCTGAATTTTCTTTCCTTGCCAGAAACTCTGCCAGTAGGGGGCGCAAATTTCCCCTGCAGCCTGCAAGAAACGTCATTTCCCCATCAGGTGGAGTTTCTGAGGAAAGCTCCAGGAAGTAAACATGCAAAACAGGTAAAATCTTCCTTGTCTGACTAAAAGAACTATTTAAAATAGTTAACTTAAGGAAAAACAGTATGAATCTTCACAAATGATGACATAATGGAAATGCTGTGTGACTAATGAAGCAGCCACACCCGCATGATGTCAGGCCAACGACTATTTGTCCTGAAAACTATGAGAGAGAAAATCAAAGGTGCAAAGTGCATGAACAGAAAATCAAGGGTGCAAAGTGCATCAACAGTGACCAGACTGTTTTATGGCCGACTATATATAACACCCATATTTACTCAGCTATCACTATGGCAGGTTGTTTTGACCTCATGGTGAACTCCCAGTAAATGATGTGACACTGAAAACCATTCTATGAAAGAGCTTGTTTGAATTTATTTATAAAATGCATATATTAAGATGTTTAATTGTCACTGTGCAAATATTTAGACAAGCATTGTGTCAAGTACTTGTTTGTGACAATGAATGTTAAAAATCACAAAATACAGTATGATTCAATGAAAAAAAGGGTTAAGAAAATAAAGAATTTAAAGCAGATAAAAATATATTTTTAATCATGAATCCTCCTTCACCAATGGTTATCGCTTAGCAGCAGAAGAAACGTACGTAGATAACCCTGATGCATTTAAGCGGGAATTGGGGTAGTAACACTTTCAGCAACCATTCAAGATGACCCAAAAAAAAAAAATCATTGTGACACATTCAGAGCTGGAGCTATTAACACAAAAAAGGAGATTTTTTTATTTTTCGCTCCATCACCTTTTGGAGCGGGAGGCTGGAATTGCGCAACTTCACTTCATGTCACTTACTAATGACTGTCAGCCAACATTCCTGTCATTCTTCTCTCTTATTTTTACAATCATTTAGGCGAAACTTACGATTACATCGAGACTGCTTTCACAATTCCGTTTCCTTCTCGTCATCGTCACTGTTTTCTAAATAATATTCATCATCTGTTGTTGTATCTGAGCTGCTGTCTGAGGATTCTTCAAATGTGGTTAGGTGAGAGATGTAACCTCGAGAGGGCAAATGCCCCCTAGGGGATGGACTGTCCACAGGTTCTGGAGATGGGCTGGAAAAATTAGGTGAAAGGCTAGGAGGTCTGGACATGCGTCTGGGCTGGGGTGACAAAGGAGGTGTTGGGGGAGGAGTCGGGGGGCTCACTGTATCCCAGTCAAAGTGAGACGTCTTCATTTTGGGGCTCCAATGATTGGGTGATATTGCCACGGTGTCTGCTGGTGGACAAACGGAGACACCCGAGCTCCATTGGGCCAGACGGCGAGTGAATGATCGAGGAAGCGATCTCGATCTGGCTTTTCCGGCGTCGCTGGGCATATGAGACTGCATCTGCCTGATTGCCCGATGATTACAATTCCTCTCCAACCACTGATTAAAGTCCTCATCACCTCCTCCATAAGTCGGGACTGTTTCCGAAAGATCGTCCACACTCATGAATTTGGGGCCGGTGGAGATCCGTCCGGGCCCCGACCGCCGACTGGAGAGTACGGAGCTCACCGAAACGGACCTCCCGGGCTCGATGCCGTATTTTAAATCAGCGTAGCACGATGCGTCATCCTGGATCGGACCTGTGCTCGGCGGACCCGTGGAGGCCCGGCTTCTGCGGGAACTCACCAGGCTGATTCCTTCGCCCGGCTCGCACGGTGAGGAGGACTCACGTCGGTGCGGCATCTTCGGGCTGTAGAAGACGTTATCGTCCGCCACTTCGGGTGAAGGGAATGGCGAGAGGGTGGAAAGAGAGGAGAAGGGGGAGAATGAACTTTTGGAAGTGGGTGTGGATTTCCTGACATGAATGAGTTTTGGGCTTCGACTGGGACTCGGATCTACACTCAGATGAAACTGCGTTGATGTTCTGTTCTTGACGTCATTCTGGTCAGATGATTTCTGGGGATTGGATTGATCTGGCCAAACGAAGAACTCGTTTTCTGTCGTTGGGTTTTGTACAGATAAGGCCGGTATGAGGGAGTATCGGTTCTGCGTTGCCCTTTCATCGTCCTTTGGTTTGAGTTCTCGGTCTTCTGCGGGTCTGCTGCTCTCAAGCGTGGCATCGTTGGTATCGCTCAATCCACCGACGGAAGGCGTTTCAGAAGCTCGCTTCCATTTCCACGGAAATTGCTCGTCTTCAGGGCGCTTCGGGCTGAACGTTTGCCTCAGTTTATTGAAGACCTGGTCCATTTTCGTCGAAGTTTTATTAGCCTTCTCGTTCTCCGAGTTTGCCGTGCTTTTCTTCATAACAAAACGGCGTTTCTTTGGATTTTGTTCGTTGTTGCTCTCGGCTGAGAAAAGTTTGAATTTACCCATCACGCTCTCCTTCATCCTTTTGCCGCCGACTTCGTCACCCGCACAGCGACTCTCCGTTGAGCTGCTGCCACTCGAGCTTGGATTGGAATGAGTCAGAGTTGCGTGTGACTGTTCGGAAGTTAGCGTCTTTGCGAAAAGTGCCGATGATTCAGCCTTTGTGCTCTTTGGATCAGAACTTATGTCCATTTTTGAATTCTGCGGATTTTGCGGGATGACATCAACTCTGCTCTCGATAAATAATACCCGGCCCGTTTGTTGATTACGACATATACTCTTATGGCTATTATTATTGATTTCTTCTCCGTACAATAAATTTTCCTGCGATGACATCTTGTTCTGCAGAGGAGATGATAATTGTTTTGGCGAATTTCCAAGTGATGTTTTCGAGATAGGTGAGGTTGCATCTGCTACTGGATGAGAATGTAAGGATTGATTTGAGGTGTAATTTGAGTTTAAATTTGGGAAAAGTGGCGTCCGTGGAGTTACCTTCTTGGTTTCACCTCGGCTGGAGATGAGAGTGGAGTAGGGCGGGGAGCTGTAACGGATCTTGTATCCATTTGAGAAGTCGGGAGATGAGAGAGCAGTTGTATAATATAAGAACTCATCGGCCTGCAACGATCGTGACCTCTGAAGCCTGCACGGGGTCACGTCCATCCTCTCGAAGCCACGTCGATTGTCAACGAGGTTTTGTTTCGAGGCTCCTTCCGCAGAGTCGGAAGACAAAGCTCGATACTTCTCCCCTTTCCCCACCTGCAAGTTTGAGGTCTTGCGTGATGTGGTGGAAAGAGGAGCGTTTTTCGTGTTCTGACTGCTTGATCTTAGAAAAGAGAAGATGGATGGAGCTCGGATGAGCGACTGAGACCTTGAGCGAGATAGGGGACTGGTCAAGACGGATGGATCTAGACTTTTGCTGGATTGGGAATTCTCCGAGTCCTCCGAGTCCTCCCACATGACATGTTTCACTCGTTTTCCATGTCCTGTTTTTTTGTTGTCTTTTTCTGATTGGTTGGTTAATATTCCACCCACTTTGCGGTTTGGACTGGTTGGAGTGGTAGGGGGTGTTTGGAGATGCGATGTTGTGGTAGATGTAATCTGGATGGGACTAGTTGTGCTCATAGATTCGGGGTTTTGTTTGGAAGAGTCATTTATCATCGGAGCATGACTGGACACGTCTTTTGTTTGGAAAGATTTTGAGTTGGTGCTGTAACTTCTTATAAATCCGAGAGGAGATGTGTTGCTTGCTGTATTGGGGACTTTTGATTTTTGCGAGCCAATAAATAAGGACGTGTGAGAAGAATCTGCTTTCGACTGAAATGACGGACCGCTATTTTGATTCTGGGAGAAAGCGCAGATGTTTTTTGAAGGACCGACCTGATTCCTGAGAGAGTCGGCCCGATCGAACGACGAAAGTTTCAACGAGGGTGCCAAGTCGCTCACATGTGGTTTAAATGAGCCATCAATGACATCACGCTTAATAGAACCTGTCGGCTGATTCAAAGTCTGCAGACGTTGCGACTTTTGCGTTTCTAGTTTTTTCAAACTGGACTCGTGGAGTTGTTTGGCCAGCTTCATTTTATCAAATGAATAGTCGCATTGTTTCTCTTTGACTCTACCGATTCCTCCTCTCGGGGGCTTCGTCGCGAGATTGACGCCATCGTTGCAAATCGTCGTTGCTTTATTGCTGCTAATATCGGAAATTTGACCGTTGAGACTTTTGTTCGGAGTTCGACTTAGAGCTGGCATGTCAGAATTGTTAGATAGAGGAATTAAAGGTGTGTTTGACTTGATTTTGGGTGTGTCGGTGAGAACGGGAGTTGAATTGCCCTTCTGGCTATTTTCTTGCCACCTGGATGATGATGTCACAGGTGTGTTTCTAGATGGTGAACCACTTTCGGAAAGCCTCCCGGAGTCATATTGAACAGATTTATGTGAAGATACAGCGCTGTCAGGAAAACCTCTGCCTGAACTTATCCAACTCTGTTCATTATCTGATGGTCGCTGGCTGATAAATTCTTGCCTGAAGCACGAAAGACTCGGTTGAGCCGTATTCATTAGTTGTGGTTGTTTGGGCGTGTCACTTGTGACTTTGTTTAGGGTTGAAGACGAAAACAAGCTCGTTTTTGACGTGCCTCTTTTACCGTGGTTAGGTAGTGACGGAGGACTAACTGGTTGCATCTCGGCTGCCCTGGGAGAAAGGGACAAAGAAGAGGGGAGTGGCTTGAACCTTTCCCTCTCAAGTGTTTTGTGAAAGGCTTGAGTCACCTGTGTTGAGAAAACCTCTTGGTCCGTTTTCAAAGGCGCCGGCTTGACCTCGGATGACGTGGGGTCATTAGAGTTCATACTTTGATTGTTTAGTCTTCGTAGTGATAGAAGAAGACTGCTGGTTGTGGGTTTTGAACTCAAAGATGAGCGCCGCAGCGGATGACCATCTCGTTGAGTCCCCTTTTGTCCGTATGGATCCCAGCTCGTACTTGCTTGCGCTTTCTTCATTTCTGTCTCTTTAGCGCTTCCGTCCAACGAGGCTGTCCGAGGAACTTTACTCTTCAATTCATAGTCCAAGTTCTGAGGACCACTTTTAGAAGACCAACCCGTCGTGTTCTGTCTGGTACTCAGAAACGGAGCTCTCGACTGGGCTTGCGATACGTTAAATAGTCTTCCCGTACTACTTTGAGAACTCTGAGAGCAACTCTGTGGACGGATTGCCTCGGAATTTGCCATTCCTGGAAGACTCGTCAAAGTTTCCAAACTGCCCGTTGTTTCGAACCTTTTGGACCGTCGAAGGCGGCCAGTCCAAGTCGGGGCAAGAACCGTCACCATGGCAGAAGACAACATTACTTCCCTGGGCTCCTCAACATCCGTTTGGTTCTCAAAACCGTCTTTTATCGTTTGATCAGTTGATCCACGGACACTTGTGCTTGGTTGCAATCCAGAAGAAAGTCGACTTCCGGACAGAAATGATATCTTCTGTGGTAATGGCGACTCGCTTGTTACTCCTCTGGAAGAGTCTAGTAGTGAAGTCCGATTATTCACCTGTCAAAACAAGAATTACCTAAGCGTAACCAAAAATTTCCAAGTGAAGTCTGCTGTGTCTTTTCCCAAGGTGTAATAAAGTAAAAACATTGAAGCCTGGACAAACAGGTTATTTACAATGACATACACACCTTGACAGTTCTTAATCCATCCAATCCAAGATGATTTGAAAAGAATACAATGTCATTAAAAGTGTTACGATCTATTCAGAAATTAAAAATCATTCGATTTTAGTTCTTTTAAAAGGCCTCGTTAAAAAGTTACTGGACTAAATTGTGCAGTGTCAATATTTTCATATATTTTTTTAATTACAAATCTCACAATAACTGATAATCAATAATAACTTACCTGAGCGCTGCCAGCTACAGTTTCACACGTCTCATCCGAACTGAAGAAGAAAGCAAAAGTTTGATTAGTGCCGATTGAGTAATCAGGAGACAAAGCTGACATTTCCCAGGATGAAAAGGCAACAGTTTTACTCGGATGTCAAACATTGAGCGTGGCAATGCCGAGCAACACGATGGCCGGCATTCCTTTGCTCTGTCCTCCGGCCTTCACTAAACACTTTTCACACACACTTAAGTCACGCCTGTAGCCATTTTGAAGGCATGCGTGACACACTTGAAAAAAAGATCACACACAGGGGCTCTCTCTCACATTCAGTTCCAGATGCCGACATTGTATACTGTCGAATTGTATTTTTTGCTGATATGCACAGGTGCTTGAAATTCATTTAAAGGGTGTGTCACTTCCTGGTGCAGTACAAAATTCAAAATCTAACCACAAATGATGTCCATGAAACAATAACAGGGACTTTCTCATTAAGGGCGGAACGGGTTCTTATTATAGTTTGGGTGTTGATGATTCATAGTTTTTTATTTTTTACTCAAGGTTCCAGACTGCCCATAAATAGCTGCATTTAGTTGCTAAAATTTGAATCAACAACATTTTTCCTCCCGATAAATTTGCTGTCATCAAAACATTGCTTTTATATGATTTGTCTTAATTTAGTGCTGCTTGTTGACGTCTGTTGAAAGCT
The DNA here is from genome assembly GCF_059516105.1 of Syngnathus floridae. Taxonomy (NCBI): domain Eukaryota; kingdom Metazoa; phylum Chordata; class Actinopteri; order Syngnathiformes; family Syngnathidae; genus Syngnathus; species Syngnathus floridae. Next base: position 3,767,748 of record NC_142432.1, on the reverse strand, counting down.
GTATTTCTCTCACATGTACCCGCCTGAGGATATACCTTACGACGTCCTTAACATTTTTCACATACTATTCCACGCACAAATTAACATATTTGAAATACCGAATGGTGTACAGAAATGAGGTCAAAAATTTGTGTGTTCACCTATATACACAGGAGTCTTGCTTCCTTTTGAAGTCCAGGTAGTTGGAGAGTGTTAAAACAACACGGGTGGTGTATCTGCTCCCACTTTCAACATTCACCTCTTGTCTTGGTCCGTCTGCTCCAAATTTACATTCTGGAATAATAATTGCATTCAAATGTTAATTGATGGGCAAGTAACACCGATTAAAAAAAATAGAAACAAATTGTCACCTTCGACCCTTCTTTCATGTGTGATGGCACGGCAGCAAGGATGTGGACTTTTGTCGTCCCACTGTCTGCAAAATCAAAATCATTCATTTTACCCACAGTTTAAATACATGGATGATGTCATCAGCTCCAACCCGCCGCTATTTTGTCAAGTGTATCGTAAGCACACCAAATTTGGTGATGCACCAGCAATTGGACCATAGATGTCTCTCGTACAAACAATAAGCAGCCCCACGTTAAGAAGAACAAACATTCCTTCCATCTTTGGCTTTTATTTACTGCGTGGAGTTCCTGTTCATTGTTGAAGCAGTTGGCAGGTTGACCCTGAGTCCAGATCACCTTATTTAAACTTGATTTTATATTTCCTCATTATGAAATGAAGTGTGTTAAAAGTGCATGGCTGTCTTTCTTCCGAGTCATTCTTTTAAATATCTGCTTCCTCATGCGTAATCATGCCCGATTGATAAGAAGCACTTGTATAATCCAACACACTTTCTTTCACAGGCGGCGAACACGCCCACTTAGATGGCCGATCCCGCACTTCTCCGAGCGAGCGTGGCAACACAACAAAGACGAGGTACAATTCCGCATGTCGGAATGATTTTAGTGTTGCTGGAAGTCGTCCTTATGTCGGTAAATGTACCACTTTGTGTGAGGACATCAAATGACTTGCACATCATAAATTGTTAATACAAAAAAGAATTTGCCCTGGGGTCACATGGATTATACAGATTTACCCTTCACGTTATTGTATTATAAAAAGAAGACTTGCATGACCTGACAAGAGAGAAAGTTACAAAGAAGGGAGGAACATCTTCAGCTCAACACACCTTGTCTTTTTTGGTCCTGACACGCCCGCAGGCCAGGACAAGAAATCAAGACAGACACAAATACTGTAACAGCTTCATTGTCGTCATTGCGTTCAACCAGCAGCCAATTTTTCTTTTCTTTGAAATATTTTCCTCACTCTAATTTGCCTAAGGGATCCATGAATTATCTCAATAATAACTTCTAAGAAGCTTGCCAAGTACAGACTTGAAAGAGACAAACCAGCCAACATAAACGTGCCTAGTTAAAAAAAATAAAAATAAATATATATAATAATCGTGGCTGGTCTGTGTAGTAGCTTCACCCTGTCCACACATACTGTAGATAAGAAAACCGTTGTTGTGTTTTCCAAACAATGACTTTCTTCCTGCAGTAGCTTTGGCATGCACTTAAAAGCTTGTGAACTCACTTTTGTTGATGACAAGAATTTTCTTTTTCATACAAGATAAGGAAAGTAATAAACAAGTGACAGTTTATCACATCTTGCTGCAGAAAATCACATCGACTCATATATGATTAATTACTTTTGTCTTGTTGACGCCAAACATAATTACAGCATTTGTGTATCATAACATGCGTTACCACAAGCGTACGGATTATGTCACGGTTTTTATGACTTTCAGGCGGATGACAAATTGTTTTCTTTGACAGAATCGTTAGTGTGAAACATTGCGTGTGAGGTATGTCCGCTCCGGTGTAAGGGCTGAACTACTTGTGGGTGTGTGTGGCCTTTTCAGACAACTAACACTTACATAACCACAATGATCCTGGCTGAACTAAGTGTGGGTGTGAACTCGGACAAACACATCATTGAGATGTTCCAACTGCAAATGATTTACTCCTTAAATGTCTGAATCGTAATGACCTTGCAGTGATTTGCAATATTAAGGCAAACCAGACTTTTTTTTGTTTGTTTTTTTAGAATCACACACATTCACTGCGCCACACTTTAAGCAAACAGCAAATGTTGAAGCATGAAGTGCAGAGAAATTGAAGTTGCGCAGCAAGTCAGTGGCTTTGTGTTTCCATGGTGATAGTTCTGTTGCGGACCTGAATGCTTACCCACGCGTCAATAAATTCCTCTCAGATTTCAATCACACACAAACTCATGAAACTAGCCTTCTGCAAAATATGAAACACTTGGAAAATACAAAAAAAAAAAGAAAAAAACGTTTAAAATCACAGCTGTTTTCTCTCATCTGATATCTGGAAACGACCAAATATTTACCCTAATTATCCCAGGTCATGAACTAATTAAAAAATAAATAAAACGCACCAAACAATTCAATAACCTTAACGCCGAACCGCTTGAAATACCTTTAAGAAAACTAAAAAGAATATTTCGACAAGCTAGAGGCGATACAGGAGCGTCACAGATAAATTAAACACTTAATCACGCAGTTTGTAAACGAAGTTCAGTATCAGTAACAACTCGCTACACAACTGAGGAAAAACCGACACACTCCGTGCAAACCTTGACAAGTGTAGCATAAACGCGATAAAAACAAATATAAATACATCATGAAATGGATTTAGACCCACTTTGTAGTCGAATTCCGTGTTGAGCGTGCTTCCCCGTGCGGAGGTGTCGCTGTCTCTCTTCGAACTGACAGTTCGGAGTATACTGCGTCACTTGTTGACATTCTGTTTGAACCGGTTCGGAGCTCCAGGATGCCGATGAGACACGCGCATCTTAAACACGACGTGTGGAATTTAAACAAGCAGAGTCAACCACAAGAGTAGAGGAACCGTCCACGCAAGAAGTCAAAGGGCGACGTGCAGGTCAAGCGCACCTTACCCACGGAACTTTTCCCCCCCTTCAGTTAAAGACACCACAAAACTATTCTTCAGTAAAAGTACACATACTTGTGTCCAACTTATAAGTAGAAATACGGATTCAACTCCTTTAAAAAAATTAAAATAATAATAAATAATGGCACAACAATACCTCTATAGGACTTTAATATTACTCCTATAGTTGTACTACTTAATATTCTGATTAATGTATTTAGTGAAAAAAGTATGACGTAATGAAATGCAAAAAAAATTGATTTTAGGGTTTAGAAAGACGATAAAAATAGCTCTAACACATCCATCCATCCATCCATCCATCCATCCATCCATCCATCCATCCATCCATCCATCCATCCATCCATCCATCCATCCATCCATCCATCCATCCATCCATCCATCCATCCATCCATCCATCCATCCATCCATCCATCCATCCATCCATCCATGATTATTGAATTTACCCATCAATCCATGATTATTAAATTAAAGGTCACACCATCCACCCACCCAGCCATGATTATTAAATTAATACTTACAATAGCAATACTGCTCCCTATCGTTGAGTTAAGAAATTACATTTAAACTGAAACCACAAGAGGTCAGTGTTGTCATGTTAGTTTTTGGGAAGACGTCACAGTGGGTCCGTGTTTTATTTGAGCAATCGTTTGCTTGACCAAAACTTGTCAACAAATCACGGAAATGAATATTAACATTTGCAAAACGCATTATTGGCGATTTACAATAATTTATATTTTGAAAAGCAGTTATTGACACGCACTAATGGTATTAATGGCAGTGGTATACTTGCACCGCTCCTCCTTCTTCTCCCCCCCCTCCTCCTCCTCCTCCTCACCGGGATGCAGGACTGGTGCTGAGCTCTGACTCCTCGCCACAGACAAGTCTCGATTATCATCACCAGGACACACGGGGATCACGCACAGGAATCTTTGCATTTTTTTTTCTCTGTGGCGAAGGGTGCTTTCTTGGATTCTCATTCGAATCGAGTCTGCTGGCAGCATGACGGAACTTGATCTGGTCTTTTAGGGATAATAATGGCCCGCTTCAAATGTACAATTTTACCGAGCTGAATCTGAGCTTTCATTCAGAGACTAACTGGATCCACACAGCGGGATGGATACAAATGAGTTTGCAGTGCTGAAACTTTTTGTTGTTGGGATTTTGGGTGAGTGCTCTTGTTTTTCCGTATTGCAAAACAAAACAAACACAGACAATAAAATAAAATAGCCTACACCGGATTAAATTATTTCATGCAATATTTTTCTACCAACCACACTCCACAATTTAATAGCACTGAATTAGTAGACTTGTATTATTTAATAAGTGGCTATTTGTTATGGCAGGAAAAAAACAAGACTAAATTGCATGAAGGTTGACCTTTCAAAACGTGTCAGACCTTCATACGCAGTGGATAAAATGTGGCTACACATATTGATTATCTGCCTCCTGCCATCAAGTAAAAGAATATTCAATTGTTCTGCTTCTGCTGATGCTAAAGAGATGAAAATTGATTTATTATTGTTTTAAAAAAAAGTTAAATTGGATTATTTCCCATGCATAGCAACATTTAATTGCAGCTCATTAGATTGTGCAAGTGTACACATAAACCAATTGTTCTCAGTATTATAATTTCGGATTGCTCTCATTGAGAAAAAACACACGGATGGGCATACAGAATTATTTTTAATAAATTTTACATTGAGTTCCCTGCACAACTGTTCTTTTTAAGCAGTTTCGCGTTAATTAACAGAAACCGCTGGCTGCAGCGATAAAGCCGCCCAAATTGCTTTCTGATGTATTCCACATATTCTTCTGAATAGATTAATTAATATCCACAGTTTGTATTACATTAGGAAGAAAAAGCATCAAATGTAGATTGAGCTAACCCTCCATGACTAGGGGAAACTCTAACATTGCATGCCCCAATGGACAGAGCTAACCTATATATCGAGGCCAATAGGACCTTTTGGATCTGGCTCATTAGTCGGTCCTTAAAGGATTAAATCATGTATGAAAATGTTTCATGCCCCTCATGAGTTTATGTACAAGGTTGGCGTGATGAGTTGAAAGATTCTTGGGTGGTCTGCTTCTAAAAATCACAATTTCATTTATATTGATTACAAAAAATTATGGATAGTTTCAGCCCCCTAAAAGCCAAATTACAAAATGTAACTGGAAAATCACGGTAGGCAGACAGAGAGACAACTGTAGTGAAAGGATTGAATTTCACTGGTGCTATCAGGACAGCAAAAGTGCTTGATGGTGATAAAAGCGAGGGGAGGGGAGTCACTCGCCAACATGGTGTGGCTATCAGGAGCTGATTGTGTCACTGTCATGACAAGAGTCAGCCTTGGCGCCGCAACGACTTCCATTACACGCCGTCCACGCAAGTTGCACAATTCCAATTTCAAGCATTTTGCTTCGGCTTTGTCATTTCTGTCAGATTGTACCATGCTCTGGGGGGTATGAACTCAAGAAAAATTGAGGAAAAGTTTTTTTCTTCTGTTTGGAAAAACTCCTTTGGAGACTTGAGAATGTGGTCTGTGTTTGAAGACCTCCCCTCCATGGATAACGACCATGTGACAGTTGCGGCCCTTGCGGCAGTGTAATACTTGTATTGCTATTTTTCTTTGTATTTTTTCCTTTCTGGTTCCAGTAGAAAATACTAAAAATATGGAGAACAGATTTAAAATAGTTGCATCAGGTTGCGGTAAATATTGTTCATGTCGTAGGGATTTCCCCATATTGGCTTTGGTCTAGACAAAAAGATTTTCCCGTCAAGCATCCCTTTTGGGACTGAGAAAGTTTGGGAACCGTTTTTTTTTTTTTCTAAAGGGAAACAAACCACTGAGTCAGTGTGACTACTCACATGCAGATTTTTGGCTAGTTGTATATCAATCATAAATCTAAACCCTTGACCCACTTTCTTAAGGTGTCCCTCAAGGTACAGTTCTAGGCCTCTTTGTTTTTATCCTGGACTTGTTCAGATAATGATGATCTCCTCTTAAATTCCCTCCACAAAAAACGATGTACTGTATTACATTTATTTTCTTAATTTGTGCCGACTTGAGAATATTCAACGTATTTCATAACAGTAACATTCGTATCACTCAGGCTAATAAGCGTGACACCGAACGCTGCTCGGACAATCTTCTAATGGCAACGAGGGTCTTTTAAGAGCCTAATTAATATTTCATGGGGCTGTAAAAGTTTCATGCAAGAGGAGATGGAAGGCATGAACTTTGTCTCTTTTTGCTCTTCCCGTTCCTTTCAAAGTGTGACACTGAGGTCTGGCTGACACTAGTCTCCCACGGAGTGCGGCTGCCAAAAACTAGACTGCTTTTACTCACCCTGTAAAATCCTGTCAGTACTGACCAAAATAGTGACCTTCGTGTTCTCGAAACGGCGCCACCGTGCAATACAAAAAAAAAGTGGAAGGATGCCAAGCAGGTGTCTATTTATATCAGGATAAAAAAGATCTCACAAGGGGATAAATACTTTGCAGCCAAAAGACTTGGATGACTCCGAAACAGTAAAGAATAAACTGACACTTCCTTAAAAAGAAGCTAATAGCAGACGGGAACGTTTTATTCCAATGCGGGAAAATGTTTCCAGGAATACTGTGGGATCAACCGTTATTTATTATCTCAAAAGGGCTTTTATATTTTTATTTTAGCCTGATGAGGGAATGGGCTTTTAATGACTTTGTCAGAAGCATCTTGAGCATCTGTTCATACAGTACTAGACAACATATGCCCTACTTATTTAGGCCCTTAACAAAGTCTGAGATTCATTATAACCCAAACCACTCATCCTCTCCCCCATAAAATTGGCAATTTAATCGTAATGTGTGCCGTTCTTCTTCATCATTATCCTGCAGTGCATTGTTCTAATGCGGCCGAGTCCAAAGGAGCGTTGTAGAATGTGAATTTCAACTCCTCTGCTACTTGAGGAGAAGAGCTAATTGGCTTTACGGTGAAGGTCTTGCCTTTGTCTGACGGAAAACAATGACCTCTTCGTCTCATCAAGGAGATCATTAGCTTCTGTTCGTCTGTCCATTTGGCAGGTTCTTAAAAAGATTTGATCCCAAGTGTCTTTTGGATCTTAGCATACAGTCACATTTCTGTATCAATAAACAGAAAACGTCTTTGAGAGGGTTAGGGTTAGGGTTAGGGGGGGGGGGGCAGTGTGCCTCATAATGATTAAGTGATGTGTCTTTGAGTAACCATCGAGAGACAATCGACAATGTCATCTTTCTTTTTCAACATCTGCTCTTTTAACACATGGAAATGTTATTACCGTGTTTAGCGGAATACGGCTCATAAATGTTTGTCATGACGTAATGCCAAACAACTTGATAGCCGAGAGTGTTCTGTTCTAGCTTGGTTTTTTTTTTTTTGTGTACGATTCAATGGAAGTAAACCACTTTGGTCTATCTCGAGCTTGAAATGATTTTCAAATGGCTCATTTGAGAAGTTGAATCCCAATCCCCGTAATGCCGTTTGTTCCACTTGATTATGCACACAAACAAGCGAGTTGAATTTCACAGTCTCTTGAATCAGCAAATTCACTTTGTCATTATTGTATTGGAATTTCTTATCTATCATCCGCAGCTTGCTTGAACTCGTGCCAAAATCCAAAGTTTCCACTGGGATTTTCCAAAATTGAATGTTGATGAGGTGCTTAGCGCTTCAGCTTGAGCGGGGGCAGAACAACTGATGGGATGCTCCTTTTCTTAAGTGCCTGTTACACAACATCTTTAAGATGCTGCATTTGCATGCAAACTTAAGACCCCGTGCAATTTGTTTGCTTGTGGCGCTTCTTACCGCTGGAAATAAATATTTGGTCTGAATATTTGCACGTGATTTTTTTGTTGTTCAGGAAGTCTAGCGAGCAGCCGTCTTTTCCGATGCCAATTAAGTGATTAAATTAGAAACACAGGAGACAATGCGTCCTTGGGCATAAATACACATAAAGTCAGACGACTTAATATCCGGTTTGGGTTTTGCATTTTTCCTGTTTTAAAACGGATAATAAATTGAATATAAAAGCATTCATATATCTTTAACTTTTTTTTGTTTTTATTATTATCCAATATGAATGTTTTCCACTGCCAGTTAGATGATACAAGTCAGCTAATGATGCTGCCGATGGAACTGATAAATAAATTAATTACCCCCGGAGACAGTTGGCACATTAGTTTATCTTCCATTTCCTCATTTCCTTTCCTCGTTTCTCTTTTTAAGCAGACAAACGTTGTTGCCAATTCATCTTGTGAAACAAGAACCGTAATCGACGTTATCTTTGCTTGCCTTTTTATTTTAGTGTTTTAATAATGGGCTGGATCCAGAGTGATTATGCACAGAGCAGTTGTTAAAAGGGCTTTAAGGATGGATGGAGGAAATTGAAATCTATTAGCATACTAAACACTTCACATGAAAGTGGCTGCTTGATGTGCTGCACTCTTCCATTTAAGAGTCGTTTTTTTATTTCGGGACAAATTTGTGAATGCAGTTTCACATTTGAGTCACTGAATATACTCTATTAGGTTAGGTAATGATGTTTGCAGCAAAGCAATGAGGCAAAGCAGGAGTGCGCTCCAAAATTGTGTTTAAGTCCAAAAACAAAAATGGCAAGACATTTTGAATCAACAAATGATGTAATAATTTATAACACCAACACCCTGCTAAAAAGAAAAAAAAAAAAAAAAAACAAGATTCAAAGTAAGAAAAAAGTGGCATTGACGAGCACAGGTAAAATAATAATAATAAGAAGAAAAATCAAGACATGCCCCACACAAAACAAAACATGAATAGAAAAACTAAATAAAATTTCAACAAAAACACAAATCATGATTTATTCTTTCAATAATAATGGCGTACTGGAAAACAAAAAAAAACTAATTTCTGAGGAAGTGACTCGCTTCTGCTGAAATCTCTTTGCTCTTGGGTGTGATCCAATGAAAAAAAAGAACCTCAGCGGTATGTGCGTGACTCAATGGCTGTCTGAATTCAGCAAGCAGGAATGCGAGGCATCTTTCAGAGAAACGCCTCCACGTGTAACGCACGAGACTCTTCTCATGGGAGTTGAGTCGGACGTCACAAGAAGCGAAGCACGTTTTCCCAGTTGGTTAAGGTGGCTTTTTTTTTCAATGACATTCTAAGGTTCTTATCATAACAAGGGTTGAGGGGAGGTCAAAGGTCAGGAAGTCAGATGTGCATGTCAGAATTTTATTTTATTTCCACTCAACATATCTTTTTTATTTGCAGTCAATGCCTGGATGGCGAAGGGCTTTTCAGGTATGCATCCGTTCGGTCGACATCGTATCATTTTGTTGGAATACATTAATGATGTTTTCTAACATCCGCTCTCCAGCGACTGAGAGTTTGAACATTGAACACACTTCTGCCCGGCCGAAGAGAGCCTGCAACGAGTCGCGCTTGGAGTGGGAAGTGGAAGTCTGTGGTGAAGACTTCAAGCGGGACATGGCTCACATAGACCCTCAGCATTGGTGTAACCTCACTCACTTTATCAGGTATTGCACACACACACTACGGAATATTTATTTTCATTTCAATCAAATGGACATTTCATTTAAACGCTCTAAATTTGTTTGACTCACTACAACAAACCAGTTAATTACGAAGCTTGGAGGGAATTTTTTTAAAATGACCTTTTCACGGAGCCACTCTTAATATTTTACCCCAAGCGTCAGCCTAGCTAAGATAACATCTCTTAGTTGTTGTTTTTTTTTCCCCAAAACACTGAGACGTGAAAAACAAAATTTGGATATTTAAGCCTTAACAACAAATCTTGATTTCAAAACATCTGGAAAAACAAGACTCTTTTCATTTGTCAACCTTTTTAAAATGTTTTCAATTTCACAATTTCTCCTTCTAACCTTTGAACGCTTACGCAAGACGAAGGCGAATTAGCTTAACATGCGATCCCAAAATGAATACGATGTTCGTGCATACTGGAGGACGATGACCGACGCTTCACATGCCACCTCTGCTTGAATGCTAAAATTAGCCTCTTGAACTCGGTGGTGCAGACAGATGTTTGACTTGAGGCATGCTCGGCTACATCTGTAAAGATGACGGGGAGGATAAAACAGACCGTTTGGAGATTTGAAAACAATTAGCATTATTTTTTTTTTTTGGGGGGGGGTCGTCTAGAAAAAGACCCCTCTGACTTTCTCCTTTGAATTAGTAGCAGACTTCACAGGAAGCACGCTGTTGCATCATTTAGTTTGAAACAATGATGCCTTTTCTCTGGAATCGTGTTTGTTTGCAATTAAAAAAGGGAGAAGAAATAACGAGTCGAGTCACAAGTAGACATGTTGCCGTTGTAGGCCGAGGTTCTGAGCGGGACTTTTAAGAGAAAAGCAAATATACAGATTGACCTGAACAAGGGAACCGAGAGGGGAGGGGGGGGGGGGATCAGGCTCTGAGAGCAAAGAACCTCATGTTTAAACAAGCAGTGATCCCTGCAGAGCTTCTCCTGTTTGACAAATGTGTCGCGCTTCCCCACGGCGCAGCTGCTGCAACAACAACTCCCATGATGTTTTGAGCTTGTTGTACGAGAGCGTAACCAAGTTAGAAATGTTACAATATTGAATATATTGTAAAAATAGTTAGCATCAATAAAATTACTGGGATAGCCTCTATTTGCCACTCAATCATTTACCTCTTCATGACTTCATGAGTTTTACGCACTATAAGGCGCACCAGATTATAAGGCTCACCTTCAATGAATGGCCCATTTTAAAACTTTGTCCATATATAAGGCCATATATTTGGACACGCCTGCCGTAGTGGCTCAATATTGGTCCATATATAAGGCGCACTGGATTATAAGGCGCACTGTCAGCTTTTGAGAAAATTGGAGGTATTTACGTGCGCCTTATAGTGCAGAAAATACGGTGTGTATATATATATATCTATATTTATATCTATCTATCTATCTATATATCTATATATCTATATCTATATCTATATATATATATATATATATATATATATATATATATATATATATATATATATATAGATATATATAGATATATATATATATCTATATATAGATATATATATATATATACATACATATTTGGACTCATCTTGTTGTTTATTCCCTGCGTTGAGAATGAACAGGAAGCAAAGCACTTGTCTGGCATCTGGTGCCTTTGTCATTGCTTCCAGAATATACGGCAGATGCTCACCCAGTACATCTCTTACAACCAGCAGAAGTTTATTTGATTAGCAGCACTTAAGCAAAGCACCTTCAAAACAAAAGTGACATCTTGACGTCAGAAGACTTACAATCATGCCGTAGATGGCGACACAATTCAACCGTTAAAATGCTAATAGTATAACAATTGATCCTTATTTGAATTTCCGGTAATGGTTTTTTCGCAGTGAGTACCACATCTTTACGCTCTGCACGGAGACCAAATCCTTCATCGTCCACTGCTACTGGCCCAATCCACTGGTGGAGAGCTACATCATCCGCATACACAAGCACTTTTTCGCCAATTGCACTTTGGATCAGGTGGTGTGGGTGGACCCTCCGGACAACACGTTGACCGTCCTCATTCTTATTCCTGTTTTCCTCACCTTGGCTATGATTGCTCTTGTGGTGTGGTGCAGCAAGAGGAGCGACAACCTGGTTTAGGGGACACCACCCGAACATTTGTTAGTGTTGGAAAGTTTGGGAGTTGGATTTAGTTGGTTATTTGATCCGCTGGTTGTTTTAGGAATCCATCTTCTAAAGTCCTCGAGACAACAACAAAGTGTTCAAACATTTCAGGGTGCCTTCACGCAAGGATCTAGTAATCAGTTTCATGTTCTCTTTTTGTGTGTGAGCAAAATACATAGTCCAAAAGGTAAATAACAAAATCAGCAAAGAGCCAAAAGACATATTAGTGATTTATTGCACATGTTTCCTGTTGAGCATGTTATTAGTTTGCATGTTATCTGATAGATGTTCGGATAATCTAGATGTCCCCTTTAAGTGCACTCATTGACTTGCTGTTTTTTTTAATTACAACCTCTTGGATTGCCAATACAATCAAAGCTATTGTTAAGAGACAGTTTTGCAGTCAATTGTGCTGTTCCACATTCTAATACGTACACCAAAACATTCTTTTGTGTTTTAAATATTTCTTTCCATCAATAAGAAAAGAGCATCATTGCACAGGATTTTTTTTTTTTTTGTGATTCGTTTTGGTTTGTTTGGATTTTTATTACCATGTTAAAATAAAAATCATTATAAATATATAAAAAAAACATTTTTTTCTGTCTCTCTTAATTTATGCCCCAAAATAATATTCCACTTTTAAAATAAATTAAAAATATATAAATAAGTAAATAGGCAAACTTTTTTTTTTATCTGTCTCTCTTAATTTAAGCCCAAAAATACTATTACACTTTTACCTTGTACAAATGACAACATGCTTTATCCAAAAAGGTGGCTGGAGTTTTTTTTTTGCTTTATATGAAGCTGTACATTCAGGCACTGGTTCCTCATCTAACTCAAAAAAGAGTTCATGTATATTTGCCAAAATTTCAAGCTATTTATTGTATTTGCCTTCAAGTTACTATACATGCGAAACAATATGACCAGTTTAGGTTTGGAACATTTCGATGGATGGATGATTGGCCAGACCGAGACCAGTGATCTTGGACTTTTCTTGTCAGAACACTGTATCCTAGCTGAAGGCCAAAGTTGATGGAACTTTTGGGAAATAAGATCCCCCGTGGACAACATTTTCAACATACACAAAAGGATGAAAAGGAACCCAAACTTGGACTTAAAGGGATTCTATGTTTCCACACACTGCCGAGTTACTCAAGGGACAAGTCGTCACTGGAAAGGACAACAAATATGAGACAAAATTAGAATTCAACCATTTTTTGTGGCTGTTTTATGACTGATTGCGATGAATTAAAATACTGTTCGTACACTGAGAATTTCTCGTCATGAATGTTCTTTAAAGTTGAACCTACGAGCATCTGGGTGTTGCATTAGCCTCGCATGATCTTTTGTGGATCTCTTCCAGAATTTTATAATAGCAATGGAAGCCAAAAACAATGACTGCTTACAAATCTATAACACTCCTTTGCTTTATTGCTCTTAATTGTTATTTCACGAAACAATACCTCTTAGATTTGGGAGTGGGTGAATTCTTTTTTTACCCTCCAGAGAATTTCTTCTTGGAAATTCATTGTCTTGAAATGGGCTCATTGGTTCCCTGGGAGTGTTTATTCAAGTGTTTATTCAATTCCGAGACATCATTCTCTTATTGAATCAACAGCATTGACGTATGCAAGCGTCCTATCGTGGAATTTTGTAAATACAGAGACGGACAATGTAGTCATTGGCCGACGGTCAATGATGTTGATTTCGTTGCAGACACCCACGTTAATCCACAATGAGCGGACCCAGAGGACGTCGGCGGAAACCACAAACTCACTGAGCACAATACAATGCCCAGTATCATAAGTTACCATCTAAACAAACACACGGCCATTATTTATCCCAGATGATCTCCAGGAAAGAACCAAAGAGATTTTGTTACTTCAGAGACATAAAACAAGCCCGTTTACATACGCATGCCCATGGGTGCGTAGTTTATGAGAGGCGGGGCCTAACAGTGCAGGTTCCCTGAAGGATGCTTTTCCACAAGGCCTCCATGGCCAGCCACTTGGCGGCAGGAAGGATATTCAAGCTTTTTTCCCAGAGTTGACAGAAGAATACAGGGAAGTGGGTTGACCCAGTGCTTTTTGACCAAAAGCGACGCAGGAAGTATGAGGGTGCCATTCCACTTCCGGGTAGAGCTGCTTTGTCATGGCCGAGCAACTTGTGGCAAAGATTAGTAACGACCAACGAGCTGGAGGTTGTGGCAAAACAAGTGACCTCTGCCATTTAAAGCAACAGTATTGTGTCTTTGTTGCCATATATATATATTATTTTTAAACATATCTGTACTGTTATTGTTATTTAAATATTATTATCATTGTTATTTAAATATTATTATTTAAATATTATTTAAATAATGCTTTTAAGATTGATAAATGAATGATGAATACTGTTCTTTTTTTGGACACATTTTCCTTCACTCACAAATTTATTCCAACAAATATTCTACCTAGGTGGTCAGTTTTGATTCCTCAATGATTTAAAAAAAATCACTGACAGCTGTCCGAAATGAACAGCGAACCCTTACAAAAAAAAAGTAGTTCTCACAAGTCACTAAAGGCAGACCTCACACTAACCCACAGTTTCCCACAGTAAAACTACTCCGAAGCACATGACCCAAACAGGACATCCTCCCAGTTTTTCACCCACGTTAGGTCCCACTCTCACCCTCATCTTGCTCTCCTCCTAACCTCATTTTTGCCCACGATGACTCAACCATTAAAATAGAAACTCATTTACTATAGCTTCAAGTGATATCATAAATAAAGCCCCAAAAAAATGTAAATTCAGTTGACCTTTCTTATGGGCACCAACCACTACTTACCAAAATGATCCCCAAAACGCGCATCATGTTGACAAGCTTTCCGTTCATGTCCATATTTGGCTATGTTGACATAAATTGATTTCCCTAAAATCATGTTTCATGCTTTCACTATTCTCATATTTGTTTTTCCCTCCTCCTCATCCTCCTCCTCCTTGCTTCTCCTTTCCCCTAGTGACCCGAGTGGCCCTCTCTGTCGGACTCCCCCGGTCATCACACAGCTGGACTCGGTCTCTCTCTTTTTCTTACACACACACGCTAATGCACAAATTATGCAATTTGGTTACCTCAGATGTGTTTTACCACTTGGACTGTTCTTTGCTGTACCCTTATTTTAAAAATTTTCACCATTTGTTGTGTATATAAGTTGCTGTCCTTCATTAAGATGACAGTATATCATGATATTATGAACATAAAGTGATTAAAAATAATTGATTTATCTGTCAGTGACTAGTTTTATTCTAATGATGAGCTTTTTCCTGATCCCCAATTTTAATCTGCAAAATATTTTGTTCTCCTCAGAAGTCAGTTTCACTTTTCCGGTTGACATTACACACCTTGTTGTATTGTGTGTGTTGCTTCCTGTGGCCCAAAAGTACAAACGTGGAATCAAAGGAGAATTTTTCTAAAAGCAGAGTTCCCTCCAGTTGTCTCTTCCTGTTTACACGTTACCATGCTAACCACTCACAGTTCTTCAACCTGTTGCGCGGAATTACCGGCTAGCCACATCTTAAGCAGTCACACCATGGTTGACCTCACACAATGCTCCAGGCAAACACTTGAACTATTTTAATCAACAAGATTTCCGATGACATCATGCAGTCATCCAGCGCCTGAGAGTCTATTATATGAGAGGAAAGACATTCTCAGTGGAATGCAAAAGTGGGTTTGATTTATTTGCAGGCACCTAAATGCACCACACATATTGCAGCCTTCCGGCAGGGACTTCATGATTCCAATATCTGAGCGAGGGCAAGCATAAAAAAATCCATCAGGCCTCTGAAAGCCATTACTTCCATAATTTCATCTATTTTTTGCTTTTATGCAACTAGGGACCGTATAGAGCAACATTTTTTTTACATCTCTCGTTCTCAAGGCAAGTGTCCTTAGTCACCATGGTAATGCAAACAATACACATCCATCTGTCACTTCACTTCTCATCGTCCAATAAAAGCCTCATTAAACATCTGTTGCCAAGCAACCAGCAGATGTGAAGCCAAGTGACAGCTATGATGTGTAAGCTCATTAAACAAATCCCTCATTTGCGACCTGTTAGAAGTGTGTGATGGGCTACTTTACGGATTTTAACATGCATAGTGGACGTTTACGTGAGCTCAAGGTTGTTAAGAATAATGAGAAATATGCCATGAGCTTTCTCATGCATGATCCTTTTAAAGAACTGATGTGCAGTAAATACAGTGCTGAGTGTCATTTGTGCTGAGAGGACAAATATTGTCCTTCGTTGGTGTGTGATAGGCGTCCTTGAAGAAGAAAACGTTTTTTTTTTCAAGGACAATATTGCTGTATAATATAAGAAAAACAAAAACATCCATCAGGTAGAGTCACATCAGCCTGGTTTGATGATGGAGCTGGAAAATCAAGTTAGTCAAGAGAAAGAGACAGAAGTCCTTCATTTGTCCCTCAGTGGGGACATGCAACATAATGGAATAGAAGTAAGAATATTTGTTGTAGTCTTGTTTGATGATATTTGAGCGAAATAAAAATGACAGCACAGATGATACTGCACGTTCACCGAAAACACCTCGGGCCGGGTGTGAACGTTTTCCCACTGAACAATTGCTGACAGTTAAATGGATGTACAGTGTTCATAACAAGCAAGCTGAGCAAGAACTGGACAGCTCTCTGAATTATTGAGAGGGGAGTGCAGCAACAAGACTGCAGATGGGAAAACAAGGTCAAATAGTACGGTTTACTGAGTTGAAGTTTAATTTTTTCGGGCTGGCGTAATCCTTTGCAGGGGAATTTCACAGGCGAGTTTCGGCTGGTGGATCTGAGAGAGGGAGGGCTGCGCCGATGCAGCGGTGGTCACAGTCGGATTCACTCAAGATGTAGATGAACTGTAGTAAGAGTGTAGCTAATTTTCAAAAACGCATTTTTAATGGCAGTTATAAATGACATTCCGAGCATTTATCATGGAACAATAGTCTCATTTTAACAACTTATGAAACACTCCAGAGACCGCAAACTCACCCTCAGTCATCCGCATTCATTTTACGACATAGCGAGCGGGAATAATGGAAAAAATGTCTCCTCGGGCCAATGAGGTGTTGCTGGATAAACAAAAAGTCTTTTTTAACCGTATTTGATGTCATCTTGTCATCTCAAGACGTGACGCAGATCTTCCCTCTCCGGGGGGAGTCACCCATGCCGTTGACCTCTTGTTGGCGGAATTGTGTTTATCATTGTTTATTTATCATGTGGAAGCCATCAATGAATGATGACTGTTGTAATAGTCCGTCTAGCCGCCGCTTCATTCCGTCTTTTAAATCCACTACCAGAAATTTGACCTGCTTATATTTCCGTTTGTCTCTCCCTACTGTATTCCAGTTGTTGGGAAGGATGTTTGGCTTTATCTAATGTTTGGGCTAAAGGTCCTGTGGAGATGTGTTGTGTATACACACAGATAATGCTGTTTGCGTTGAGCACTGGCCTGCATCCTGCCCGGAGGACTTCACCAGAGAAACACAATGGACCCCCGTGAATATTCCACAGGGGTCCCACGCTGTTTACTAGCCCCGCCCCCTGACCAATATGGAGCCATTTACTATATCACGTGTTAATGAGACTAGAATATTATTTAGGATGATGGAAAATCAAGCATCCCATTTTTGCCCTCTGAACTTTATGCTTCACTTTTTCCGAAACGTCATCAGTATGTCCTTTCCACCCATGGGCTGAGTTCATCGTTAATGCGTTTGATCAAAATTGTGACGGTGACGCAATCGTACTGGATAGAGGTCACGATTTTTAATCAATGGAAATTTGGTGAGCCTATGCCATGCACGGGAATCTACTTAATTAAACCTGCATGGGAGTTTTAGAAAAGGATTTTGTAACCTAGCAACAGTAAGCGTAAAGAAAATGAGGTCACGAGCACATCTGGTGCCTTCGTGCCAACTGTCCCAAATATGGCGGACATCTGGAAAAAAAAATCACTGGTGCAAAATTTGTTGATGCTTCTGACACGTTCTTTTTTGGCAATTTTTTTGTGTGACCAACCTCCTGAAAAAAGCATTTTTAGCAATGCAGATCCCCAAACTGCTCATCTTTTCAGTCAAGTGGAACTAAACCGTCCGACACAAACAATTTGCACACATTTCATTTGGCTCTGTAGACGCCCGCATGACAATCCAACACGTTCCCTGCATTGTGTCGGTCACGCTTGAGTAGTGCTAACACATTAGCATTATCAACCGTTCCGGCCGCAGTTTGACCCCATGAGAGACAAAAGTGAGGAAGGTCAGCGCTCGTGACCTTCTAATCGACACGCGCAATAGCATAAACTTATATAAGAGAGCGTAAAGTTGATGTCAGGCAAAAAAAAATGCTTATTTAAGAGGCTTGCCATTTTATCAATGTGTTTGTGAGGATTACTTATTGATTGACGTGTTGGATGGATGCATCACGGAGGCTAATTATAATTGACGTGGCAATTATAATGATCTGATCACAAGGAGCAAACTGTTGTGCTCAATTTCCCCTTACATAATTGATCAACGTATCTTCAGACGTTCACTTCTTGGCTTTCGATTTTTTAAATATGCACTGTGATGTTGGCTTTATGTTTTATCTTGGCGACATTAATGAGGAAAACTTGACATAAGTTACATAACAAGCTTGGCTTGGAAAAAAAAAAACGTATAAGGGGCTGCATCAAGAAATTCCATCAGATCGCTGACCTCGAGCAGACCTAATGTACTGGTTCTGCGTGTGAGTGTGTGACTTGTGTGAATTAAAGGTCTGCCACTTGTCGCCACACTCTTTAAATCCAAGCTCAGGCAGGAAGAAAGATGTTAAAAAGTCACGGTGCTATCAGTTGTTGGTATTCACTACGGGCAGCCCGCAAAACCACTGCAATTACTCTTTGGTCTGGAATTGAAATGTCACATAAATCTCCAGAAAGTTGCAAAAACTTTGTGGTAGAATTCTATATATGGTCCAAAGTTGCAATTTTGTGAGGAAGGGGAAAAAAATATTATTTTATTTTTATTTTTTTATTTACATTGGGCCATTATAAATGATCGTGTAGTAAAATAACAAGCCACAGACTCATTTTAGGCGGCCATATTGTGGCAGAGTCTATAAAAGCTAATTATTTACCTTGCCTTTTCCTCGGGCGGGTCAACCCACACTTGACCCGAGTCGCTCTCTGAAACGACACCGTTTTGTTGCACAATTAAAAGCACATCGAGACACAAAGGCAGGAACTTAACGAAACGTAATGTCTTACTCACCCGTTTACAAAACATTTGCTGGGAAACAGGACGCCGCTTGAAAGAAAGTCGTTTAAGGTTATAGATATGCCTGCCTCTGATTTGAGATTTTTTTAGTTTTCACCCTCAGGACACGCGTTTTATTAAAAACATCAATCACTACAGTGCAGAGATGAATGAAGAAATAGAAAGGGTTATAAATGCAAATTTTTACATGGATGCAGGTCAGCATATTGCCGTCTTAAATCATAAGACAGATACGCTTCTGTTACCTTCAATACAGTTGGCTTGGCTTCGAGGTTTTAGCCAGGCTTTTTGAAATAGCTTATACCAAACATAAAATCGCTCAAGGAATGAAAGCGAAGTGAGGCAGATCATGGAAATATTTTATAAACAAGCTCCTTGGATGTGACGAATGTGATTAGTGTGGAATTTGCTAGATTTTTATTTTTTTTTTACTACAGCTTATGTCTGTTTTTTTCTTCTGCTGTGATTTGAACTTCTGTAATATGGGATCACTTTTTTTTCTTGCCCTTTTATGGTGGCATATTCACTTTGTGGCAAGATGGAATTATTGTTTATTTTATATTTCAGCTTTATTGGACAAACAAGTCATAAAACAGACGTCACTTTTGCGTACGGGCGCATAATCCTTAACACATTTCGTCTTTCATACGTTTGTTTCGTTTGAGTAGGCGGATTTAGAAGCGCATCTTTTTTGTCTGAATGTAAACCGTTTTATTGCTGCTCTGCAAACGCTCAAACCTCTTTCCAGCCAAAGAGTCACAAACAAAATCCTGTAGTTATTTTAAATCCCATCAGGCTTCTTTTTGGCCATCACAGTTCCCATGTGAGGTCACAACCCAGTGACCCGCGGATAACAACGACCGGTGTCCGTTCGTGTTGGTTTCCGCTCAGATGGGAAAGTACGGTAATGAGACAGTTTATGCTCAGAGGTTGTGCTCGCTTGCTCCTGCTGTTAAAGCATTGTGTTGAAGTGTGTATATGTGTGTGTGTCAGGATGTGGAATAATGAGTCCAAATCTACCTGCTGGGATCAGGTGACCTCTTGCACGGCAAGCCGACGTGTCTGACGGATTTTGGTTGAGTCGTGGACAAAATGGTGCGCATAGTGGACATTTCATTAGGTACAGAACATGATCATATATACATATAATATATATTTTTTTTAGCTTTTTTCACCCACTCACAGCTCCTGGCATTTCCGACACTTAATAAATCAATTTTGAAAATGGCATTAAATGGAACAGGCATAGAATATGGAACGTGAATCATTTTGTAGAAATGTCAAGAAGAGAAAATAATAATATGCGTCACCCTTTTCTGAAATTTTCTTGTCATTTTCTTCTGATAGTTCCTCCATCAGACTTGGCATGTCTCAATGTTCTTCATGTTATGGTGACCGACTGTATCATTTTTTCGACCTCCTTCATGTATATATTCACATCGAACAACCGAGCCTATCTTGGACCACTTGACCTGAAAAAGTGTCATTCGTTATGGTGCGGGTGGATTTTATGCCAAAAAGCAGCCTCCAACCACTTTAATTAATTGTATCAGCCCGACTGGGAGATCTCCCACTGGGACGTATAGCTGCTGTTGAAGAAGCTTTCACAACAATAACAACCTTGGAGTGCCATTAGATGACATAAAAAAAAAAATAGAGATGATCTGCTTTATTAAACCGATAATTGCTCATTCCTCGATTATGTAAAGCATTACGGATACTCATTTGAATATGTTAAGATCTTCTTTAGTTATTGATTTATTTAGAGGAATTAATTGCCAAGAGAATACATGAAAGCAAACTATTTTGCATTTTGCAAGATTTGTAACTCTCATGTGGGGCGCTTGGGAATATGTTTGGAATATTTTGTGCCAATAGTATTACTGTAAGCAATCAAATCTAATTTTACATAGATGCAATATCGAGCTGTTTGTTAAAGACACTTAATGAGCAAGAAATTCATTAAATTATGAATGCATTCATGGACAATCAAACATAAAAGGCAGATTGAAGCAGAGCATCATTGGATTAATAGACCGGATGTGAATCCGGCCATCTGGTTAACCTCACAATTCATCTCCACTAAATTCTTGCAAAAAGAAAATGTACCCCCCCCCCCTCCCTCTCTTTCCTCCATTAATCCATCATCGTAAATATATTATCATTCGCGAGAAACTACATTTGGGACTCCTCAGCTGTTTTTCCTGTCAAACCAAAACAGCATAATGGCCGCTATACTATATGATTGCAGCATGCATGAAAACAATGTGTGGTCTCTATCCATTAAGCTACAATAATATACATAATCCTTCTTTGTCCTCCATTTTTTTACGGTTGCATTATCGTGTGACAGTTTAGAGATTACAGTATTGTATGTATGATGGACATACTAATGCCATTTGCAGAACTTGACGACATCAGCAGTTTGTGTGTATGCATGTCAGCATATACAAAAGCCCAAAAGTGCAAAACTGCTGAGCTCTGTTTGGAAGAAAAAAAAAATTGTGGTGTATGTATTAGTGGACATATTGTCATGATTTATTCTTAATGTTATTCACACAATAGCTGCATTCCAGATGAGGGTAAAATTTCAGACAACCAAATCAACTACTTCTGCTATTTCATTCCTCAAACCTCCAGTTTTGAGCAAGCGTGTTAATCCAAAAGAACAATGAAGGAAGTCATGACTCAGGCTGCTAAAAATAATGGACGTATGTTGAAAGCAAGAGTGAATGACAACCAAAAAAGGGAAGAGGAAATATGAGAAAAAGTTGGAAATACACAGCAGGCACTAATGGCCATGTGAGATGAAATTAGACCGTTCAAAATTCAAATTCAAGGAATAACCCTTAAAGACTTCTTTACCGTGTCTATAAATATCTTCATATAATCTCCACCTGTGGTTAAAATTCAACGTTCAAGTTTCTCCTGATTGCTGACTCCTGATGTGAGCACTAAGACATGATCAGGCTTTGATTAGAAACTATTCTAGTTGCATGCTGCGATTTGATCCATATATTCGATAAATAGTACGAGAGGTGATTGCGTTTGATGTACTCACAAAAAATATTTGTGAGCATAAAATCAGCTGATCATAAAAAGATGAGAAATCTCCAAATGTCACATGGTGACCCTGCTTGTCACAGCCACTTTCTCATTTGCAGAAGAATACCTACAACCTTTTGATATTTCGGGGAATTAAATGCTCCCGATAAGCTGTCTGATTTAATGTCCAAAAAAAAAAAAAAATCACACAGAACAATACATGCTGGATTGTTTTCAATTTTATAATGTCATCATAAAAAAGCACATGGCTGCCTTCCTTTTCTTGGTTACTGGATGAAGTTACGCATTTTTTTTTTTTAAGACATTTTCTTCGATGCTCACATTTTACCTGTGCAAATTTGACTATATTAAATTCATTTTTTCTCCTTTTAAATGTGAAAAACGCAAAACTAGGTGATGACATAATGGATGCCGCTGGCTGTAATTCAAGCTTCAGTCTGGACTCAAGCCACTCTAATCATCACATAACATGAGGGAAAAGAAGATTGGCAGAAAAATGCTGGGTGTTACTCTCAAATATGTTATGAGCTGCACACGTGTACACACACAGACACACAATACTGCATAGCAACCTGCAGACGGCATCGTGCCGAGTTTCACACCTCCGGGACCACCATGATAAAGCAGCAGCATATTAAGAGATTCAAAAGAGGTCAGTGACTCTTCTGACCTGATTTCCTCAGGCAGCTCATAGCTTTAGGTTTGTGAATACCCCGCCCGCCACCTCGACTTTGGCTTTTCATCATAAATTCACTTGGCGCTCTTTGAGCCAATGAGCTGAGATTGCAGGGGGAAATTGTGTGTCCATGCGTGACTGGATCTTCAATGTCCGTGAGTGGTTTTGTTGTGTGCGCGCCTCTCGTCATTATGAAACTTAGCAAGCTGACGTCAACGTTAATGTGTGTACATACCGTGTGTAACAATGTACATGGAATTTGGAATGTTGTAAATGATTGCCTGTATTTTTGGCTTCACGTGGGTGACCTAGTTTGGCTTTACAAGTCCAGCTTTAAATTGAAAACAACAACAATGAAAACAAAAACAACACAATTGAGTATCTCCTTGGTTTGTGCTCTAACATTTGTGCACTATGGGTCCTTAGTTAGGGATGCGTGTGCCAAACCAAATCATGTTCAGTTAATTGATTTAAGCACAGGTGCTCAATTTGAACCTTGGTGGCAAAGGTCATGAAAAATAGCCTACATGTGATTTCTTAATTCTTACTTTTCCCACTTCAAATTGTCATTATAGGGTGTTGTGTGCAGAATTATGGGATGAAATACCTGTATATATAGATTATTATTTATTCTATTGGGAAATAAGACTTTCATATAAATGTGGAACAAGTAACTTGTAGCTTTATGCTGCCCCCTGCTGATGAATGCCATTGTTAATGCGCTTGGATGCATTTAAAAAGCACAAAAACACAGTTGTGTTACGCCTATTTTATTTAAGAGCTAATTATTTTAATGTGCACACGTATAAGGTTGGGTTGTGTCCGTTACTACTTTGAAAAATACAAAATGAGGGGGCACCCGGATTTGAACCGGGGACCTCTTGATCTGCAGTCAAATGCTCTACCACTGAGCTATACCCCCGTGCCGTTAAAAGTCCGGAGTGGGTTTTTATTTAAACATAATATATCTGTTGAGGTCGAAATTATTTTTTGCAGTGATAAACCACCAAATAATCCTCAACGATTACGAAAAATAATTATAGGAAAAAAATCCCAGTCTGGTGCTAATATTCAAGAAGCGTTAGAAAAATAGCTTGATGCATCATCCGTGACGTAATACCGGTTATGGCGTCATGAAAATGCGACGCATTTCCATGTATTCAATCTAAAGTACAAGTCGCTTTCGAAATGGTACGTCAATTTTGTTTTTGTTGTCGTTAATGTAAAGTGAAAATACAAATATTAATACTATTTATGTTTTAACATTTATGATATGTGGGGTTTTCTGTAGCCATAATCGCTGCAGTCCGCAATTGTGATTAGTCATTGCAGCTAATGCTCGTTAGCTAGCGTTTAAAATACACATTGCTTCCCATAACATTTAAATATTTATGTGCGGGTTTTTCCATAACATACTAACAAATGTATGAATATCAGAATTCTCGAGGTTTCCAGTCTCAGCTGACCGCCAGCGTACCAGTGACTGGTTTGTGTCCACCGGGGGCATATGGCGTTCACGATACATTTCGCCATGGGTGAGTAAATATGCAGTAAATAGTGGTTTTATTAGATAATGCATGTAAATTGATTGAAATCAAATTCATAATACGTATTCCATATATCTTGTCATTTAATGATTAGCTTCAACAATGTGAAGAATGAGATCGTCCCTGCCCATGCATTGGAGCTGTCGGAAAAAAATGTAAGTAGATTGGAAAAACTACGAGTGCGGGATGGTGTTGATTTGATTTTCTGGTGGGCTATGATGTGTTTGTGTCAAACAGTTCCAGTTGAACCAGGACAAGATGAATTTCTCAACCGTTCGAAACATCCAGGGTCTTCATGCTCCGCTTAAGCTGCAGATGGAGTATAGGGCAGCGAGACAGGTAACGGTTGAGATGTTCCATTGCATCTATGTGGCTTCCTTATTTCCAATGTTGCTTTATGATTCATCTCTTGCTCCAGATCCAGCGTCTACCGTTCTTACCAAGCTCCAACTTGGCGCTGGACACCCTCAGAGGCACTGATGAATCCATCGGCTTTGAGGACATCCTCAATGGTGACGTTCAAACTCATTCACGGAGTCGCATATTCATTGCTAACCAGTCATACTTTTTTTTTTTCCAGACCCAACACAGAGTGAAATGATGGGCGAGCCGCACATGATGATGGAATGCAAGCTGGGGATGTTTTAGAAGATGACAGATTCGTGTTATTGTATGTTTCTTTGATTTGATGAAACTGTTGAGGTGACTAGCATAGCTTTTCTATTATTCCAAACAGGTTTGCAGTATCAATAAATGTCACTAAAAATACCCATGCTATCATTGTTTTGATTCAACTCTGGGGATGGATATGTTTCGTGGCATATAAATAAACACTTTTGTTTTGAGTTTGTATACATTAATTTCTGCAAGTCATATGTATAACTGCTTCCCTTCAATAGATACAAAACTATCTTTGTATAGCGTGTACACAACAAAGTAAAAAATTGCAAAGTGCAGCCACTGAGGACGGAGTACAAGCGATATCAATCTAATTTAAATAGCAACAACAAGCCTATAGTGACTATTTTATTTTTTTCCAAAAGGCTAGTCAAGGTCGACGGTGAGGGAGGGGAGAGAAGAAACGTAGAGGTTCTGTAACTCACTGTAGCAATCAATTGAAATCTCACCGCCATCGGACCAGCCGGAACGACTGCCCAGTGTAGTATTATATATATAGCATTATAATAGTACGATTCTAACTAATGGTGACAATTGTCCTGGTTTTTTTTTTAATTTTTTTTATGAAATGCATTCTATAATATACAGTTTTAATCATTCAAATTTGCTACAGTTCCATTATAATGTCCTATTGTAAACTAAATAAACTATACTTCAAGCATGAGGAATGGATTATCGAGAATTCTGGGTAACTGCATCACAATGAGGGATTAGAAACTGCCGGATATCCGGAAAACAGTGACACCAAAACGGTCGGTTTTTTTTTGTGGCGTGTGCATCACAATAAAGTGCTCTTGGAAATAGCATTTCCGGTATAAACAGGAAGTGTCAAATGAGCCTGAAGTGACAGTTTCCGGTGGGGGGGCCAGAGGCAATGCTGGGCTGAATCTGCAAACCTGGTAATTATTGTTCTTTTTTAAATCTGTGTTTTATTTGTGTTTATCGTGCGGCATATGGCTTTTATATGATAAGTGTGCGAGTGACTGTGTGTTGGTGTACGACACTTCAGGTAGGCGGTATATTAATGTTTTTAATTACTATATTAACATTTTATTTTAACTGTTTAGTTATACGTGTTTTATTTTTACAGTTGCTCACATTTACCGCTGCCTGCTGTAAATTGTAAAGGTCGATTAACCTCTTGAATCTTTTGTTCAATAATAAATATTGTAAGCTTCATTCTTGTTTCATTTATTGACAGAGAACCTGCGTTATATTTTTTCTCATTACAATATCGTTGGTGAAAGAACAATTTTACAACTTCTCCGATTTTATAATAGTATTCCTGTTTTTTACTTTTCTACATTTGAAGTCAAGTGACCTTATGACATACGTCATCCATGTTGTTCACAACAGCATCCGGTAGATGTCAGTATTGAGCCAGGTTCAATGACTAGATCAATTCATTTGATTCACTACAATAAACAGGATTGAAGAAAACAAATGTTAATTCTTAGACAGTCACTGTCACTGGGGACTTAGTTGAGAGGTCCAAAGTGCCTTTTGACGTGTATCTTAATGCAAAAAATATGTAATAATCCTGTTTTTGGAAAACACAGACATTCCCTCAGGGCCACCTTCAATGTATAGTCTCTCAGTCCAGTCACGAAAGAAAAACAAAAAAAACATCACGTGAGAATATAACATAGTCTTTATTCATATAGTGCATTTCACAATAGTTGTAACTATAACAAAGCACTTTGCATATACAATAATGATACAACTACAATAAATAAGAGATTTACAGTATAGACAGTACATGTAAATATAAGGCCTACTGTATATAAGGTGTAATTTACATTTGACTCATTTCCGCCACGTGTTGTGTTCTAGCTGTGACGCTGGGAGAATTTGGCACATTAGACAGGCCACTGTCTTGTTTGTCAAAAGTGCTCCTTTTCCTCTTGCTGCGTGGTAATTGCTCTACAAATCACAATGACTGCTGCAGGGAGTGAAGAGGAAGCAGCAGGCCTCATTGGCGTTCACCATTTGGGAGTGGGTTGCCATGGCCACAGATCCACTTGAACTGGCTGAGAGTGGGATTAGTCTTAATTAACACTAATGATCAGCCAACTCACATGCAATTTATTGGATCGAGCCTAATGATTTCACTTTGTCATTTGTAACAGCCAATCAATACATTTCCCTTAAAGTGCCGTTAAGGTCAAATTTAAAGATTTGGTCCATAATTTTATTTATACCTATGGATGATGATCACAGAGTATTTTTATTTAAAAACTTTTTCTATTTATTTAGATTACACTATTTAACGCATCTTCCCACACACACCTTATAAAAGAAAGCCCCACCCACTCTATCATAAAATGCCAAACACCCTCCTGGCATTTTGCTTTTGTTTCCACGCGCCATCTGCCACAAAACGGACGTAAGCATCATTTCGTAGATTAACAAAATGTCATCACCTGACTTCCGCTCTTTAGTTTTCCTCTATTGTTCACTGAGGGAGAAAATAGCATCAAATCCAAATTTTCTGCTCAAAGCTAAATGTAAACTCAATACAATAAATAATAAAATAATAGTTTAATAATTTCAATAGTGCCATTGCTGACCCTTATATAACCGACCACTGAGAAAAAAAAAAGCCTTTACTTAAATTGGATGTTTATGCTTTTTCTCGTCGAGTTATGACTCCAATTTATGCGTCTCCAGCATGCGGCAAAAGAAAGAGATGTGGCGTGAAACCAAACACACTTCCAAATGGATTGCTTGCGTGTTAGCAGATATAGCGCAATAAGTGCTGAGTGAGTCCTTGTGTGTAAACACTCCCACAGTATGGAATAAAATACTGCCGTAAGTTCAGCATGAGCGCCCACTATATATACAGTCAGTCGGCTCACACATATAGTGAAAAAACAATCTCATATTTCTCTATATATATGATTGACACATTGCTATCACTCCAAGTTGAGCTCAGGCAAACATCTGACAGCTCCGTTGACGTGGAGCACAACCTCATCCATCCCCCTGCCCTCGGATGAACTTCCTGTGAATTGCCCGTGTTGTTTCTCACACGGGAAAGTCACAGTTTGGGTGCTGATATGTCACACTGTATTTAAACTGATGCCTTGTTTTTGTTTATTTATGTACTTATTTTGATATTTACTCATTATTTACGCTTATATTTATACAAATGTGATTTTTCATAAAAGTTCAAACAGCACTGCTTTTTTCATACTAAATATCCTCTTAAATATCTTTTTTTTGATTAAATATTCAGCGCCTGTAGATGTAAACACCGTTTTCCGCCCTGCTTCTGACAAAGACTATTGCCCTGATCCGCCTATTTTTTTTTTTAAAGCTTTATAGTGGCTTTATAGCGGCATTAAAAAAGTTAAAGCATACCAGACCTGTGACCGTTGCCGGACACAATAACGATAATAAAAAGCAGAAGATGGACATTTGAGGTTGGAAAGTAAGCACTTGCAAAGCCTCTGTGGGTGTTCTTATGTATTTGTGGATGACTGTTGTTTGCGTGGGTTTGAATTAAAGTTCTGGAAGCTGCGTGGATGACATCTTGACAAAGTGTCAGCTAGCACATGAAGCAAATCTGACAGCAATTTAATCATGCATCTCATCTTGATTATGGGCTAGGATGCAAACGCTTGCCGGAATTCCATCTCGGGCTGCTACCATAGATATCAATTCCTCTTCTGTGCCTACTCAATGTGGGAGCGGCTGTAAGGACAGAGAGGGCAAAAAGAGAAATCAAACTATTTCTGTTGTGTGTGGGAGTCGCTTGTGGGTTTTTATTTTCATCTGCTCTGACTTACGGCTGCGACTCCTCCAAAATGTACAGTAAGCCTAGCAGCTGCGTTTGTTTGGAAAATGAGACGGTCGGTCTCCACGTCGATCGATGTGGGAGCTAACCATCATGACTGGAGTGTAAATCAGAGGCGGTTTACTTTTGCACTTTCCAGGTGAATTCGGGTCAAAACCCTTGATTGCATTTGTCCTAATGAAACAAATTGGAGATTCACTGCAGGCAGTTTCGAGATGGACCATCACACATCAACCCACACAGCCTAAAGTGATCCTCTTAATCTTTCCCTGAGGTCTTGATGTGATTGAAGTCCTCACTCTGCTAAATACCACAGCTCAGGGCAATTGGGACAAGAAAAAAAATGCATTGATTGAAAATTGACACCTGTGCTGTAAAGATCATTTCCAACAAGTAATTTAACTTTCTTAATGGTTAGCACCTCAAAGCTGTAGTCGACAAAAAGTTTAAACCACGAATATTAACTACCGTATTTTCCGCACTATAAGGCACACCGGATTGTAAGGCGCACCTTCAATGAATGGCCCATTTTAAAACTTTGTCCATATATAAGTCCATATATTTGGACACGCCTGCTGTAGTGACTCAATATTGGTCCATATATAAGGCACATCGGATTATAAGGCGCACTGTCGGCTTTTGAGAAAATTGGAGGTTTTTAGCTGCGCCTTATAGTGCGGAAAATACGGTACTTCTGCGTTACATCATTTCATTCCATGTGGAGCGAGCAGTCAGCTGTCAAATTAAATTAAAAAGGTCTACTTCACTTAACAATGTTATATCCCATTGAAGTATTTCTTTTACTCGGTTAATGTGATTTTTTTTTTTGTTCCTGGGCCTCAGTGTATAGCGACAGCCCGTCACGGCATGAAGATGTCACATTCACCTTCAAACACAATTGTGAGCTGTCACCTCTGAGGCGTGAGCGACGTTTGCTTTTAATACAGTATATCAAGCAAAAGTGAAGTAGCAATTATTTATTAGCAGAAGGATGAAAGCGCCACATGCTGCTCAGTAGCCATGGGTTGTCAACCCCTGCTCTCGTTACAAAAATCCTACAATATTTTTTTTTCCTCCTGGCTTATTCCCCGTTGACTTTAACATCAGAGCACCACTCGGCTCTCATTACATCACTAAGATGGTAAATGTGATTGGTTGTGTGTTTCCAGGAATGCTACGCCGACGTGGCCATTAGTTGATGTGTCTTGAGGGAAGCTGGTGGATGGAGAGCATCGACATCATGCCAACATCTGCTGCTGAAAGGAATAAAGGTGAATTTAATTAGAACGGCACTTGCGGGTAGTAACCGGCGTTGGCCCGTATCAGTGCTCAAAATTTGTCGAACTGAGTGCGGCTAATGAGAGGTTTCGTTTACAGAGAATCATTTGATTTGAATTAGCCCTGACACAGAAAGCTTGGTTTTGAACTATTCATAAACCAAACTTTATTCCAAATAAGGGCATAATGACTTTCTGTATGACGATGGTTAGTCAACCGTGATGCTTCCGTTGCATCTTGAGCTGCATGCTAACTGTCTAGGGATTTACCGGCTAATGGAAGCTGGAACATTGCGGGGTGGGCAGGACCGCAATGTGCATTATGGCGCAGTATTGCAACAATCAATATGCTACAAACAGTACAGGCATGAAATAATCATTTTAATATGCTAGGATAGCCCTCGAGAAATGAGTTTGTCCGAGCCAGGGGTCAGACTTTTCATCATCGTTGCAGTCGGATGCTTGCTCCTACTTCTGGAGCCACGGCTGAAAGTAAAAGTGAGCACTGGCGTTTTTTTTTGTTTTTGATACTTCAGAGGGTCAGCAAAACAAAACAAAAAATCTTAGATAGAAAATAGAATTGTGCAGAAAACGCTGATAAATATTAATTATATGTTGGAAAAAAATCCTGGAAAAAACACAAAACTAAAAATATACAAAAGTAAATTATCTGGTCTGGCACTTAAAGGGACCAAGCATATTTTAGAGGTGGCCCATGCCCCGCTACCCCCCCTCTAGTTCCGCCAGTGGGAGGCAGCAGTTCACTTTGTGTACCTTATGGAAATACAAACAAACCATGAACTTAATAGATTGCTTTCCCAAAAACCTCTGCATCCCCTTTCACCGTATTAAAAGTTCAGACGGTCGAGTTGGGCATTAACAGAGATTTAGTGAAAGCAAAGACTATTAAAAAAAAAAAAAAAAAAAAAACATCAGTGATGTGATGCTGCTGATAAACACAACAGACAGACCGTATGGTAGCAAAGCAGCTTTAAGTGTCCGCGGGGATGTATTAAAAACATTATGTTGCTCAGATGTTGACAATATTTGTCGGAAACTATTGGATGAAAATCAAGCGCTCCAAACAAATAACACCATTTGACAAGATAGCCAACAACATCTAATAGCGTTGCCGTGTTGCTCGTGACAAAAGCAAGCAAGTGTTTAATTGTGCTTTTTTTGTAAACAACGCTATCAGTATCCCGTGCTCATTATTAGGTTATTGCTTTTTTATTGCTATCCTAATTTGGCTGCGGGCTTGTTTATGCAAGCCACATTATCCCCTACAGATAAGCATGTATTATTACCAGCTACAGTAATCTAATCAATATTAATTACAGCCAAATTAACGATTCACAAAGCTCCTCATCATTAATCGAACCGAGCGCGGTGCCTTACATCACAATTCACAGTGTGCAAGCTATTTTCGCATATTTAAATTAACCCTTGAGTTACTTTTGCTTTTGTAGCTTTAAAGTCCATTTGAGCTGACCTTTTAGATGACTCACGAACGTCCTCCTCAGCTCCCGGAGTGGTGAGTCAGCTGACAATTACTCCAAATGACATCCTGTCAATTGGAAGAGGATTCGCTCACGGAGAGACGGAGAATAAACCGCTTTTATTGAGGAAGGGAAGTATTGTCGGTGCACATTCACGCTCCTTTCTTGCTCTTACTTTACTTTGATGTCATTAGATATGAGTAATTTTCCTCAAATGTGAAGGGACCTTTGCAATAATTAAAAATCAAAATCCTAAGATAGAATAATAAAAAACAGAGCACAGATATTCTCACTGTAAGTTTGTACCTTGACAATGTGTGAGGTCAATGCGACGCCAGCTTTAATGCATCTTATTAAGGTAAATGAGCGAGTCCTTGCGTCACCCCCGCTCAACGCAAGTGTTTTTGATATCCGAGCAAGGTCGATGTGCTGAAAGGTCAAACTCATTGCCGTGTCGCTATGATATTTGCCAGCCGGATCACCTTCAACTCGATTCCATCTCACAAGGACTCGCATACAATTGAGAGGTGTCGAAATGCTGCAAATGCCAGGAGAATAAATTATTTTGTTTTTCTGAACAAATAAGATATAGCCACCTAAGGATGATTTTGTGCTACAAATATTGCTTCTTCGTGCTATGTTATCAAATAAAACTGTTATCACCCTTCTACCTCTAATTTAATTTGTGCATCACAGCGCAACCAAACCGGCCAATCAAAGAGTGTCGAGACAGAAGGGGCATAGCTTTAATAGGGTGGAAAAATACGTCAACAAGAGGTGTTTTGGAAATGCTGTGACTCACTTGACCTTTAAGCTCCCCATTAGTCTCATGCACTACTTGTATGTGATGTACTGTAACCGGTGGCTGTGATATCAGCTTGCTGTGGCCAGACAGTGACGAAATGCACAAAGACATGCTGGTAGTAATATCAAGAAAGATTCTATTGGATAACTGACCTTGGAAATAATAATCAATTTCTTTGATCAGAAAATGTCTGCAACCTGAGATGGATTACTCACAATGCCCTTCGCAGGCGGTGTTAGTCACCATAAGAAGATGACATCCCTCAAGCATAAATACATAATTATTATTATTTAAAATAAAATATATATATATATTTATGTATTAATTTTTTTTATTAAAAAAGATATTCAAATTCTCCACCAAACTATATTACAAAAGAAATCCTCACCACTTGGACTCTTGTTTTAGCACACTGAACATCCCATGCCACCCTCTCCACAGACATGCATATTTAATATGGAAGCATATGGTTGTCATCGGAGGAGGTCAGCGCTTGAGGCGAAGCTGGGGCTTCTTCCTGTGGGCTATACATCTGCCCTCCACTCGTTGGACGTTGGGATTGACAAGAAGTGAGACTCTTGTACTCAAGGATGTAACCAGAGGTGAGGTTTTGTTTAGTCTGCCCTCTACTGTCCAGGTGTGGTTACTGCACGTAGAGGTGTTCACTCCTTTGCATTCCTCATCAGATGGCCGACTCAAGTCAGGTGTGTGTTTGTGGAGATGCTAGCAAGAGCGTGGAAGCAACCTTCTTTGGCTGGATATGATTTTTAAAGCATAATTTAAAAGAATTATTTTTGCATTGTTTTC
Source organism: Syngnathus floridae (assembly GCF_059516105.1). Taxonomy (NCBI): domain Eukaryota; kingdom Metazoa; phylum Chordata; class Actinopteri; order Syngnathiformes; family Syngnathidae; genus Syngnathus; species Syngnathus floridae. The sequence goes on along the minus strand of NC_142432.1, from coordinate 3,734,602 downwards.
AAGGTGCATATAGTTTTCCAACAATCCAATCCTGAGCTTCTCTTCTGAACTCCTAGTAAGTATACATCAAGCAAAGCCATTGTTGCACATGACTGAACTAAAATAAGGTTTTTGATGATGATCTACTTTTAAATCAGTACATACTTCACAATAGAAGACCACCATCCTTTCACTTCAGTGGACCGTCCGTTGTACAGTGTATTGTCATTAGTGGGACTTTTATGCATTACTGAATAAAAAGCCCAAATAACCAAAACAATTGTAAAGCTTCCAGACTGCATCTTAAGCTGTGCCAGTTAAATCGAATTATGCCTTAACTGATTGTGCAAGCTCACAAACCATTCATCTGTGTTTATGGTTGTGCGCTTTTGCTTTTTTGTTTAGTCATGGCAGATTGTTTGCAGTGTGGCAGTTGTGGATGAGGCTGATCTTCCTAATGCACCTTCCTCTGCAGAGGATATAAATTAGTCTGAACTATAGAGCTGATCTACCGCTGCCAACCTCATCTGCAAAGTGAGTGGTGTGAGGCGGTATGGAGAAGATGCAATGTCAGACTGCTCTCTGAGTTTTCCCACAAGGACAGACTTATGGCATGACTTTTACCACATGCAGCTAAAAGCAAGTACAGCTTACTGCATTTAGTACACAAATGTGGTATCAACGAGCCCGTGATATTTCTTGATTCTCTTTTCCAGCTGTATCAATTTGATCAAACTGATATATGAACCACAGAGTAAATAAATGGGGCTAAAGAAGGATCCCTGAGGAACACCGCAACAAGAAACCTGATTAAACTTGACAACCAGGGACTAAGTGACAGAGATAAACCTAGACGTTCTTTCAGGGTTGATAATTTGATCGTTACCAAACAAATCTTTTAAGTCTTATTACCAGAATCACTTCCCAACACTCGCTTTAGCTTTTTAATTCCCGTATCGGTCTGCACGTACTCCAGTTGTAAATGATCTGTCTCATCAACTTAAAGGTGTTATTTCATCTAAGGTTAAAGGAAAATATATCACAACAAAAAGAATAAGACACCTTTGATAAAGTTCAATAACAGATGAGTGAATGTGAAGTGCTAATCAAATGGTTTCTTTTGGAAAATAGTCAAGTCGTGTGAGCCTGCTTAGTCCGGCTCGATGCATTCTCTCATGAATTAAAAAGTGTCCTTGGAGATCTGCCTCCTTTTGGAAAGCTTGTTTCAGCAATCTTTTCCTCCCGTGCGTCGCGCCACTGCCTGCTCACTTCTGCTGCAGACACACTTACGATAATGAATAGCTGCAAGGGGCTGGGGTTCTTTACTGCAGCCTGGAAAATGGCCACGCTTCCACAAAGCAAAAAATATATATGCAGCAGCATCTGGTTAGGCAAATCACCGCACTGAAGTTTCCCAAAAATCTATTGATTTATATTAACCCCTAACATTTCAGTAAAATAATTCCATTAATGCAAGATCCTAAATGGGCCAAGCAACTTTTATGTTGTGTTGTTCCTGGAGAGTGAGAGCAGTCTGCTGCTTCATTATTTATTGAAATGCTATTATATATTGTTTTTGTCGTTATATTTAGACGTGAAAAGCATCGTGTGGTGAATTAGGCCAATAGGGCAAAGCACAATGATATTTTACATAATGGTAGGCATATATTGAGATTATTTTTGTACATCTTTGGGGACTCTTTTTTTTGCGGGCATCACAGATGCGTCCCCACTGACCTACTTGTCTCCACGGATACAGGTCAGGCAATGTCACACTCGCACGTTGCCACACACCTTCACCCTCGCACCGCATAAACACATAAATCCGTACCGAGCGAGTTCTCGAGACACAAAACACGTATACTGTAAGCATTCTGGTAATTACGTACGCTAACACATGTATGGGGTCATGTCACACTTTGGCAACCTTTCACTGGCTCCAAATGCAAACACACTGTGCAAAAAAGGCCAGATGGAATCACAGCGTGGGCTGTTGGCCTTTCATGCACTCCCGAGACTTGATTTTTTTCACCATTCCTCCTCCTTCACCAAGCAGATTTTCCTCCTTTTTAAAAATTCCAAGTCCTATGACCTTCTTATGAGCCGGCCTCGGGATATCGCTGTACATTTTGCCAACAATGTGCAACAATGTTACACTATTTATGCTTAGAAATGCCTTTTTTTTTTTTTTTAATGGCGAGGAAAAATCAGATTTGGACCTCACACGCGAGATTTTCAACCCTGTTGTCGCTGCTGTAAATATTGATTGGAGGTTAAAGTCAATTAGAATAATAGAGCTAATAAAAATGCAGCTCTGTCTGCTCCTGGCTTTGCCGTTCAGCTTCTTCCATAAAGACGAGAAAGCTTCTAAGCAGCCCAGAGTGTGATTTAAAGAGACGCAGTCTCCGACGTAAATAAGCCCTAAATACATCTTACGGAGCAGAATGCGCATTGTACACTACCCATCAACATCCGAGCAAAGGGAATCGCTTGCCAATGCCCCGGAGGTGAACTTAAAGAGAAAATGTAGAAAACATTAGAGAAGGAAACTGAGGAATTGACTGCCTGGAAAACATTAGATTTTAATCAAGGAGATAAAGAAAGCTTGAATGCCCACAGCTTCTGTGGTGAGAACGACTTTTTAAAAAGAATTTAATCAGTTGGACTCTCCTTCAACCTTAGCAAGCGTGAATTGTTGATGGTGACGGAAGCACTTGAGCTTATATGAAATTGTTGGTTGAATCATTAATTGTGCAATGTGAGTGCTCTAAGAGGTTCCGTTGTCATTTTTTTCTTTAGCTAGTACAAGACTCCACTTTCAAATGTCATGAGGATATTTTTGAATGCAAAGCAAGAGCACTGTCAGAGAACACGGAGGCTTTTAAATGTTACCGAAGGAATCTGAATTCCCATTTTAGTCCGTCGATGCTACCCGTTTTCTCATTCGACACGTTCCAAGAGATCGGAATATCTCATGCAGCCGCACTTTATCAATACGACCTTTCAATCAGCAGAGCGGGCTAAGTGCTACGTGGAATATGCTAACGTCTGAAAGCTGCATCTGGCACGGAATCGAAATTGACCACATATAAATCACTGTGATTCTCTTGGCAACAACTGACTCATTTTTTTTTTTTTTTTTTTTTTAAAGTTTTCAAGAAAAACAGCTGGTTAAGTTGTTAGAGCACATCTCGGCTAAGGTTGTAAAAATAAAATCATTCTGCTATTCCATGCCAGTGGTTTCACCCACAAGAGACCTTTGTGCCCTCTTCACGACTTTCCATCCCGCCTCCCTCCACCGAGTTGGACTCTTTAGCTCATTTGGTTCGGATCAATATACAAATACCTTTGAAATACTTTGTGTGCATGCTTGTGTGTGATTTTACCTCTGTGTTATCTTGGGTGGGGGTGTGTTGAGAATTGGTTCAGGTATTATGAGGAGAAAAAGGCTGAGCAATACTTTTGCGGAAATTGCTTCCAGCTTTGAAAAGAGGAAATACCATCGGAGGGGCAATCCTCAGCATCTATGTTCAACAACATTTTGACTGGTCATGTCTGGACATTTTAAGTTGAAACACCTGCTCAAGGAGGCCTTGTCGTGATGTTTGGATTTCATGTACAAAAAGAAATACAGTTGATTCTAAAGACTGCTCTGCTGTGATTTTAACGGTTGTACAACCTCAAGTTATTTAATTAATTTAATTAATTTAATTTAATTTAGTTTTTTTGTTGTCTCAGAAAGATTTAGGCCGACTTTCCCACCCACTTGACTTACATTTGATTCATCCTTTGCTTTTGCTCTCCAGAGATTCATTCATCAGTGATCTCAAAACATGCTCACTTGGTTGCCGACTGCCGCAGCAGATGGATCAAAAAAGAATCTGGTGAGTACATGTTCAAGCTGGTGGAGAGGCTAGATGTTTTTAGTTAGTCATTTCTTTTATTTTCACCAAATGTTCAAGCTGAATGACACTCACCCGCATTCATTCCATACATACATTTTTATTTATCTCTAAAATAGACACGTAATGATTGGCACTTTAAATGAATTGCCAATTTAACGTTGATGCTATATCACAGTTTGACACTGCATCTCAGTCCTCGAAATGTATTTCGAAAAGTTGTACACTCCACTTGATGTGCTTCAAGGTTATCCCTGCCAAGGGTTGTTGCTAGGATGCAGTGTGACATTTAAATGGATCTATAGGTTAATATCACCGACATGTCCTCTTGTCCACATCCCCAAAGGAGCATAGAATAGATGATACTCTTCAGAGTCTCATTCAGCCAATCACTCACTTTATCGAAAAAGAAGGTAGCGATGCCCTTCCGTGTCACGATTAACCTCGTCTGTCTGCACTTATAAGCGCGGATGAGCATCACAAGTGACAAATGTTTTTGACTGGGCTAGTCGGATTTTTGCTTGATGAGTCTTGTCATTGATCGTTGAAGAATGCGGTGATGAAGCCTTATTACGATGTGGGCGGATGAACAAAGCATTCTCATTGTATTTATGACAACATGATCAATAGGAGGATATTGAAAGCCCAGATTTTGCCGACGAAGCACTATGGCTTAGTTTTACGATGTAAACAATTTGCTTTGTACTTAAAGGATTACGGGAGAAAAAAAAAAAACACAAATAAAACCACAAAGAAATTCAACATATTTTCCAAACCTAAAAAATCATTAATTAATACTCATGAATATTGCATATGTGTTCCCTACATGGATGGATAAATACAGGACTGTCTCAGAAAATTAGAATATTGTGATAAAGTTTGCAATTAAAAAAAACTGAAATATTGCAAGCCTTTTATTAATTTTTGTTTTTTAATTGCATTACAGAAAATAAAGAACTTTATCACAATATTCAAATTTTCTGGGACAGTCCTGTATAATAATAATTCCTGGAAAAAAAAATCAAAAACCTTTCTTGCCCATACTAGAAGATTGTACGATTCATAGTTTTCAACGTGACAGTACCAATGAAGGAAATGGTAGAACTTTGTGCTGACTCGTCAGTGTGAATTGATCCAAAAACGTCTCACCTGACCTCCCTCTGAGACACATCGTAGCATTTCCAGCCAGGACCACGCTTGGTGAATCAGAGTCTATACTCAATTACGTTCTCCAATAAGAGGACTGTGACCCCAGTGGAAAATATACAGTACTGCAGGGCAAGGGTAGTAGAGCAAGATTTGATTTCTTAACCGGGTGTTTGTGTAATAAGACGATGCTGGGATGTAAGAAAGCCTAAAGGGAGAAGTTAAATTATTGAACTGCAACCGGTTGTTTTATGATCATATTTGTTGGAAGACTTTCCGCTCTCAATATTTTGTATAATGTTGTTGCTGTGGGCGAGCTGTTTATTGGTTGATAAATTTTCATGTGGAGCTTGCATTTTTTTTTTTTTTTTGCTCAAGCCTAACTATAACCAATCCCCCTCCGCCAATCGCTCAGGGTTTACGGTTGAGTGTCTCAAAGCCATTTCTTAAATCTTTTTGCTCTTTCAAAAACTTGCCGTCTCCCTCAGGTTATCTCGCTCTCTCTGGGGTGTGTAGTTCATGTGCTGAATTTAAGACAGACAAGATAAGCAATAAAGGTCGTTTCTTTGACACTTGTCCTCCAGGAGCTTCAAAAAGTACATCAAGTGGAGTTTGCAGACAGCAAATCAAATATAGGCTGCTTCCAAAAAGTTTACTTTCAAGAGAATAAAAAAAAAAAAGCTCTGGGCTGTGTACTTATCAAATTCAAGGGGAAAATACGTGTACTCATCTGTGGATTATTATTATTAGTAGTAGTAGTAGTATTATTATTAATACATGCAGTGAAGCGTTATTATTTCCTGCCATTGTTAGTCAACATAAATACCGTATTTTCCGCACTATAAGGCGCACCGGATTATAAGGCGCACCTTCAATGAATGGCCCATTTTAAAACTTTGTCCATATGTAAGATATATACATTTGGCCCGTGGGTTGGACCTTGGACACGCCTGCTGTAGTGGCTCAATATTGGTCCATATATAAGGCGCACCTGATTATAAGGCGCACTGTCGGCTTTTGAGGTTTTTAGGTGCGCCTTATAGTGCGGAAAATACGGTAAATTATTTCATGTTCCTGTTTTATATGACATTAATCCATTCCAAGTTTGACTGTGTTTTTTCTTCACTTTAACATTGGAATCCAGTTATTTAAAGTTTTGTAATTCTAAACTTGAATGACTTCATTTTCGTTGTCCTCCAAATGACTGCTGATTGCAGGCATTAAACTAGGACATAATTCACACTCAGTACTTTTGCAAGCGTGTGTGTTAAAATTTCAATGGGGACACGTCAAAAGCCAGGTGCTTTGCCAGAGGGCAATAATGAATGGCTTCCCAAATTTCCTTCTTAGTGAGCATTTTACATGAGCTGCTGCTGCTTTTCTGACACAGCACGTTGACACTTCTTGACAAAAGTATGCTATTATTTGGGCATGTTGAGGATTTTTTTTTTTTTTTTAATTATCATATGCAAAATTAAATCAGAAATGAGATTGTGCAGCCTCAACGAGGTGCAATATGTTTTGATTAGTAATTCAATTCAAGCATCTCGCTTCCTCCCCACAGGATTCTTTTCCTTCAAATCGGTTTTGGCATTTTAGCGATGATGAACGGTATTCAATCTTTTCACTGAGTGGCTTCTTTACACCTGAGAGCATCTTTTTTATTGATTTCCTGAGTCAGGGGTAAAAAAAATAAAAAAAGACAAAACAAAAACAAACTGGGATTCATAGCTTAAGCTTCTTTCACTCCATCTGGATGCCAATTATGAGTCGAGAGGAGAAGAGACGAGTTATGCCATGTGACCACTCCCCCCCCCCCCCCTCCCCAATTGTCAGCTGTGCAACAGATACAGATTGCGGTGGGAGAGCTTTGCGTGAGTAACACTGAAGGCCGAGGTCCAAATGAGCCCACTCAGAGAACACAACAGAGACAGAAAATGACATGCAGCCAAGTAGGCCAATCATACCGCAAAAACAAGAGGTCAACCTAAAAGTCTGTCCAGAAGCATTTCACCAGATTCTCTTTTTCATTTCTCCACGTCTTAATCCCCTAAAGCTTGTTTTGTCCTCACAGCTATGCAGCAATGCTTTGATGGTAGACCACCAAATTGTGTCTCAGGCAGCAGCAGTCTTTCCCATCTTCTAGAAGTTCCCACGTCATGATTGCACCATTCACATCTGACTTCATCTCACCATAGCTATGCAGACGATTCGTAAATGACCCAATCAGAGAGCACCATCGCATCGCACCTCTCAGATGATCTCCCTGGATGGTTATTAGCCTTTGATTACTCCTCGCTGTGATTGCCCATCGCCGTTTTATCAAGTCCATGGATGGCAATCTCGTATTGGGCCCAATGGGTAATATCGCCCATAACTGTGCGGCGTTGATAGCGGCCATTTAGCGTAGCACCTTTGCTAGATTCATTATGAATCAAAATGGGAGCAATTAAGAATTGCGAGCTTTCTAAAATCATTCCTTGCTCGTTCTATCAATAACAGTACAAACGTCAGGCATGTTTCTCATTTGTTTGTGCTCAGGCTTTGGATCATTTCTGACACACCTCAGATGTTGATTTCTTCACTGTCTGGACAACCTCTAGCTTCCAAATATTCAATTTATAGATAATGACATTTTGCAAAAATATCTTCGGCTGTCTGCCGGAGACAGGATTGACCTTTCAAATGAATACATCTTCTTGGACGGTTGATAGATTTATTTGTCGTGCAGAATGCCAACGGCGGTGCTTCCGCGGCTATTCTGATTGGCTGAGAGCGGTTCATCTGGGCCGACTCGTCAACCTTCCAGGGATATTGCCTGACGTGCACTCTGCACTCGATAGAACCCAAAGAGACCGATGAAAGATTGCTTTCCCACCTGCTCTCAACAATCATCAGTGAATCCACAAAGTAACGTTGGTTATACTTTGAAAGTTTATTACGTATAGGAATGGGAAAAAAAAGTGTCAGTAAAGTTGGATTTTTTATTTATTTTTTTTAAAAAAGCTGCAATTTTTGGTCCATATACCGAATATGGTGCAAAACAGGAAAAAAAAATATGAGTATGACTGCCCTGCCATGTGTTATTTATAGCATAGTTAGTCAACTAAAAAACCGAATGCCATACACACAGGAAGAAGGATGCTTGCCAAATGATTAATAATTTAGCAGTGAGGGTCAAAAAATATCAGACCCCTTCTCTTAAATGTCATCGTATTCGGAGGTGGTTCCGACCTCACAATTGCAGCAGAATAGAAGCTGAATGCGATGGGAACGATGAGCAATTCACTTATCGGCCGACTCTGAGCAATTATGATTGATTATAACTCCCGCGAGCCATTCATGCAGCCGACTCCTCTGTGCACAAAATTGGTTCTTGGCTCTGGGCGGATGCTCGTGTCACACTGGAACACTTGAAAGCTGTTTTTTTTTTTTTTTCCCCCTCCCGTGCTATAATGTCAGGTTACTTGAGTTTTAGTCTTTTTTCAAAGTGACTTGTGAAACTTGACTTGAAAAAAGAAGTGAACATCTTTGAGATTTATAGACTGTAAAGCCGTGAAAGATGATTGGCTGGTTTTTTCTTTTCTTTTCATTCTTCAACAAAGACTACCCAAAATTGCCCCTGTGCTGTGTGTGCAAAGAAAAGAAGTGTGAAACAAACAGCAGGCTGTTATTTTCTCTAGCTGCTTTGTTAAATGCGACACGGGGTGTCTTGAACCCGTGCTGAGTGCAAAGACCTTTTAAGACTTGGAAGGCATTATGGAAAAAACAAATTGAGCTGCCATTAGTTGCACTTGCAGGTTATTATTATTTTCTTTGATATCAACGTTGCTTGCATAAATGTCCCATTTATATCAAAATCTTCTTTGTCGAATGTTTTTGTTTTAATGAGTGCCAGGCAACCCAAACATCAAACTGCTGCTTTGACCTCGACTCACATGACAAACCGTCTTGTGTCATGAGTACAGTGTGTCCGCCTCTTCATCCTTTTTTTGCAGAGATTGCATTCGGTTGCATCATCGCTTATTTTTCTCTCTCTTGCTCCATAAATAAATCCTCCAATCTGAGGATTAGAACATTCAGTCTGTCTGAGAAAGGCATCAAATTGGGTCATGGGACCTAAAATGAATGCTCTTTAGGTAATTCGGTGCCGATAGCTAAAATAGCGACTACTGAACGTCTCCATTGGAATACAGTGAATACAATTATAGCATGGGCAATATTGTTCGGGATGGAACGCCGTCATTGCCTTGGCGCTGAGCATCCCCGCCTCGTTTGTCCAATTGAGCTCATTAGCACTGTTATGGCATCAGTTCTACCCCCCCCCTCCCCCTCGCAAGTTTAACAAACAAACTGTTGGCCGACTGAGAAGTGTGAGTGTTCACCAACAGTGCCAAATGACCTAATTTGCAATTTTGCCACTGTTTTCAAGGGTGGTGACTCTGAAATATTTTTTGCGGTTGTCTCTCGACCTCATTTGCCGTCATCCCACATCACAAGGCTTCAACAGTAAAATTATTCAGTAATAAAAGATTAAAATGGCTCAGCCATTATGTCACCTTCATAAATCATAAGATTCCTTCACGGCGAGATTTTTACCTTATTTAGGATTCCGAAATATCTTCAGGGAAAAAAAGACTTTGCAGAAGAGTGGAAATTGTTACAGGCTCGGTGTGATTAGATAAATTAGACAAATGAAAATATAATTTTCTTGGTAAATATGGGGTGTCTGTTGGCAGTTCTGCTGGTCATGAAGTTATTTTTACACCAAAATTGCTCACTTCTTTAAACAAACGCCACCGCAGTCGAATGACAGGGACACTGGCGTCATGGCTACGTTTAAGAAAACATCATAAAAAGGTTTTGGCAGGAATTGCGATTGTCTTCGGTGATGAGCGCTGGAACCAGATTCTCTCTACCATTCAAAATAAAATCGACTAGGCACAGAAAATAGATGTTTCTTTAAATTATTTTTGATGTTCTTGTAATTATAACATGGCCTGATGATTCCGAGCAAAATCTCAAGAAGCATTGGGAGCTAAACTCTGATTTAACATTATATTGACAAATAGAAGTGTTTATCTGCAGCTCCAAAATGGATCATTAGCATCCCTTCCCGTCTCCCTCTGTCTTTTTTTTTTTAAAAATTGATTACTCGATGTGAAGTACCAAACGGAAGACAGACTTTGTTTTTAATACTGCCAGGAGATCCAGAAGGTCTGACTGGGAGCAGATGCAGCAGTTATGAGACAGAGTCGCGTTTGGAGAGGCTTTGAGAATCTTGGCAAAGCGCCGTGCTGGTGGGTGGACCAGTTGGAACGGGCCAGAACCTTTCCAAAAGGGTATTGAAGATTATTGAGTGTGAGAGGAAATCATTAAAAGGAGTGGATGTGAAACAGTTTGGGAACGAGGGGAAGTAGTTAGAATGAGAAAATACAAGTCAGCCAACTAAGTTTGGAAGGAAAGGCCACATAAGAGCAAATAAAGGAAGTACTTGTGAAACATTAACGCCATTGATCGTTTGGGCTCTGAACAAGGCTAAAGGTCATGTGTTCTACTTTCACTTTGGTCCTTTTTTTTTTTTAAATCATATGGGTTGGTGAGAATCTCTTGAGTTTGGAAGAGTTGCTTGAATTAAAAGGAGCGTTCACTGCCCTCTAGTGGCCATCATGGGGATGACAATGAAAACGACAAGAATCAAAACCGCACAAATAAACACGCACTTTTCAATGGAAGCATATTGAAAATGCTTATTTTCAGATCGCTACATAAAATGTACAAACAAAGAAAATATGATTTCCATTCCTGCTAAAAAAAGAACATGCACCAAAAGCTGGAGTACTGAACAAAGGCTATTGTGTGCTTGCGGTAAAGTGCTGACAAAGTAAGATAAATTCCTCTTGTCTCGGTGAACAGACGTTACGCGTGACAATGTGAGCAAAACAACCTCATACACGCTTGCTGTCAGGGATATTTATTTATTTCTTGTGGATGGGGGGGCGCGCAGGCGCTCCTGGATGCGCGCATGCGCACCGGGTGGGAAGCGCAATTGAAAACGAGCAGCTATGCCGCGCCAGGCAGAAAAGGCTCTGGAGGTTTGCAACAACAGCCGACGCACCGGAGGACAAATCCGGGGACGGTGCTATCGGGAGGCGACTGGCAATCGTTAACATCTTCTCGCCCGATTGACCTCCAGGTTTAGGGATCCTCCTCCTGCATTGTGGGCTATTGACAGAACTCGCTGGCTGCTTCCCACCCCGATCCATCTACAATGTTGCTGCTAGACGTCTGAGGATTTATGACGCCCGCCTCCGGGTTGTTTGTACCGACTGTGAGTCAAACTTGAACTGAGACAATAAGCGGACCAGCAGCGGCGCTCACTATGGTTTTATTGGCGGTGCGCAGCAGCAAGAGATGTCTCGATCGCTGCTGTATGGGGACGATATGCCTTCAGTTGTTGCTGTGGATTTTATGTGCCGTGAACGGAGAGGAGCAGCCGTTCAGCGTGGAGGTAACAAGCGGGACATCCATCACCTGAAAGCCGCTCACGATTCCAAATGACAACAACACCGTGGTTATTCTACTCGTGGTCCAAAACTGCAACTTTTGTCGCGTTTTCAACACACGCTTCATTGTGTTTCTTGCAACAATGGGCTCTTTGTGCAATAGATCAGCTCGTTTTTCCTACTTCTAAGCTGAAAATCTTACTGTTTTGTGCATAAAAGCTCAATTCAATGCATTATAAATAGGTAAACAATGTGCCGAATATGATTATACAAATTAGTATTGAACTTGCAAATCTGCGTTAATAGTAAAATATGCTTTAAATAAGAAATGCATGATATTTAATACAACTGGACAAATAATACTCACTCGGGACTTTGAGCGATGACATCAGAGCAACCTAATTGTATGCTTACTAAGTGCTATCATCTTCCACTTGATGTCTCAAGAACTGTTGCCTTCCTGTCCACTATTTGGGGTGGGAAAAAAACATTTTCAAATTCACAAGTGTTGGCTGCACGCGGTGTACTAATGATTTGCATGTCTGCCTTTTAAAAGAATCTACTTTTATTGTTATATTTTTTAAAGTTCTTTTCGAGCCAGGAGTCATTTCCTCCTTGGAGTAGCCCCACCACACACATAGAGAAAAAAAAATCAATCTATGTACAAATCAGTCCTGACATGCATTCACACGGACGTTTTGGCGTGTCCACTGACGCTCATTTAAGTAGTGCATCAACACGTCAGCATGATTTGCAAGTTTGGCATGCCACAGTCTTCTCGGCTGAGAGGCTGACGTTCGATTTAGTCCAGATGCTGCAGGTTATCAACTTAAGCACTCCTAATGCAAAATTAGCAGCACCCTCTATGAACAAGTACAAATTTATATTTTTAGACTAAGTATAGGATTCTGCTTTTCTCTCCCATAAGATTTAAACAACATAAAAATTGACTATTTATGGCTGAGCATTTCTGTTACCGTATTTTCCCCACTATAAGGCGCACCTAAAAACCTCCAATTTTCTCAAAAGCCGACATGGGCCATTCATTGAAGGCGCGCCTTATAATCCGGTGCGCCTTATAGTGCGGAAAATACGGTAATTATATTTCTGATCCTATTCATTGGCTGTGGATCATTTGATTGATTGAAACTATTGCTTCGTTTCAGCTATTTTCAACACATTGTAGTCTAAAAAAACATGTCAGCCGTAAGAATTTCAATGACATCCGCATCCTGCAGGCAGCATTCTTCTGCTCAGCGTGACACCGGCATGAAGAAAGAAGTTAAAAAGAAACCTTTGATCATATTTTAATTTGATTTGTTGATTTTTTTTTTCACGTTGCGGATCAAGATTGCTGCACTGAGTGTTTTTGTACGCTCTGTAGTTCTGATAGAATTTTGGGAGTGAATTTTGAGGTGAGATATGATCTACCTCCAGCGATGGCAGGTATTAATTTATAGTGGGTAGGAGTGCAAATAATAAATCTGGTTTGATGTGGAAGCTATGAACTGAACTTGCTCAATAATTGCTGCTCTATTCGAAAGACTTACTGTTCTGCTTGGCTGACTTCCTGGATTTGACTTCATGGTCAAATTGGCTGCCTTGCATTTGTCCTCCAGTAATATTCTTCCTTTCTTTACCCCCTTTAATTTGGATTTGTACAGAAGGTACAGTCTGTTACTGCTAAGTCATTCATTTTTGTTTCACATTATTCCAGCAGGATAGATGTTCCATGCTCCATCCTGAATAGTTATGAGGTGTCAGATTTGGGTCTTAAATTATTTTTTTGTGTATGAGAGCAGATTTGATTGCCCACCGGGGGTGTCAGCTGTTTGTCGGTCACATATGGCTCACCTAGAGACACATACAACACATGTTGACCTTAATGATTCATAGCATCAGTCTGACACACAGATAAGCCCCGCCCCCTCTCTCCAGCTGTTGTGTTTGTGTTCTATATTTGACGCTCACACTTTACTAAATATTTAGACACACATCCAAAACGCGAGATGATGCCTTCAGGGTGTCTCGTATGCAAAGTGGCTGATTGTAACAGATTATTTCGAGTGCCATAATGTTTGAAAACCCCACACTTGCTTTTTTGCAGAGGTTTTGAAAAAAAATGCTTTAACTTGTTTGAGTTCAGAAAGAAGAATACACTCTCGCTCCCAAAAGGCACCAACCACTGATCGGTATGTTGGATCAGACTCTGACATTTGTGGATGACATTTTTCTGACATTTTGTCCTAATGGGGCCACTGAGGTAAGCATGACATGCATTAAGTATTGCGTGTGTGTGTGTCTGCTTATGTGTGTATTGGGTCAGTAGAAGGTGAATATGAACTGTTTTACATTTTTGCAATGCCCGCCAAAGTGTCCCATCACAAATTTCAGCTTATTCGAAGTCCAGTTGTCTCCTTAAGACGGATAGAGCAGTTTGATTGTGTGTTTACGTGTGGGTTTGCGGTCACTGGTGTGGGCAGGAAGGCTGTGGTTTCCTTGACAACCCTGGCACACTTACCAGTGGTTGTTGGTGTGATGAATAATTTAGAGTGGTCAGATTTGGCATGCTTTGCTAGTGGGCCCGGGTTATGTTCTACAGTTTACCTGTGCTAAGTTCCCGCTTACCTCCAAGTACCGTATTTTCCGCACTATAAGGCGCACTTAAAAACCTCCAATTTTCTCAAAAGCCGACAGTGCGCCTTATAATCAGGTGCGCCTTATATATGGACCAATATTGAGCCACGACAGCAGGCGTGTCCAAAGTCCGGCCCGCGGGCCAAATGTATCTATCTTATATATGGACAAAGTTTTAAAATGGGCCATTCATTGAAGGTGCGCCTTATAATCCGGTGCGCCTTATATATGGACAAAGTTTTAAAATGGGCCATTCATTGAAGGTGTGCCTTATAATCCGGTGCGCCTTACAGTGCGGAAAATACGGTATTCGTACTTGCCAATAAATCCACACACAAAAAAAAACAGGTATGAATAGGACCAACAACAACAAAAAGATAAAATATGCAGTATTTTATTTTTAAAAGCAACATCACTCGCCGTCCCCGTGACCTGAGGGAGCAGACCGGTGTCGGAAGTGGCAACATCAACAGTCGCCACATGCTCGCAACGTGTTGCTATGCCAGCCGGGCTCCCTGACATACACCTCATCCATAATGAAGTAATTCCATCCCCTTACACGATGGCCTTTTGATGGCACCCATCGTCGTAATTAGGCCACCTTCTGCTTGTCAGGTACGGTCTGAGTTTGAAACGGAGAGTCGGTCCCGAGGTTCACATCGACTCAGCGTCTTTGTCAAACTCCTGAAAGGGACGTTGGATCCGAGCTTCTTGTCAGTACAGTACTTTGCCCTTCTTTTCAACTCAAATATTCCCCCCGCTAGTGTTGGCGTTTTTGGCAGGAGATGAAAATTTGTTTTTTTGACTCTGTTCAATCGTATCCAGTTTTTTTTGTTAGTGCTGAGATCGCAGTGTTTTCTGTCTGCCTGCATTTTTTCTCCTTTATTGTGTAACAGTTGAGAATAATAATAAAAAAAAACAGTCCTGGTGAAAATACAGAGGAGTGACTGGATTCTACTTCTCAGTGCAGTGGAGACAAGTCTGGAGAATCCAGAAATAGGCTTAGATGGAATTCAGACATTTTAGGTTTTAGCCAGTATTCGTAATTAATGAGCAGAAGGGAAATTCTAACCTCATGACTGCAAAGAAGTATGAATCACGAGGAGGCTGATTAGTTGAGATTCAATTGTGGTTTTGGTCACTTTGATAAAAAGTTATAAAGAATTTTGCCCAAACAGACTAGTTGGCAAACTATGATACAAAGTTCAAATCGTTTCAAACAAGTTTTGATTGACACGACACTCAGAATGAAGTTGTTTTCGAGTGGTGTGAAATGGAAGCACATTATCTCGAAAGGTGTTACATAAATTGCCCATTAACGTCATTACACGACCTAAATGCGTTCCGACCTACTGCAGGAATTTCCATTCCATTGAACGAGGAGGCTGTTGAGCTGCAAGCGACTTCTCCTCAAATCGGCACGGAGAGTCAATCGATGCAAGACCCGCAACGGGAAATAATTAAAGAATGTACTCAACAAAGTAATGAAGGAGACGGATGGCAATGAAGGCTGAAAGAAGCAGAGCAACCTTGGAATTGATGTTTGATTATTATTGAAAGTGTGTCAAGTACTTTATAGTCCACGTAAAGCAATTTTAAAGGGCAACTTTTATATTAATCCATGCGTGCTAGCTCAACTTTGGCCCAATATGGGACAGATTTGAACAGATGTGTTTATTATTTATTTAAAAACAGCCTTGTGTGTTCTTTTTTTCTTTTTTTTTGTTTGATCGGATGTGCCTAGCTTTTTTTTTTTGAGATATCATCGTGGCAGTCAGGGAGAAAGGGGAACGCCAAACGTGGCTGTGATTTTCAAAGAGGAGATGCCAAGGAAGAACAGATAATTAAAGGACAAGAAAGGAGAAAGTACGCATTAGAAGTCAAACGAATACCAGCAGAAAGTAGAGGAGTGATTTTTACATAATGAGAGCACTGGAAACAATTTTGTATATCCTTTCTGTCTACATGCTGACATCTCTTCAAACCAAAAAATGCTGAAACTCCTTTTGATGTCACGCTACTTCAGATTTTAACTTCTAATTTAGTGAATGGAATCAGTTGACATGAGAGCAGGCTAATGTTACTGTTTCGACAGTCATGAACTTCCATGTTTGACCTTCACCGGCTGCTAAATTTGATTGTATTTCAGCCACTCCGAACTATAAACAGTGTAACGATATTCTCCTGTCGGATCGTACTCATGTTTTGCCAAAGAGCTTTAGTAGCGTGAAGGCTAATTGAGGGGAATTTGCTGCCAGGCAGTTTATTAGACATTTGATTCCCAGTCTCAATTGGCGTGTTTATGTTTCTACACACTTCAAATGCGTTACAATCTATTGCTTCTCTTTATGACCGGGGTTTTATTTGTGTCACAAAATGCAGACGTCGGACGTTGTGTTTATTGTTTTGCTGATGAGGAATACAGAACGTCTGGGACTAGCCAAATCCCTTAAAGGTCTTGCGTGGGAAAGCCCGCCCGACCGACCGACCGACCCCCTTTTTCCTCCCTCCCTCCCGAGATCTGAGGTGATTCCCTTTGGCAGGATTTTATAGGGACACTGAGAGCTCTATTATGGCAATTTCTTTTCCTGACAAGCCAAACAACACGATAAAAGATTGCATTCTGCTCAGTAAACCTAACATAAATTCGATTTTTTTTTTCATTTTATTTTTTTATCTCCTGCCACTTTCCATTTTATCATTTCTTTCAAAAGAGCCAACTGCTGTGCTATGCTTTTCATTTATAACAATGGGATAAAGGATTTGATTTGATTTGCAATGTGCATGATGTGTAATGTCTCCCACTTGGTACCCCTTCCCTAATTTGAGTTTCTTTGTTCTTAGACGTGGCTCCAAAGGTATGGCTACCTCCCTCCTGCAGACCCCAGAATGTCAGTGCTACGTTCTGCCCGAGTCATGCAGTCCGCTATCGCTGCCATGCAGCGCCGTTACGGCCTCAACGTGACAGGAACTCTGGACAGCAACACCATAGAGTGAGTAACACAATGACCCACCGAAATAAAAACGAGTGAATCAAAGTGATGCTCGTTACGTGAGTAACTCTTGTTGTCATCGATCCTCGACACTCTGCGCGGTGACTTTTTACCTGGCGCGTAACTCAAACGCTGTTCGCTGACATTTGTCCCCGGCGACACCCAAATGCCATCCGTGCTACAAATGGCAATGAGCTCAATTTGCCCACTGAACTGTAACGCCGTAATGTGTCCGCCGGCCGAGTGACTGCCATCTAACCACTGGACTGAAACAGGGTGAAATGTGATCAGCTAACAGTCTGCCTGTTTTTCTATTTCCCTTTGCTTCTCGCTATGCAGCGGGAACACACTGAGGTGAGCGTCATATGTGGATTCATCAGATAATGTGGACTGGAAAAGTGTGCCGGTTGAGCTTTCAAAATATTTTGGCATGTTAGCCGTCTTAATAGGTTTTATTGTTGTGTCCTCCTGCAGGTGGATGAAGAAGCCCAGATGTGGCGTTCCTGACCAGATTGCGGGTGTATCAAAATTCAGCGTCAGGAAACGGCGGTACGCCCTCACGGGACAAAAGTGGCAACACAAACATATCACGTACAGGTGAGTGACATTCTTGCCTCTAGCAAAAAAAAAAAAATGTTTGTAGAGTTTTATGAATGTCTGTAACAACAAAGACGCATGAAGGTCATCAGAAGTTCAATGTTGTTTTAAGCTGAGATTTACTTTGCTTTTTACGAGCCCACAATTTGTAAAATCTCTTTTATCTGTCTTTGGCTTTATGTTTTATGGGACAAGCCTTAATGGTTGCTTTTTGTCTACTTTGAGGATAAACGCGTGGCGAATATTGAATTAGACACGCAGCTGTTTTGGGATATCGTTCGGGGGCAGAACTGCGAGAAAAACAAAAAAATATGCAAATGGGGAACCCTTTGGATTTTTTTTTGCATTTCCACTTGAATTGGTCATAAAAATATATGCTTTTCGATTTCTTTTTATTAAAGAAATAAAATATATAAATTGTCAGAAAATAAAAAGATCTAAATTGTCTGGCTCAGTCAAAGCATGTGAAAAGCTCAAGGAAAGAAAACCAGCAGCAGACAAGAGATGAGCTACAAGGAGAAGAGGAACCCCCCGAGTGCAAAGTTGAGGGATAGATTATGTAATAGGATCGAAGGATTTCCAGAGTGTATTTGCTCTTGCGCGCATATTCGTAAGGGCTCTATATGGCGGTGTGCGAAGCTTAGGCAGCTTTGCCTCGGGCTGTCAAACTGCTGCAGCCAAAGTCGTGAATGCGGTGGAATTCCATTTCGTCTTCCACCTTCAGCAGTGAGAAAACGCTTTGCCGCCACCGAGCAGTGCAGTCCGGAATGGCTCTGACAAGATATGAATCTCAGAAAATGTCAAATTTTAAATATTCAGCACAAAAGAACAGAACGAACCCAGACGGTTTAATAAAAACACCCAAAAAAAAAAAAAAAAGGATTCCGTACCCAACTGGGCCGCTCGATACAGTACTCTCATAGCTAAAATGCTAAAACGAACATTTTACGAGGATCTAAAAATCGACAGCAATACCTTTTTAATTCTTTCATAGAAGCTGAAATAAAAAACCCAGTTTCGATGGAAAAACACTGAATAAAAAGAGTTGAACAATCAATTTTTACTCTTCATTTGGTTAAATCGCACCCCAAAATGGAAAAACACATTTCTGCAAGTGGATTTTTAATGTCCTCCCCGCTGTCTCAATCTGCTATCGCTCGGTTTGATTCCAGCTACGGTCACACTCCCCCCCCCCCCCCCTCTTAAAATATCCATCTTTCGCTTTCAGACTCGTTAAATAATCATTAAAAAACAAAGCTGGGTTTTGAAAAGGCATAATTAATGCATGGTGTGTGTGCTGGTTTCCACGTCGGCGTATACAGTATGTGCTGTTGGGAGGTCCTAATTAGCTTTGGCATCCCCACTGTTTTCCCCACATGCAAGTACTATTATAGCGCACGAGATGCATCCAGAGTAATTATCACCTCCCAACATGGAGTTAAATATTTGATATGGCCTTAGAAGGGGTCAAACTCTTTCATTCGTCAATTAGCAGTGGTTTTGGAAAGGGCTCGGACTTTTTTTCAAACGTCATTAAAAAAAAAAAATCACCATTCGAGTCAGCTACAACAGCAGGCAGACGTCTTCTCATAAGCTGTTGGCAACCAAACCAGAGTGAAACCAAATTTTAATACCGTGACGATTATTTTCAGAGCGTAGAAAGCCGTGAGAGCTTTTTCCCCCCTCCGTGACTAACCAGACTTGGGCTTTCAGAAGGCAGTGGGCTGTTGATAAGCCTTAATTAGAAAGTAGATTTGTGAGCTAGAAAATTGTCCAATCCTCTCCACACCTGCAACAAATCAGAGCTGGCATTGTGGACTCGGCTCAAAAATCGTAAGCCTCAGTTGGCAGGATCGTATTTTTAACTTTGGGTACTACTTCGCGTTTGAAACAACACAACAGTAATAAAATCTTCCATTTTTGTGTGTCCTATCCGTACAGCATAAAGAACGTGACCCCCAAAGTCGGTGCCGAGGAGACCCACGATGCCATCCGGCGAGCTTTCGACGTTTGGCAAAACGTCACACCGCTGCGCTTCGAAGCCGTGCCGTACAGTGAACTGGAGCGAACCAAAAAAGACGTGGACATCACGATTATCTTTGCCTCAGGTTTCCATGGTGATAGCTCACCATTTGACGGCGAGGGCGGCTTCCTTGCCCACGCCTACTTCCCAGGGCCAGGAATCGGCGGAGATACGCACTTTGACTCGGATGAGCCGTGGACGCTGGGCAACCCCAACCATGATGGTAAGCTACGGTCAAAAGTCGTGATTCACCGTCTTAAACTAAACATGTAAGATACACATACAGTACCGTATTTTCCGCACTATAAGGCGCACCGGATTATAAGGCGCACCTTCAATGAATTGAGAAAATTGGAGGTTTTTAGGTGAGCCTTATAGTGCGGAAAATACGGTACCCTAAACACGACCTTGGCGTATTTCAGTGGCGCTGATAAATATCTGTCCAGTAAGCCGCCAGTCTGTCATAGCTAATCCCTCGCCCCGTTGAGGGGAAAGGACCATTTGGCGCGTTGGTTGTCGGCACCGGGGCGGACTGTGGATGTTATTGTTGTTATTGTTTTGGACGATGAGTCCACCAGTGAGCACTGGAGAATTAATCCTCGGTCCGCTGGGAGATAAACGCGCGCAAGCATGCGATTTAAGTACGCTCGTATTGTAGCTGTTCCATCTTGTAAGTTCACACGTGACGTTTTGTCTCAACCTTTTTACCCGGCAACACAGACACGTGTGAGGGGATTAGTGGATCGCACTCTTGAGCATTGGGGTGTCATTTGTAAGGATATATGATTTATTTTTCTTTTAAATCTGTTGGATCAACTTGAAGATATTTTCAATCAATTTGATGACTGGTAAAGGGAGTAAAAAAAAATATTTTTTTTTGTTATTGTGAAGTGATCTCTTATCCAAACATATAATCGTAACGTATTATTATCCGAAACGTATCTTATTACAAACATCACTTTGAAGGCGAGTTTTTGCAATCGCACGCACACTCGGGAGCAAAATAAAGTCACGGAAAGGAAGCAGAGACGTCAGCACGTGTTCCTGCCCACCAGGCTGCCACTAGAAATAGACAGCCACCTACTGACAGCAGCAGCATCAACTTCCACATGGGCGCTGGGGCTCGCTTCGGCCTACACACACAAACACACACCTTGATAAGGCGTCCCCTCCCGCTGATATGCCCTTACAAGATTCTCCACAGCTTCTTAATTGAAAATGACGTGCATCAGCATCTGTCTTTTCATTTTCCCCGGCCGGTCGGTGTAAGCCGAGTTTTCACAAGCAATATTATAGTTTGGGGCTTTCCAAGGACACCTGTTTTTGTGTGCCCAAAAGCCCCCTCGCTCGGAAATGTATTATTAATGATGAATGATCACAATAAAAAATGTACACCAATCCCCCTGTCTTGCTCACAGGTGCTACGCTGAGATAAACATGACAAGAATAAAGGATGTCCTTTCCTTGGCAGCATTAATTATATGCTCGCTGCTGGTTTATTTACCTCCAGTCCGCAGGAGCTGCTGATACTCGAATCCTTGGCCATATTCCAAAGTCTGAATTTCACTCCGTTGCAGTTTCTGTAAATAAATAATTACGCCACAGCAGAGTACACGTTAGTTAGCTTCTCCAAAACTCAGTACATTCAATGACAAAAAAGTATTTTTTTTGGTCTGATACAATATTGGAGGGAAAAAAAATATTTTCAGCGTGCTCGGAGACAGAAAACAACATCGAAATGCAATTACCCCCCTTTGGTGTGCAGTTTGTTGCGTGGCACACGTTTCCAAGAGCACTTCTACAAGCAAATTGTCAGTGGTGAAGTCTCTTAGGGGAATTGTTGAAGCGTAACACTGCAAAACAATTTAGGCCAAACCAGAAAAGTACCACAAAAAAAAAAAAAAACACCCAAGCGATAGAACAACTTTGGTCTTTGCGTTCGTATAAACATTTTTAGTGATAACATCAAAAACAATTTTATTCGGACATTTCTACGAGACCTATCAGATCTTGTTCCAGGACAGTCGGAACTCCAGAACTTGGACGGACAGCATCGTCATCTGATTTGTGTGCCTGTGTCTGTTTATCTTGTTCATGTTCATGTAAGGGAGCTTGTATTCCCACATCGCATGTGCCCCGAGCACACAGATAGGCCGCGACATGTATAGGGAGCTTGTAAATTACGGAGAAAGAGCAAGCAGACGATTCTGGTTTCTAATCACGGCTCCTGTTTGCCGTAACCACCGGGAGAGAAGATTGTCAATGTAAATGTTAACTCCACCCTTTGAAGTGTCTTTTTTAAACTTAAAACCTCAAAAACGTATGTGTCAAACCTTTTTAAAAACAGAGATTGACCATTTTTTTATTACCATTCATCTTTTTAAACGATTTGAAGTTTTTACTAGTGTCTGATTTCAAAACTAGTTATTTATCAGTTTGTCGTGTAGCCTATACTGTAAAGCTTGGGGATTCTTGAGCTTTTTAAAACGTTGAATATTTGTAAATAGTAAACCATAACTTCCAACATTTGCTATTTTTTTTTGTTCACCTTGTTTTATTCCTTGTCACCTTTTTTCTTTCCGCCCGTCTTGTATCTTCACCATTGGCGAGACTGTAACCAAGTCACCTTGGCTTTTTGTTTATGGACCCCCATGTACAGTATGACTTAGGTCGACAAGTGAAAAAATAAAGTGGCAACCTCAAATGCCCTCAGGAGGCCAAAGAGTTGAAGCTTAAGAATAACACTTTGGAAAATTACAGTTCATCTTCATTCATTCGTATCATGTGGAAATCATTTGACCTCCTCGCTTGCAAAATATATTGACAACAACGTTCTCTCTTCTAGTTCAATACTATGTTTCAAAACGAAACCTGGCTACACTCAATTTAATAGTTACGCTTGACAACAAAAACGATTTCACGCTCACATCTGAGAAATTTTTAGGCCGTGTGACGTAAATGAAGGGGATTTAGCGGGAGTCGAGAACAGGGGGGGGGGGTGTTAATTTCAGAGCGAATTGAACTGTCGACCACAGAGTGTTCCAGAGTCAAAAGTTCACAACCGCTTTGGTTAACCGCTAATTACAACCTATGTCTCCCGGTCCTGTGTGGACCTTATTGCGTAATCCCCTCAATTCACTGCATATATTGTAAATTGGTCACGCCACAGCTAATTTCTCCATCCAACTTTCAGGTAACGATTTATTCCTGGTGGCGGTCCACGAACTGGGCCATGCACTCGGCCTGGAACACTCCAATGACCCGACGGCCATCATGGCTCCTTTTTACCAATACATGGACACTGAGAACTTCAAACTACCCATGGATGATCTGCTGGGCATTCAGAAGATTTATGGTGAGCCTTGTTTTTTTTCTTCGATGACACATCGGTACTGTTTTGATCATCTCGTCTTTGCATGTGACGCAACTTAGTGGGAAGTTGTCCCTTATAGCTGTCGAGACTGTAAACCAGTTCCACTCCAACGAGATGACAGCGGGCTGTCGCACGAATGGCTGCACACATTCCTTCACACACACAAATACACACACACAAGAAGCGGCCATCTGTTTACATGACTAGGGTACCTTTGGGAGTGACAGACCTGGGCAAGGGATCAAATCTCTCCTCATCCCTCTTGTGTTTTACTCCTCTCCCTCCACCTCTCTCTTGTACTCGGAGTTGAAGGGCAGGACGAGTGGCAGCAGTTCCTCTCACGGAAATCCTTCCCCCCCCCGGCAATTCCCCCCCTCCTTTTTGTTGAGTCCAAATAAGGTCAATGGTGCGACCTTCAGTGTTTATATCAATGGGAAGTTGAGGCTGAGAAGGAAAAATGGTCATGAGGCAGCAAACATATCAAGATTTCCAGTGGAATTAAGACTTAAGCGCTTTTGTCACACAGTATTGCGATTACACATTCTGGCTTCCAATTTTTTTTTCAACCTTCTACATACCAACTGAGCAGCACAAAAAAAAAACCTTGTTGAAGAAATGTCAGCGCTCTCAACTGCCAACCGCCATATTTATGTTTTAGGCCAACACAAATAAGTTGTCCGTAACGTGTCTCGGAGTCACGTCTGATTTAATTTGTAAAAACGAGTCCTCGGGGCTCCTTGGACACTAATAGGCTTTCTGTTTATTTTTGTTTGACTTGCCATGAGCGACTTATATTCATTCATTTGTTACTCCGGCTAAACAGTTCCGTCTTATCTTGATGGCAAGCAAATACACCTCGAGACTTTCCTTTTTGGCTGCTCCGACTGATAACGTTTTGGTGGAAACAAAACAGACTCGGTCGGTTTCGGTGTGTACTTAATGTAATTAATCATCACACAAGTGGAAATGAGATTTCGGGGTGTGTTTCACAGTGGTGCAAGAATTCTGTATAGTATTTATTTTCTTTTATCATGGCGTAGAGATGTTGCCAGTTCATGTCCCCCCCCGAGTGTCCAGCTGACTGTGATTTCCCCGCATGCTTACATAACTGCCGAGCGCTTTGCCTCGTCTAATCTGGGATGTATTTCACAGGATTTAATTCAGTCAGTGAAAGGAATCCCGCTCATGTAAAACCCCCAGCATCCGTTATGCGGACTGGAAGATGTCTAGCGCTCCCCGTTAATCCACTGATCGGCCCGCCGTTCGATTAGTTTGATGTCGATCGCCTCCTTCCCTTAAACAATTGCTCGTTTGCTTCCTTCCTCATTAGAATCATTGGATCTGTTTTATATTCACTGCAAAGTCTTCCATATGAAAAATATGGAATATTCCTGCAGCTTGTGAAGCCAGCCATATTTTCTTTTTTTCCACATTCACAGGGAATGTTATCTCTGCACCATCATGTGTTCAATTATTTATACTTGCAACCCACTCACGCTCCTCCTTTCTACCTCTCTCTTTGTACTCGTTGGATTCATGTTCTTCAGCCTGCTTTCATGTTCGTCATGAATATGAAGCGTTAGCGAGAGAAATGTGTACGCCGCTTGTTTTATTCTTACGTTCAGGTTCGACGGCATCTTCAGAAGTGGTTAACTCATTCTCTGCCAGCCCAGAAGCTTTGACGTCTCTTGCCGTCAATGGGAGTGAATGTTTTCCTCGCGTAGCTCATTTTTTTTTGTCGACATTTTTATTTTATCTAGGGCCTCCTGACAAGCTCCCGCAGCCCACCAAGCCTTTACCGACGGTGCCCCCTGCTCGCTCCCACCCGCCTTCCGATCCACGCAAACCAGACCGGCAAACCAGACCTCCTCGACTGCCTCCCGGTGACAGACCGTCGCATCCCAATTCTAAACCGAACATCTGCGATGGATGTTTCAACACCTTGGCCATACTAAGAAGAGAGATGTTTGTCTTTAAGGTAAACAAGAAACAATGTTTTGAGGCATTAGTTGGAACCTCAGACCATTTTTTGGTCCCGCAACTCACAAACGTGGCTTTTAAGAGAAAACTACACGCGTGCCTCAATGAATCTTTATCCTTGGTCGAAGCTTGTGAGCACAAGACCACAGCACCAAGCAGGGAGGAACGCAGATAAACCTTGGGGCAAGACACAAAGCAGCCTTGTGTTGTGCACACACAGGATAAAGAGTGCTACTCATGCTTTATATGTGACCTTTTTTTTTTTTCGGTAGGGGGTTATAAATAGTATTAATTGGCTAAGTAAGAGTCTTGTGGAGTTAAGGGGAAGAGAAGACTTTGTTTGCCATTTCCCCTTCTCACCCATTGCGTTTTACGGCCAAAGATAATAAATCTGTTTTTAAACTTTGCAGTATATTATGGATGAAACGGCACTTAGAGCAGCAGTTGTTGATTTCAACACCTACACTGTGTTCAAGGTTAATTAAAGTTGTTTATTTTAGTATTTCATAGTAAACAAGTCATTCAAATTATTCAGGCATATAGATTTTAACTTGGGGAATTCATATTCAAGCATTTATACTATTTAAAAAATTCTTTCAACATCTATTTAATCTCTGCATGATTATGTTATCTACTTACAAAGCTCCATCGGCCTTGGGGGAAATTACTTCAACCTTATATTACATTTAAGTGAATTTTCTACATCTACTTACTGTGCATAGAAAATACCAGTCAACATTTTTTTTGTAAATATGTTGCATTTTGTTCTCAGCCTGTTTTATAGATGAGAAAGCGAGGTGAGATGTCACGCTTGTTACAGTTGATAATTTTTTAATGGCGCTATAATTTTTCCTTTATTTGCAAACGCTGTTAAATTAAATTTCAATTTTCAACTTGTGTTGTTTCTACAATAACAAATTAGTTGATGAAATGTTTTTTGAGCTTTCCTGACTGATCTTTTTTTCCTAGTGGGAGTATAAGATGTTAGGGTGGGGAAAATCACATTTTCTTTCACATTAAGTCCAGAGAATTCAAAAAGGTCCAATTTCAGACTTAACATGTGTTTTCAATCACCTTTTTGCGTTCTTTATATGAAAGAAAATGTGAAGCAGTTGGCATCTAGGGCAGCTGTGGCTTTTAAGTGAGCCAGGCAAAGGAATCAGAGAAGGAAGTGAGAAGTTTGGGCAGAGTGAACAAGGTTGAAAGAGGAGAAGTGTCCAGCGGAGTCCCAGCGAAACAATTGGATTAGAAAGTGAGAAAAGTGAGAGTAGCGGAGACGCTTTGTTTAATCAGCTATTGATGTAGCCTTCATTTGGTGTGTGTATGTGTGTGTCTCCAAATCTTTTGTGTCCTGAATGTATAATGAGAAGACGTGCTGGACTGTTTTCTAGCATGGGGTGGGAGTCCAAATGGCTTTCCCAGCTGGGTCTCCCCTGACTCTGGTTTTTGGCATCAAATTTCATCCCTCATCAAATAGACACACCTTCCATTCCAATGGGAAAACTGAGATTCTGAGAATACTCACCATATTGCACGTGATAAAATGAAAGAGCTTGAAAATACTTAATTTATGGTCATTTTTTTGTCTTTTAGGATCATTGGTTTTGGCGAGTACGGGATAACACGGTCATGCCCGGGTACCCGATGCTCATCAGTGTTTTCTGGAGAGGTCTGCCACCTAAAATTGATGCTGTCTATGAGAATAGTGAGGGCAAATTTGTTTTCTTCAAAGGTAAGCCTGTTTTTTTTATTTTTTTTACGACTGCCACTATATAGTTTTATTTTTAGGGGCTTGATAGTCTGGTACAAAACAACAAGAGACTCGTGTCTTCTTTGTTATCACTGAGGGAACTCCCTTGATCTTATTTCACTGTAAATCTGAAAACGATGAATGTTTTGCTCACTTGCTCGGAAAATCCAAGGTAATCCTCAAGCTTTGACTTTTAATAATGTTGATAGTGAGCTTAGTCCTAGCGGTATTAATGTTTCTCTTTAAATCTTCAACTGCAGTCCAAATGAATCTTGGAAATGACGGCACGGCAAGTTATATTGTGTTTTTTTTTTTTTTTTTTGTCGGTATCAATATGCATGAGGTCGACGCCTAGGTAGGGCAATGAAAGCAGGCTGGCAAACAAACTACAAATCTTCGCTCAACCTCATTTCTATTTTCAAAACCCAACAATTCCTGGAAACGCACACAACTTGCGCCAAAAAGCTTCTGTGCCTTTTCTCCACCCTGCTATCTTCTCAGACTAGCTAACAACAGGATTGATGCATTTATACCAGTGTATGCTTCTACCCTCAGAAGAAAATTATAAAAATAAATATTAGATGTAGACTTCAAATGCAGAGAGCTTATAATGCTAAAGAATTCCCCTTTGTATACAGAACAACTCTTGTGTGTTACTTTAAAAAAAAAAAAATCCAATTTTGAGGTAGGTAGTGAATTTAATCCCAGGGTGTGGTGTTTTTTTTTTTTATTATTTGTGTCAGGGCCAGAGGAAGTGTGACATGGATTGAATGGGTCTTTGTCAGGGAAAGAGGTTAAATGAATTTCCTCCCTAAAAAGAGGCCACCGCTGGTTTGTGTGTGTGTAACAAATCCCATTTACTCTTTTGGGATTCTAATCATCGCGGCGATGATAATATTGCAATACAAATTCTTCCAACCACCCCCACTTCCTCTTCTTCCTCCTGGAATGACTTGAAACGCACTTCCTGGGGTCACACTGTCAGAAGTGTGCAGTTTCACCTAATTACTCTCCAGGAAGGAGAGTTCACTACACAGAGAAATTTGGGGAGTGGACTTAGAAGGAGGAGAATAAAACAAATCAAACAATATATATTTTATTAAGTAACTTTTCTTATTATATTATATTATATTATATTATATTATATTATATTATATTATATTATATTATATTATATTTATATTATATTATTGCAATTGAAAGTCTTTAGTTTCATTTTTACCGCCTCCCCAATTCCCACAGTATCTCAAAGCAAGGGCAGAACTTGTCACTTTGCACCTTGTCCTATTTTAAATGAGGGAAACATCGACTACACTAGGCAACAGGTTTACCGCTTGATATTTACGCCAAAGCTTGTGCTCGCCGTCCTTGTAAATTCGCCCTTCTCACTCGTGTATTGCACCCGCAGGGTAACCCGCGCTCTTGCTTGTCCTTCTTTTGCTCAATGTTTCTATTTTCTTTCTTTTTTTTTACTTTGCAGGGAAGCAATTCTGGGTGTTTAAGGACACGGTGTTGCAGGCCGGATACCCTAAGGACATCAGCCAGTATGGTCACGGCATGCCGGCTCAGAGCATAGAGACGGCCGTGTGGTGGCAAGATGTGGCCAAGACGTACTTCTTTAAAGGAGACAGGTATGGATATAGGAAATGTCATTGTGAATTTTTTTTTCTTCATCTTTTGCTTGTGTTCAGGTATTGGCGTTACAACGAGGAAATGAGAACCATGGACCCCGGGTATCCGAAACCCATCACGGTGTGGAGAGGTGTGCCCGAATCGCCACAGGGGGCCTTTGTCGATAAAGCCAACGGTATGATTTGTCCTTGCTGATACTCTAATTTGGCAGCAGCTGGATGGAGTGTTCATTTGCCAGCTTGTATTGATTTCATCTGGTTGGCTATATATAAATGGCATTCATCTGCCCCATCTTTCTCATTTTGCATCGGCATGTAAATGAAATGGTGATTATATCGGAATATGAATATAGGTCATCCTGCTCAAGAAATATTTCGGTGCAAATTAATTTGGAAGCCGAAAGCACCACTGGGATCTTCCGGTTTCAGCCCGACGGCCCGAATCAAGCCGTATGTAACTTTCAAAAGTGTTCACCTGTCGAGCCGCTCGATTGTTTGCAGACGAGAAAATCTTTCCGCGTTGAGCTTATCTTGCCAGTTGGACCCGGGCCCGGATTTGGCAACACCTTGGTCGGAAAAAGCAGGGCAGGTGGTACTGAACGCTCGGGCCATCTGTCCTGTGGGTCGCCAGCCAGATTCATAGACCCAATATTTGTGCCGCTGAGGCCGGGAGGAACGTGAGCGGGAAGGGTGGGCGGCGTGGCTGATTGGCTCGTGCAGTCGTCACATGTTCACTTTTGAAGCAGATACAGGTCGGGGTGTGTCACGTGTCGCCGAGATCGACCCAGATAAATTGAGTACACGTCTACGTGGGTGACGTGGGTGACACATTCACATAGGAACATATTTTTTCTTTGGGAGGAACAATGTCTCCCGTCCACCATTTTTAAGAAAGTCCAATCTCGTCCATTCTATTTACATTTAGAGTATTTGTCCTCATTTTCCCTGAAAACAGCAGGCATGAATAATAAATAGCGAGCCAAGCTGTCACATGCAAGGTAAGCGGCCAGTTTTACATGATATGGATATTTTTAGGGACGTCCTGGAGTCAACCTTAAAACTCCCTTAAAATGAATTCGAGGTGTCAAAAACAAGGTTCACACCAACCTTGATATTATAAAATAAATTTAATTAATATATGTTTGCACTGTGCACCGGAAAGGCAAAACTTTCATTTTATCTTCGCTCAACATTTGCATTGCTGTCTTCACAAATAATCCCACAGAAGGAGACACGTGGTTCCGAGTGAATTCTTCCTCCAGGGGGTTGGAATCAAAAATGAACACTGACTCGTTGTGACTTTCTAGTTTCCGTGACACCAGTACAATTGGCCACTCATTCTCATGGGAAAAAATAAATAAAATAGTCTTTGGAGAACACCAGAGCAGCTTGTTTCTCGATGACGTGCGATATTAGCTTTGTGGTTTGACTCACGTGTGTGTGTTTTTAATGAGATTTGTTTTTTTAATTAATCTCCTGTGACAATGTTGCTTAACAACGCTGCTGTCAAGTGCACAGTGGCTCAACTGCATAGTGAAATTGTTTTATTTATTTATTCTCATTCAGGTTTCACATATTTCTACAAGGGGAAGGAGTACTGGAAGTTCAACAACCAGTTCCTCAGAGTTGAACCGGGCTACCCGCGTTCCATCCTCAAGGACTTCATGGGTTGCGATTTAATGTCGGCCGACCCGGGTCGCCCTCCCGCCGGCGACGGCAACACGGACGTGATTATCGAGCTGGACAACGAAGCCAACACGGTGAAGGCGGTCGCTATCGTCATCCCGTGCGTGCTGGCCCTGTGCCTGCTGGTGCTGGTCTACACCGTGGTGCAGTTCAAGAGGAAAGGTACGCCGCGCCACATACTTTACTGCAAACGCTCCATGCAGGAATGGGTTTGAAAGCTGACGAGGACAAAAGCGGACCTGAAGGATGAACGTTTGAAGCCTCTTTTGTTGGCGATCAGAACCACAAAGGGCCCGACAACCGGCCCCCCTAACACTCAAGGCATGACCTCGGGACAAGAGGATTGCTGAATCAGCCTTTTTTTTTTCACTGGCAAGGGGAGCAGAGGGACACTTTGCGAGGAACGTGTCCCCTAAAATGACAATTAGACAGTTAGAAGAAGAAAAAAAAAACTTGAGGTCCGTTTTCTTTTGTATCTTTTGCCGGACTGCTCTTAATCCGAATCAGGGGAAGAACTTTAAGCGGGACATACTCTTCCCACAGGCAAGTCATTGTCATCTGTCATATCAGGTGTTTGGACGAAAAAAAAAAAAAAATCTGTGACCCCACCACCCGAAAAGATAATGACACTTTTTTTTTTTCCCCTTTTTTCATTTTGTTCTTAATTTGTTGAGCTTTTTAAGGAGGTTGTCCCTTTAAAATATTCGTGAGGAAGAGACCAAATGAAACCAAATACAATCTCTCCAAAGAGGATCACTTTTTTTTCTTCTTTTTTTTTCCAAATGTCATCATTTGATCCGTCCTCTGGATCCATGCAGCGTGGGAGCTCTGACTGTTGTGGCAGTCTGTTTGAAAACACAGGGGCCAAAACATTCTGCAATATTTTAACTCGCCTTAATTATTCTTAAAATTTCTCGTGCTTGCTTTTACATTTGTGTTGTTGTTTTTTTTCTATACTGCTCTTTCTTTGTTTTATTTGTATGAGAAGCAGCTTCAAAAGCTTCTCGTTGTTTGGTATTTCTGGATTTTATTACAGGACCCAGAATGCTCAGCACTGGCTTGCAGAGCTCCTCCGGATAAAAGAGTCGGCTTATATTCGGAGTAATGTTATTATAATTTGGAAGTTCCTGGAGTAAAGCCACTATTTTGTGTTTTATGTTTGTTGCTGTTAAAGTTTTATCATTTCCCCGCGGCAGATTTCTGGTAACTTGAACATCTTCGGATTTGTTGGTGAAATATTTGTTTTTATTATTATCATGTCTTTTTTATTTTGACAAGAGTGCACATCCAAATGTCATTCAGTGGTTCTTGTTTTTTTTTTTTTTGGAAAGTCCTGTCTACTGCCTTTTTTTTTTTTTTTTTTGCGAGGTCTCACACATCCCAAAATGCTGTTTTCTTTCTATCCGAGGACCCAAAAAGTCAAGATCAGTGCCTGTGTCAGCATGCATGCAAGCTCTTACAACCACACATGTGCTCAACGTGGCTTTCTTTTCCTTAAAAGCTAGGAGGCCTTTTTTTTTTTATTGCCCAACTCCCACCTTAAAGGTACTGGTAAATCTAAAAACCAACGTCCAATCGGATCAAATAGGTACATTTGGGAAAATACTGGGCAAATCTATCCAAGTTGGTCAACTTTTTAACGTCCTCTTTGAATGTCTATTTCCATGATCGCAGTCTTTTTTTCTGGTTGATGCAAATGGAACATCTCACATTTGGTTTTTTTGTTCGTGCTAGACTTCAGGACAGTAAAGAAAAAAAAATGTCCTGATAGAATGAATAAATTGCTCAATCCATGATTAAAAGCTGCCTTGAAATTGTTCATTCTTTTTTCACACTATGTATAAATTTGTGTTGTTTTTTTTTTGGGTGGCAGTCAACAGATTTTTTTTTGATTTCAAGAATATTTTTTTTCAGCAGTTGTTCCCGGTTAATCAATCTAAATGTGTGTGTTTTGCACGTAAGGCGCAATTCAAGAGCAGCTGCTTGCTCTGACTCACTCGCATTGGCCCGGCATTTTATTCTATGGTGCTATTTTGGTCAGACCTCCTCCTTCTCCTACTCTCCTTCCTGCTGCCGCCATTGGCTTAGAAAGTGAGCGATTACAACAGGAACCGAAGGAATACATTTTCATTTCAGTCCGACGGGCGCCCTCCTTAGGTTAAGGACCATTTATCCTTGCGGTGGTTATTATTCGTGCGGCACCTCTGAGAGTCCGCTTGAAGGTTAGCTGAGGTCAAGCTGTTGCCGTGGCCTGGTTGAAAAAGAAAAAAAATACACAACATGGAGAGATGAATGATTGCTGGATCATCATTTTTCACAAATAACGCCATCAGGTCACTGATGTGCTTTTTTTTTTTTCCAGCAAGTGAGACTTGGGCAAATCAAATAGTTCTTTGCCCTACTTTCAAAAATTGTCCCGACAGTCATTCTTAAGAATCCACAGGTCCGTTTAATATTCATAACTGCATACTTGTCGAGATGACACCGTGTCACCTTTCGTGTCATTCCTCCATCGTAGCTTGAAAAAGATTGCGTTCTATTTTTTTTCCCCCCCCTCTTCCTTTGTGTAGAAAAATGAGCTAGTTATTGTCGCTTTATGGAGTGTGACGGATGAAAGCCGTTTTCCTATCTGGCCAAGTTACCTCCATTGACTAAGAGACTTCCTCCTCATCGCACATAATAGAACGCATTCAATCAGCCATAAAGTACCTTTGAAAAGAGCGAAGAATGAACCACTGCATTTTCCCGTGTAGAATAAAACGAATGAACAAATAAATGAAGCCTCAACGCGCTACCACGGATCGTTTTGTACAATGAGCTTTGAGAATCGGACATGCTAGAAAATATGTGTCCAATTCAGTGCCAAATAGTTTTTCCAGCAGAACATTCTTGCTTTAAAATCTATGTAAAAGGACGTCTGGTACATTCCAGACACATTTTGCTTGAGTTGAAAGTATTTAAAAAAAAGAATTCCGATTCCTCCGATTGTTGACACTTTGTTTAGCCTTCCTGCCATGTTTTGACTGAAAGCTTTCTCGTTTCATTTCTGCGGCTGTCTCCAGCAGAGCTGTTCTATGTCTTTTGTTCACGCCATACGAGGTCTGGAACTGATGAATCCAGACAGAACGCAACAGCAGTTTAATGCAAAACAGACCCAAATGAATTCAATTAAAAAGTTCTTCAAAGCGTGCTAGCTGCTGGCAAACATGTTTTGACAATCTCCAATCAGGCTGATGGAGTTGAAGGTGCAGGGATTTATTTTAGTTTGAGGCTGAATGAAAAGGCAAAGCTGAGCTCCACAGCAATTTTTTTAACTATTTCTTTGAAAGACTTTTACGACCTGTCAAATTAAACACATAACCTTCACATAAAGCATTTTAGTTTTAAGATAATCGATCTCATTGTGGATTATTTTTTTTATTTCCCGAAAAGCTTGTTGATGAATCATTGAAAGCATTTATTTTCCTTCACAATTTAATGAAAGCAGGTTTTTCAAATTATTATTTTGCTCTACAAACACAAACACCCATTAAACCACGTCGGCAACTTATCACATTATTAGCAGAAACTCATTTATTTTTCTTCCTTTTTTCTCTCTCAGCTCAGAATAATATCTATTCTCCCGTGCGTGATATGTGAAAGTGCTTTTCGTGGCAATCTTAAGGTTGAAATACTGGGAGGCGCCCCACAAAGGTAAATAGCGTACTCTTTTCAGAAGTGTAAAAATGTGGTGGCTCAGCGGTTAATGGTGAGAAAAGAACGCGGCTGACTGACTGCCGCCGCCGCAAAATTATCCCAAGCGCCCCGGTGGGCCTTTTTTTTTTTTTCTTAAATGGTCAAAAGTTCATTTTTTGTCAGGGTTGGACTGAGACAAACATCTCTCTTGAGGGTTCTACTGCGGTGTCATATTTTTCAGTTCAAGGTGAAGGACAGCCGAAGAAGTTGAATGGTAATTATGAACTTCTGCTGACTTCTGAACCATTATGTTTTTAATCCATGTGAAACTTTGTTTTCCACTCTGTCTAGCTCTATATGTGTTCTAGGATTGACCGGTCCAGGGTCTATAAGCAAACCACATTCCACAAGCTCATTTCCATCTGGACAAGATAAAGGAGAAGATGGAGGGAAGGAAGTAATGATCCACAGTGTGCAGGTAAAATTAGCTCCATTCATCATGTCATTGATTTCTACAATGGAGAACAACTTTTCTTTGTTTCCGCACTAGATACAGCAAAAATATGCTTAATAAGTTTCTTTTGGCATTGTTGTCCAAAAATGACCACTCCCCCCTCCCATTTTATTTAAACAAATTAAATTTTCCGCACTATAAGGCGCACCTAATAACCTCCTGTGCGCCTTATAGTGCGGAAAATACGGTACTCATTATTATTGAGTTATCAGTATGATAGGAGTCAATATAATGGACCAAATTGACTTTATGAATCAAATGTAGGACTGTATCTATTTTTTATATGTCTAATCTTAGCGCTGAAGCTGTTGATCCTTCACAAAGGTAGATATGTATATCTCAGAGCGTGGGAACATCAGAAGATCAAATTTTTTTTTTTCCCCTGGCCTTTTTCACAGCTTCCTGTCCCAGTGATAACGCTTTATCAGCACAAGCCATAGGATGCTATTTTTTTTCATGTTGAGCCAGACTTTTTGTGTGTGTTGAAGGACCCCAGTAACAAATCTGCTATATCAACACAGCTCAGACCAAATACTTTCTTTTTTTTCTGTCGGTGATGATTTTCTTGGAGCTGGAGCTCACACTCAAGAAGTGTGCAATTTAAACGGAGGCTCTCCGGCTGCTGTGCTGTCTCTAGTGAACTTTTTTTTTGCTTTTATAGTCAACATGATAATTCTCGTCCTCCGCTCTGGGGAATTGTACATAGCCACAGCAGCTGAGAATATTAGTCGGGAAGAGACGTCTTGCATCCTCAGAATAACAACTAGAGGTTCACTTGGGTCGTATTCCGACTTGTTGCTATAGCAAGGACACATATACAAATGCATACAGTTTAGCATGTTCGCTTAGTTTAGCTTCTAGTCAAGTCTTAATAGCCAATTAAATATTTACCACCATCCTCATTTTAATGACAAAATTTTCCATCATTTTCTTAATCATATATGTGTCAATTTGTGTCAAGTGTTTGACTTCTTCCCACACTTTGGGTTTTTCCAAACTGAACCTTGAACTGGATTCCATTCAATAACCAGACTTTATTTGCTGATGTTTTTTGTCCATTAGGTCTTTCCGTCTGGCGTCCTTGATTACATTTAGGTGAGTAGCCTCGTTTGACGCAGGCGAGTAGCGTGCACACGCTCAGTCAGCTACAACAATTTGTATTTGTTTCCATGTTTCTTTGTTACTTTAAACTTTATTTTATGGACTTAATGAGTTGATTATTTTGGGACTTTTTGGTTTGTTTTTTTTAGACTCCATCTTGCTTCCCTTCTTCTTTTTGAGTTTGTGACATTTTCTTCAGAAGTTTCGCCTCCCCTGAAGTTCTCCAGATAAAGAGGTATACAACACACTTTCAAAAACCACCATATTTGATAGAAATATGAATTTCCATAGCTCTCTTTTTGATATAGATAAATATACAGTGATATCAAAGCAGTACTGCAGTTTTCCGCTCTTTTGAGACGATCTCAGCATTCACACGCAATTTCTACTTATTGCTGCTATCCAACCAAAACATGTCACTGTCAGAGACAAACAGGTTTGAGTCACAGAATATGGAAATGACAGAAAGTGCAGGAGAGGCTGTTTTAACACAGATGACAGCAGTCCCCGTGAGACCATCCACTCTGAGAGCGAGTGAAGGCTCCATGAAGTCGTCAACTTGATGTAAATGGCTTTTTACACGCCGTGGCCTTGTAAAGCAAAGAGCGCGTTCTGGGCAATCATAAAGACGACAGCTATAAGGGCAATGGAGTGTATATCCACAAGTCTTCTTGCAGGATGTGCGCTCGGTGGCCTGAATCGCCTCAACGTGTCTCTCGGTGCCGTGACATCGAAACGAAAGTTACGTATATCTGAGACTATAAAATAGGTGAGTTATTAATAGGATCCGTTTATTGAAATTCAATGCAAACACACAGCAGACTTAACAGGCAGTCTATATTTATTGGATGTTAGCGGTGAGTCGCTGTGATTCTGACAGTTACTTAGCGAGGCCCCTGTGGGCTTCCTCCTTTTTTTTTTTATTATCCTTAGAAAAGTCATTATAGAAGTGGATTATACACGACAGCAGAATCTCATTCCCAAATGGCTCAGAAAGTGAAGGTTGAAACATTGGGATTAAAAACACCCCGAGCTAAAGCCCAGTTTAAAAATGAAAGATACATTTAGACTTTTTTTTTAATGCCCTGTGCGTGTGTTTGGCTCTCAGGCTTGCTGCTATCAATAAAGACTCATCTGCATTCATTTGCTTTGGATTTTGTAATCGTAGTAATAATCATTCATTAACGCTGACGGAATTATTACCCTTCTAAATTCACTCCATGACCGTCTAGTGAATATATTACATTATTCTCTCTTTGTTCTGGCTTTTTCTAATCGCAATTGTGTTGTCCTGTGTGGCAAGTAATGAAAGTGTCTGTCCATTCTTTCTCATGAATACACAAAAAATAAAAATCCCTCACTCGCCAGCAAACTCCCCTTCATATAAAAGAGGCTAATTAATTTTTTACGACTTCTAACACTTACTACAGGTGTTATCGCTAACAAATCTATGCATTGCGTCAAAAGCAATTAAAGGCTTTTGTTCCCCAGTCAGTTTAATTAGCTCAGTGACGACGGTGGTAGCGAGAAGACGGCGTCCTTTTTGCATCAAACTCCAAATGTCTTTGCCAATGTTGTATTTATGTCCCAAATGCCATTTTTTTTTCCCCCGATGTCAGCAATTTTCCAGTGCATTCCAAATGGATTTGAAAAAAAATCAAAAGTGGCTGGATATCTGTTACTTTTTTGTTGTCGGTCCCAAAAAAAAAAAAAAAACACCTCCCCCTTTGTGTCCTATGTGGGTGGCAACATCTATTTTAGTCCCTGTGCTAATGTTCTTGGAGCACTCCTGTTAAATGATGCAACCTGTCTTAAAAATTGAAAAGCGCACATTCAACGCTATGAAATTCATCTTGCGCTAAAACGCTTTCCTGAAATAGAAATCAGCCAGCACAATATTGCAATCAAACCATTTGAATCAGATGCGCTATTCAATCTGTTTATTATTTCAATCCAGGCTCCAGCTCTACATTCCACAAATGAAGTTATGCAAAATATTTTTTTGCATCAAAAAAATATTTGAAGATATGTTAATAAACGGCTGATTTTTATTAGTAGTCAGTTCAAGTTTAATGAGTGCTTCATGTTTTAATAGAAGTGTTTTTTTTTATTAATTAATTCAATTTAATTGATGCTGTTAATTAATTGTTTTCCTTCTTGTTGTGTTGTCTGTGTATAAACAGAATTATTTTGACAAAATTTGACTCTCTCAGCGACTTGGTTTGACCCGTTTCGTTCTGAATAATGCGTTTTTCAACCGAGGCCGAGAAAATGAATGTGTGTGTACTCACATTCAATCGTGTGAACAATGCAGAATGGACTATAAAGCTCAAGAAAGATAGATGATGCTCATACAGTATGTACGCTGACAGACAGCTGGCATAATTCCCATGAGGCGACAGATTTCCTTTCCTGCTGTTCCACAAAACCTCACCCATGAGGTCAACAACAATCTAAATTTCAATTAAATTGGAAACTGTGGCTGATGGAGACCGAATGAATGTTGATAGATCTTTGTCTGCGGGTTCGGGGCTCGGTGAGGAAAGAAAAAAAAAAAAGCATTCGGGCAATTATTTCATTATCATAAATCCCTCCGACTGCCAGCCAGGGTCGGCGCTCTGGCCGAGATTAGTCGCAAACGCAATTATTCTAACAATTAGAAAGCAGACAGCAAGCATCGTGGCCTGCGGGAGGATGAAGAAAATTTGAATGTCAACTTAAAGAGGGTTATTAAAATGCTGAAGGTGAAGAGAAGATTGAGATTGTTCTCAGGTGCTTCCATTTTTTTCCAATTTTTTTTCCCATGTGGTGCTAATATTATCTACTATTAGTGATGATGATAAAAATGGAGTAGTGTGATGTGGTGCCGCCATAGACCTACTTAAGAAAAATTAAAAGTGAAATATCTTTGCTTTGATCCAAACTATTGCGTTCATTTTCAGTTCGGTTTTGTGCGTGGTCGGACGGAAATCCCCGCCAATTAACTCGGGCGACATACGCACGCTTTGACGCGCCCCCATTAATGCTTTACTTCCCATTTAGTGACACAGTTAAGAAGCTATTAGAGCAGAGCTGCGAGATCCACTAAAGGCTTTTCAGGGACAACATAATTGCACATGTGAAGAGGTCATTCCCGCTAATTGACGCTAGCATGCAAGTGGATCCCAGTCGACACTTTC
Source organism: Syngnathus floridae (assembly GCF_059516105.1). Classification (NCBI taxonomy): domain Eukaryota; kingdom Metazoa; phylum Chordata; class Actinopteri; order Syngnathiformes; family Syngnathidae; genus Syngnathus; species Syngnathus floridae. Next base: position 3,695,930 of record NC_142432.1, on the reverse strand, counting down.
TCTGCTGGTACCCTTTCTCTAGTTGCTATTATGTCAGTGTGAGACGATGGAGACCATTTGTCTCTCAGCAAGGGAGGACATTGGATGACTTTCCCCCTGATGTGTTTTCAGCATGTATAATGGTAACTCTTATCATAAACATCTAAGCATCGAATATTTGGTACATTGGATGAGCTAATAGGATTCCAGGCATTCTTTCATTAGCGTATTTTCCGCACTATAAGGCGCACCGGATTATAAGGCGCACCTTCAATGAATGGGCCATTTTAAAACTTTGTCCGTATATAAGGCTCACCGGATTATAAGGCGCACCTTCAATGAATGGCCCATTTTAAAACTTTGTCCATATATAAGATATATATATTTGGCCTGTGGGCCGGACTTTGGACACGCATGCTATAGTGGCTCAATATTGGTCCATATACAAGGCACACCTGATTATAAGGCGGCTTTTGAGAAAATTGGAAGTTTTTAGGTGTGCCTTATAGTGCGGAAAATACGGTAGTCATTTTTCTCCTGTACTTCAACTAATAGACGATTTTTGAAGGAACATTCATCGATAAGATCTTCCAAGCCATAAAGTCCACATATATAAGGAGACAGTGTAAATATTTGCCTGGATCTTTGATATTGTTACTGATTCTAGAGGCTCCTCCTCTCAAGTTCTCCTGTTGCATTTTAATTAGCAGTCAAACTCCGAAGAAGCCAGCGTCAGGAAATAATCACTCGAAGGCTGATGCGGCAGGTCGGCAAGCAATCAACTGCTGACTTCCTGGCTGTCTGACAGAATTGACCTTCAGCGGAAGATCTCATTAGTAGAGTTTAGACGTGTGTTGTTGTTGATTGAATAGTGGAGAACAATTCAGAGTGTTGGAAAATAATCAACTGCTTACTTTGGGTTTTGGTTGGCAACAATTGCTTAGAATAACATTTTTCTCATCCTTTGTGTCTCGTAATGAATTTGCCAAAATAGTTTGCTTTCTGTCAAAAATGTGGACTCATTCCAGCATATAACTGGAAGCCATGCCTTCTCCTCCTCCTTTTCTTTTTTTTCTTAATGTTGCCATCAACCCACATTGAGGCCGTTGCCCGGGCTCATCACGCAAAGTGCCAGCGGCTGCAGCTGAATGCATCTCTGAATTTGCACTGCAAGCCAGGAGACGGGCCGGAGGACACATCTGCCATGACACTAATGCACTGACTCAGTGCTCAGGGCTTAACACTGCAGCCAGGACCAAACCCAAAGGGGCTTTGACACTTCAGGGATCCATTTTCCACCAAGCACCTCAACATCCGTGCTACATCGGTCTTCCGCCAAAATAACATTTCTTGATGTCATCGATAATGGCGTCTTTTGTTATACATGGGGGGGGGTTATTATGGAAACATACTGTCACTTGAGGGATTATAGGGGGGAAAAAAGCTATTAGAGACTACTGCGACTGTCATCCTAATAATGATGTATGACTAAGAGGCAGGTTGAAGATGTCCTTGTCTTTGTGTGAGGGTGTCAACTGCCCCCCTGAGTCGAATGGCGATAACACCTTTAATGGCTCAATCTCCATCACGTGCACAAGTGTGTGTGCCAAAATGCACCAGTTTAGTGCTTGTCAATACATATGCTTCAACTTGTTCATCTCATTATTTCCACATCTTTGATGTCAAGGCCAATTATAACACCTCTTTTTTTTTTTTTTGCCTCTTTCAGGTTTTATTGTCCAAAAGCTACATGGAAGGAATGATGTCATCAAATGGTGTCGCAAGTTCAAAGGTAAGGAAATATCTGTGTTATATAAAGTGAAGCTTCACAATGTATTGAATTATGAATATAATATATATGCAATATAATGTAACTATACGATATACTTTTTTTTTTTGGCCTAAATGCAACACCACATGCCCATCTAGCCGTGTCGTAAAATGAAGTCATCAAGGTACACATCATTATCACCTAATTCTAGTTTAATAGGATTACCGGTAATTGCACACGTAGCATCTCGGAGTTTATATTTCATTAAATGTAATTTCCATTTGATTAAGATGAGTTTATATTTGATGTGCAAATCAGAGCGGGCCTGTGCAAGGTTAAATTAAATAACGCACGATAGTTGTTGTAACTTTATTAGCTCTAATATAATGCGTATTTATCCTGTGATGCATCTTAAATTGTTGGTTAGACCGTGTCGGATAAAAAAAAAATAAAACTCAGAGGTGTGGATTTAAACTGACAGATTGATATTCAAATGATGTTTGCCTCTAAAGTCTCTATCAGTAGGGATGAATTATGAGAATAGATCTAATAAAGATTCTGGATTTGTGGGCGGGGCTAGAGTTAACATCTAATGGCCACTTCTGTAATGCAGTATTAAACTATTCATGATCACTATTTTCTCAAACGTTAATGCCCATAATGCATTAAGTTCCAAATCCAGGCCACCTTTAACTCCAGCCTATAATGAGTCGTTGGTTGCAGACTGGTGGGGAACAAGGGAACTCTGTGAAATGTGAGCGAAAGTCAATGGAACAGAATGAGTCCTATCGATCTCTGTTGAAATACACGCTGGGAGTGCAAACATGGCCAGTCAAAGTGACCCCATTTAACTAGAATGTGTAGAGGCCTATTTATTGAATGTTCCCTTTCCACGCACAAGCTTAAAGGAGCTTGGTTATTTTTATTTAAATGCCATCATCTGTAAATAGCATTGGAATGCGTGAAGGAAATAAAACAAATGTTAACATTATGCGTTATTACATATCCCACAATGACAAATTGACTTTTGTCGTGCTTGGGTAGTTTCATTTTCGCTCTATGTTGGTGTCATTGCAATTCTAGTGTGTTTACCCAGACATTTATTTTCACTGGACATTTCATCGGCTTTTTTACCGAGGCGTGCTCTTGTCTCCGCCGACTAAATTACAAGTAAAAATATCATGTCATCACTTCTTTCCAAATAGATCAAGATGGCTGTAAAGCAGATTTCCTAGAAGGAAAAAAAAATTGATTGGATTATATGTAAGAATTTTGATTGGATTGTCACACGAGCATAACACAGGTGGCTACGATAGGATGGTTTCTTTGTTTCTCTGGTTCCTCGCCCTGCCTTTGGGTCACGCTTGGCTGTCTTGGGTGACACATGCGTGCAGCTCTTTGGCAAAGCCCGCTGCTGCAATCTGAAGCGGCAGATCTGGTTACCTGAGGGGCCTCCCCTGAGCTCCGAGCCCATATCAAGGCACACACTTGAACAGAGGTGGGGAAGGTGGTCACATCTCAGACGTCTGGGAAGAATTGTGGAGACGGGGGGGTGGGTGTTTTACTTTGGATACAATCACTATAGAGGTAAGGCTTGTTCAAATAAAGAATGTCTTCGCTTCAGTAAGTCATAAAAAATGTATGGAGCAAAGAAAATCGGGCGAGCTGAGGTGAACGTTGGTTTAAGCTGAAGGAACGGCCTTGCTGAAGACCATAATGGCCGGAAATCAGCAGGTGTCCTCACTGCTCTGTCATTAATAAACAATGATGAGGTGATTCATGGGTGCAATTGAACTCAGGCTGGAATCAAGGTTTATGGAAGGGCGGGGGAACTCTGACGCACATTTGTAGCCATAGTGACCATCTCAGCGCACTTATTGAAGTAGCATGTAGCTTATTCATCTTCCCAAAGGTCTGCATAGAAAGCGAAATGTGGTAACCATATGCTTGATCCGGCCTCTGCCAGCCATCTTGTTTCCACCTCATCTCCCGTTTCCTCTTTTTCATTTATTTTGATTAAACCCACATTGCGCTCTTAACGTCGTCGAGTCTGCGCCATCTGCGCGAGACCGAGCCACCGGAGGGTCATCAGAAGATCCAGACAAGATCCATTAAAAAAAAAAAAAATGTTTCAGAAGAATTGGACTTCAAGCAAGCATGTAAGGAAAGGATTGAGCTGAACATAGTCGAGTGCTTTACCACCAAAACACCAGCTGGTGTGCATTTCATAGCTCATTTGTTCTTGAGGTGGGTCTCCTCATTTGGAATACATGGGAACCAACAAAAAATTGGTTTTGCTAAAAGAGACGTAAGAGAATTTGCATGAAAAGGAAGATTGATGGAAGTATATCCAGAGAGAGGCCCGTCTGGATCTCATTGCTCATGTCGTGGACAGAATGGGAGGCATCTCGTGGACATGTATGTAATGTTGTGGAACAAACTCCTTGGAGCTACGGAGTAGCAGCCCGTTTCATCTGCTCAATCTTGCAGTCAAATGCTGACAAGCAGATGGATGAGGCAGCCATGGGCTTCGGGTAAACAATGGAAGTTGATAAGTCCAAGTCAAAGATAAGGAATAAGCTAACACCTTTTGGAAAAAAAAAAAAAGAAGCCTTCCATCTGTGTTCAAAAAGCCTCACAAAAAAATCTGAGCTGCCTTGGGGAATGTTGAGGGATTCAGCAAAAAGCAGGAAAGAATGGAAAACTATTAAATACGGTTTGGGGGTGAGGACAGTTTGATAGCACACCTTTCAGAATGTTAGAACAGCATATAAAAATGAACATTCATTTCTCCTGCAGGAGCAATCCTTCTCCATTTTATTCATTGGCCAGATGTGAAAGGATGCTCGCCGACATTGTACAAAAGAACCAGCCGGGATGTGCATTACACTTAATGGAGAGCAGATATGATTCAGAATTGTAGAAAAGAACAAGGACAAGTAACACGAATATGCTGTCTTGTTTATAAGCAGTATTCTTTTTTTGGTAGAATAAAACGAAAAGGAAATAATGTAGTTATTAATGCAAAGATGTAATAAGCTGCTCTTTTCCGGATGAAAGGAGTAAATACTCCATTGTCAAGTTAACTCAAGTAATACGAAGCAAACATTTGCATTGGCTCGTTTTATTATTATTTTTTTTTTAACTTCCATTAAGGCATGAATGAATGTTGACACACTCTGATTCATTCATTTGCATTTAGATGCAGCCGAGTCAGAACGACTCTAACAAGTGAGGAATTATTTGATTTTCCTACTCAGGGTTCTTTCAGCTTTGATCATTCATTCTGAGACAATGTTATCCTTAACAAAAATTTCCAAGTTCACACATAGTTCATGTCATTGGCTTTGTTCAAAGCAGCTGCATGATTTTTTTTTTCATACAATTATCCTCTGCCAAATTGTCAGATTAAATTATGGTGCATATTAAGTTCAAGGGCCAGATGCATAAATTGTTTTGGTGGGAACTCAAATGAGCACAAAATATGGATTGATGGATTGATCAACAAAATGTCACATGTTTAAAATAGCATCATGAAGTATGATTTGATGTACTTTGTGTCTGAATCTGGACCATCTTTTGGTGGATGAAGCCATCTGGGCCATCCAAGAGTAGAAGTGGGTCAGGGATATTATTTGGACCCATTCTTTCCTGAAGTGCTTAAAAGGTTCATGAGGTCCAAGTTAAGACAGCCTAATATGATTTCCCCGCTTGCTAATTATATCATGAATAATTTGACACACTGGCAACTACGCGCATGCACTAGGTGGAGAAGATAATGGAAGTGGGAAAAGAAGAAGTTGGAGGAAAAAAAAAAAGACAGATGATTCTTTGAGACGGAGCTGACAAGGTTAGTGATGTTCCAGCAGGCTAAAAGGGGCCATAAAAAGATGGGCCATTTTCTCAACTGTAGATGGTAATAAGACAAGTTAATGCATAGCTTTCAAATGAAACCTTTATGACTTTCAAGTCGTTGGAGCCCTTGGCGACAACTTCTTTCTGCTCGTCACTTCGATTGAAATTAGCCGGAAAAGGCGCCTTTTCAGTCGTGCAATTTGGAAATAGTGTTTGCGCTTTTTTTTTTTAAACTAAATGGCTCTCCATGCAAGTCAACAAAAGCATCAGTAGAGTCAATTTGTTTGCTTTCTGTTTTGCTCGCAAACAAGTCGGGCGACTAATTAGTCTGAAAGGAGCGTATCCAAGAAGACACGACGTTGTTGTCGTCCCCTTTGGGGTGCTTTTGACATGCTTGCCGACACAGTGCAATTTGTTTGCCATTCAGTAAATTGCGTCACTGAATCCTCGTGTTTTCTTCCTTGCCGCCACCAACATGTGGCTTCTTTTTTCCCCTCCTTCCCATCCCTTGGATGATTAATGGGAACTGTCTGCAAAAATCCCTTCTTAAACCGTTGCAGAGTGACATTCAATTGGTTTGAAGTTCAAAGAGACAACTAAGTCAAGTAGCTGACAGTTTGGAGTTTTATTTCCAAGTGGCGACATTTTCAGCTGACTTTAAAAAAAAACTTTTGGTCCAGTCCAATACATTTGTCTAAATAAAGAACATAAAATAAAATAAAATAAAATAATTAATTAAATAAATAAATACATTTTGTTGTTTATTTTAGTGGTAGTACAACAGATTGATTGTCCCGAGAGATTTTATTACCAAAAGATATCCTGGTTTCTTGCGTGAGTCCAATGTCTTTGTCCATGAAATTTGGCAGCTAAGTGACAGATAAATGAAGCGAGCAAGAGGTAGATGACACAGAGGGGCTATGAAACTGTGAAGTTCGAAATGGCGATGCGTCGCAGGAAGCTGACAGCCCCGCCGCCGAAGGACAGGCCATTGTGGGAATGAGAAGCAATATCGTGCTGGCGAGCGGAGCAGAGCGCATCAGTGACACGCGGGTAAAGAGATATGTGGACAAAGGAATGCGTGCACCAAGAGGAGGCAGGCAGGCAGGCCTATTGGAGCGGATTAACGTAGACTGAGGAGATGTTGTCATGTGTCTGAGGAGCAGTGACTCAAAGGCTTTTGAGGATGTTCACAGATTGCAGCCACCCTTATTCCAGATGAAGAAAGTATTTCCATCAATCTCACACATACCTGGCAGGTGCTACCCCTTCGTCTGACAAATGAATCATCGGGATGACTTTGGGATGGATGAGGAACAGCTCCCGTATGTTGGGCCCGTTGGGAACTTGAGGAACCAAGACTTATTTCCCTAAACTAAGAGAAGGCACGGACGGACTAAATGAGATTGGGGACATTTATCTGTGGGGAGGAGAGACGAGTCCAGATACGAGCGTGCGTGTGCAGTTCATATCCTTATCACGACCTATTTCTCCTTATGTTACCTGGTATCATCAAAGCTTCTTATCTCCAATGTGCGAGGCGGTGAGGAAGGCCAGGTCAGCTATACGGAGGGAGATTACCTTTACGTTTGCACCAAAAGCAGCAGAACAAAGGAGCAGACAATGTTCCTGCAGATGTTCCAGAAATGAAAAAAAAAAAAGGAAATCTGTGAAATTGGATGACACACATATTTGAACTCTTTAAAGTTATATTAGATTTGGGTAAGACTATGATAATCATGATTCAAAATAATAATTAAAAAAATCTGAATCATAATAATGAAATAAAAGTAAAATATTAATCAAAATAATAAAATAGAATAATTAAAAATAATTTAAAAATAATAATAATAGAATTGGAACAGCACTGAGCAGCTTCATTCCCATTTTATTTTTTTGTACAGCTGTTACCCAAAAACTTGCTCACGATGGGTCACAGCGGATTTTAGAACAGCAGCTGTTGACAACAGCTGTATCTTAAGTGTCCATCCCAAACACCCTGCAGCCGTCAGTGACAATGACTCGCCATGATAGAAATAATATGATTCGAGTCTGTTCGAGCGAGGTAAAGGCTGAGAGAAGGAAACACACCCAGATTTGAAATTTTCATCTCCCTTCAATACTTAATGGATGACGTTGCATTGGAAAACCCCTTCAACTCTCCAAACAATAAAACTTACCTAGTGTTCATGACATGAACTTTCCAACTCTAACACAGTCCGTTCGGTTTTGGCGACATTGCAGCCACGCTGGAAATGAAATCATCCGCGTTAGGCCGCGACTCACGTCTGGTTATGCTCAGAATCTTCCAGCCATATGGAAGGGATCACACATCTTCAGCTTGTCCATTTGTACTTTTTTTCATTTCACTTTATACTCCCCCGGTAATTAATCTTGCATCGAAAATGTACTTACTTGGCTCCGGCAATCTTTTTTTTTTTCTATTTACACGATGTTGCGATAACATTGACCCTTTACGCAAGAACACAAATGGTCTGCGTGCGTGTGGGAGTGAATGAGCGAGGAAACGAAACCATTTTTCAAAACAACATCATGGAACAGCCGGAGTCGATCATTTAGCAACGTGCGTGAAGTGAGACATCAGATGTAATTATGAAATTTATATCTATTTAAGAAGATAGGAAATGACATTAAAAAAAAAAAGGACATTGGCAACTTGAGCGCAGACCTTCACCAAGGTTGAATTCTTATCTATCGCGCTTATCCCGATTAGAGTCACCGAAAGCTCCAGCCAATTCCATCTGACTTTGAGAGCGCCGTTTTGCAACGAAGGTTGAATTTTAACAAAAGCGTATTTGTGTTAAAAAATGACAGGACTGTAGTCATTTGTAATTCTGGGTCAAAGCCGGAGCATGATGAATGGACGTCGGTGCTCGGGAGGTTGCGCTTCATTAGCGTGGATGACAAACACGGGCTAAGCTCAGTTCTATTTATCCTTTCAAGTATAGACGATAGGAAACAACGTAACATCCTTTATCCGCCCCGACAATCACTACTATACGTTGTGTTGACTCGTCAGGTCCCCGAACGTTGGCCGGTCAGCATCCAGATGATGGATTACCTTAAAGGCCGGGAAATTGAGACGCTCTCGTATTTCCTTCCATACGCTATGTTTATTATTGCACACTGTGCGCACTCATCTGTCAGCGGATGGGCCTCGGGCTGGGTTACAGAATGGCGTTGGCGCTGGCAAGCTAATTTGCCTTGTAAAAGGAAAAGCAATGATGTTATTTTCACCTTGCTTTAAAATGGGAATCAAAGATTAGGATTATTTTTGTTTTCTTGACCAAAGTCAAAAGAACACATTGCTGTTGAAAGAAAAGATTTGCATTGAGATGAATGGCTTTCATGTGACGAGTCGCAGCTACGTTTCGTTCGTATCTGCCTTTCATCTACCATCTATGCTGATAGGACCATTTCCTACCTCTGCATCAAAATGATGACTAGCGTCGTAATTACTGGATCTTATCTGGAGGGAAAGCACTATGAAAAGTGAACCCAACTCCCTCACGTTGGATGTAGTCTCATATAAAGATAAGGGAGACATGCTTTCTTATTACATTTGGAGATTATTAAAGGGTGCTGCTGGGGGCGGGGCTAATCATCGCATATTTTCCCAAATTAAAGAACGTGCCTGACACGCTCACCTTTGCCATCTTTACGCGCAGACATGGAAAGTGGACAACCGGCTGCTGGAGAAATCATAAATCGATGATGGCGACGTTACCTTGGTCACGTAGTTCTGAAAACAATAGGAAACAAATAAGCAATCATGGAGCCAATTGAAGACAGCCCACGGAGCCGCAACGATCGTCTGTGGAAATAAACCGAGGGATCAATGCGGATTATGTTTATGAATACAAACGGCCGCGCCGCTGCAGCGGCTTCATATTGGGAACGTTGCATGCATGCTGTGGGCTCATTACATGCACAAATAAGTGCAAACACAATAATGACTGACAGGGGGGCACTTGAATATATAATTCTATAGGAATGGAACAGGACTGTTTTTTTTGGGTTTTTACCACCACTGAGTCATTTAATGCCCTCAGGCAGGGCTGCCCCATACACCAAAGCTCAAGACGACTTAGTGGACTTATTTTGTATTCTATTTTATCCACTCAGCAATCCGTCCACTCCCATGGCCATGTGGGCCTCACAAGCTGTTCCGTGACAGCGGCACTGCGCCCACAAGTGAAAACAAAAAAGCCGAGCAATTGAGGAGTAGGTGAATGATGATGTAAGCGCTGGCGGGGGCGAAATTATTTGAAGAGAGCGTTTACTTAAGTTTTCTCCACCAAAGCTTGTATTATCATAATATTATTAGTGGTGCTACTTGAAAGGTCAGCGATTTAGCGCTAATAGGAAGTAAGATTCCTTGTGTAACCCAATTCTAAGGGCACTGAAAGGACAAAACGCCGTGATGTCATCGATCCTGAATTACTCCATAATATGTTAACACCATTTGTTAATCACTATCAATTATTGCAGAAATTATTTTAAATGCAGTGTGTTTGCAGATTTCAAACTAAGACCGCTCCTGATAATTAATGTTTGAATACAGGTCAAAGATCGCAGTGGTCGCGTATATATTTTTTGAGAACACACAGAAAGTTTTCTGCGTTTCATCACACTTAATCAGCGATGTTTCCGTGGGGGCGCCACACTGTCATCTCGTTAATTACCATGACATTTCCCAAGTGTAACATGACCTCACAGACTATTTACACCTGCTTTTTTGGCACTTACGCATTTCCCGTCCTTTTCGTCATCAGCGTTATCCTGATGATAAAAAAATAATCAGGCTAGCTAACATCAAGTTTCCGGACTGGCCTCCAAACCTATATTTAAATGATTCCCTCTTAATATTTAATTTTAGATTAATGACATTTTTAGAGAAATGGTTTCTTCAGACAGCTATAATAATTGAATATGATTAGTAATAATAAGGTCGACTACGCCATGGCCTCATCGTCATTTAAAGACTGTCAGCTGAGGTCACCACCAAACCCGTCAATGGCGAATAACTAATAATTATTTTCCCCAACTTATCAAAGAACTAAAAATTGTCCAGTAAGACTACATCTGCCAACTTTGACTCTTTATTGCGCATAACAAGCCCAATAGAGCTTTAGTGTGTCCATCTCATAAAGTGACCTGTTGCATTTGAGTAGAAGAAAGGAAAACGACAGCTGAGTATCCTCAGGCGATGCCAAATGCCAACAACACACAGGCTTGTGGAGGAAATTAATTCAGTCCCGGAGAGGATGTATCACATTACATCAATGTATCCACGCCAGACGGCTGTTGAACCGCTGATAGCTGACTGGGAACGATGCTACTGCAGCCACCACACAATACCGCGTTCCCCTGAAGGCATCGGCCTGCCGCCGAGGCACCGAGAGAAATGATGGAGATTGGCAAGTTACGTCTGGCGTCACGGGATTAAGGCAGCTCGGAGACATGGTGAATTGATCAGCTCTGTGATTACATAATATGAATTGATCGGACCCTATGGGGGCGGGTGGCTCACACAGTGTAAGCTTGCAATGGGTATTTCAAAAAAGAGTTATTATGAGGAAAATATAAATGGACATGATGACAGGATTCCGATAATACGGCCAACGTTCCGTTTCCTGTTACGTTTTCCATACGCAGTTGTCCTCAGAAGGACCCGGCGTTGGCTGGGTCCTTCTAAGGTAGTTTATTTTGTGCCGGTAGGGGACATCCCGAGGTCAAACGTGCCATTAAACACACACAACACACACACACAGAGTACGTTTTCCCTTCATGGATGAAGAACCTGGATTGCTGCAAACAAATTAGAAAGCACCATTAAAATAGAGTTAGTGCCATCATTCACTCTGTGTGTGTGGGGGTGTGTGTTGTGTGTGTTTGCAGCAGTGGTGTCAGTCACCTGTCAGCCTCGGGTGCAGATAAGAACCAAAATCGACCTTCCCCTTGTCTGTTTGTTATCACACCTTCTGTTGGTCCATCGCTGGATCTCTGCAATTTCGTTTTTTTCAATCCCCTTCTCTGTTTCCTTGCACAAAAGACGTAGTGACCTTTTGTCACACTTTTATCGTTTTTTATTCTTACTATATTTTAATTGGACTTATTTGTATTTCATGCACTAATATGATTGGCTTCCCATATAATTCATTTTACTATTGAATAGCTCATTTAAAATGATCCGTAAAACTATGATACAATATTTGAAATAAAATAACTCATTTCAATGTCATTTTGGCTTTAAGACTGGGCTGCCCCCCTCCAGTCACATCCACAGTGGAGACGAGCAAGGAGTGAGTCATAATGCAGCTACTTTGTGACTAAACATCATTACCGGGGGATTTAATAACACGACCTTCATCAAATACATAAAACTTTACTCTTTTCTTTTCATCCATCACGCGAATCAGGCATCTTTTCTTGTTCGAAAAACAACCTATTATTTGTATGCCATTATTCTCAAACTAGTCCTACATTACATCCCGTGTCTACATAACTGGATCCAATCCAAATATGAAAAAGATTCATTCTGCATACAACCCAAATCCCGACATAAGCACGCAAAACATTTTTCTGTTAGCTTTGCATCCCTGAAGCTAAAACTGCTGGACACACAGAAACAACCGCCCACTCCATGCATTCAAATGGCTTTGGTAAATAAAATGAATAATAGATGGCAAGTGTATGAGTTTGGAGCTGCAAAAATTCAATTTTTCTGGCTCGGTGAGGTTCTTGCATTTCGATGTCCGGTATGTAGAAATGCGTGTGAGCTGTAATGATAATGATTAGTTTGCCTATGTGGCGTGCCTGCTTGCTGAATAGGTCAGACACATCCGTCATGGAAAAGCTCCACCATGAGAGATTCTTAGTGATATATTTATTTATTTATTTTTAGGGGGAGGGTAAAAGTCAAAGAGCCGGAATGTACTTAACTGACCTGTAAACATCACAAAGAATAGCAAGTAAAAAGCTAGTGCAGGTATAGTCAGACTTGTCTGACTTGGTTGATTCTTGTATGTTTGTTTTTTTTCTTCTCAGATTTGCTTGGTGCTCTGTAAATTTGTAGTCTGTAAAGCCGCAGCCACTGCAGAGCCTTGACAAAATCGGCTTTTAACTGCAATGTTTCATACAAACACTTGGAAAGCATACAATCTTTGTCATTTGCTTTCCCCCCCCCCCCCCCTCGTGATAATACTCATAATGAATTCCACTAATCCGAGCGTATATTTGTTATTATTATCTGGTGGAAAAGTTTATCTCTGTGTGAAAAGAAAGGACTTAAATTATTCTGCTGCGTCAAGGATTTTTGGGTGCATGGTCTCAAACACACACACACATGCACACTGAGGAGCTGAGCTAACAGAAAAGAGAATGTTGGAAGCAGTGGGGCAGATTAATTTTGAGGGGGGGTGCAGGGAGTGCATGCATCTCTGTGCATGTGTGTGTTTAGAAAAGGAGGACCAACCGTAATGGAAGGACACGGAGATAGTCAGTTCTGCCTGATGAGGTCAATTCAAGCTCAGTAGTGAACAGTCCGATGTCTGTGGATGATAAAACAAAAAATATGTCCAAAAAAAAAATTGGATGTCCCCAATGGCTGTGTAGGTGTGGCTAATGTTTTGCCAAATGATGATCAGTCGTGATGCTGCTTCCACCTCCACACATCCTGCTCTTCAAGCATGTTCACATTAAAAAAAAAAATGAAGAAGTGACTCTGGCCGTTGAGTTTCATTTGAAGCATAACAGAGGCTATGATGTCTAAAAACAACAATCCTGTTCTTGATGAATGAACAGATGATAGACCCCCCCGCCCCGGCCCCCCTCCCTCCCACACACCACTGCCCCTTAAATCTATTCTCGCTGATGCACAGTTGAGTGCAGTTATCTGGCGGAAAGTTGGGGGCAAGGGGTTATACTTGGTGGGCTTTAGAAAAAATGGAATTAGACCAAAAAAAAGTGTCACTGAACGTTATTGTGTGATAACAGCACAGAAAGGCCTTTCAACCATGGACACTTTTATTACAACAATAATAGCCTCAACCTTTTTTTTTTCTTCCCCTCCCATTCTGTTATTGCCATCACAACATTTTTCTTCTGAAATACTTTTGATTTGACAACAGGCACAAAAATACAAATCACAAACTTTATCTCACATATGTACCGTATTTTCCGCACTATAAGGCGCACCGGATTGTAAATGAATGGCCCATTTTAAAACGTTGTCCATATATAAGTCCATATATTTGGACACGCCTGCTGCAGTGGATCAATATTGGTCCAAATATAAGGCGCACCGGATTATAATGTGCACTGTCGGCTTTTGAGAAAATTGGTGCACCTTACAGTGCGGAAAATACGGTATCCAAAATGTCCCATTCATTCAGTCAAAGGTCACTACTGGAGAAAATGGCTTTCGCTAAAATCTAAATTCCACCGCTGTAAGTATATGTCCAAAGTTGCTTCCTGGCTGTGTCTTTAGGGAATTGTGTTGGAATGAAAGTCCTACTGAAACCATTTGGCGCTTTATCAGCACAAGCCAATCACTGAGGCCTCAGTGGAGCGGGAAGGGCCATCCATCACGGACAGCTGAGCGTGGCCCACGACGCCTCTGTCACCACATAATGCATTGTGTGGACTAAAGGGAGGCAAACGTTTCAAGGGGAGCGCCAATGTCCTCCACAGGCCTTAAATGATTTAAGTCTGATGTTGTCTTTTACTGACACTTTGACGTTTTGTACAGCACAACAAGGGCAGAGACGTAATCGAGTGGAAACACCACAGAAACTTTTGGATATTTGTCTTAGAAGTGGTCAAGTAAAATCAAATTTGGGACAAGTCAATAGTTTAAATCCTGAAAAAAAAAATCTTTAAAATAATTATAATTTTCTTTATGTAGCCAGCCTGGAGAGGTCCTTAAAAATCAACAACAAAACCCATTCAGCAATGCTTATTTCTACAAGCTCCTGTTTCTCAATTATTATTTTAAACCGGGTTTTTCAAAAAGTGAACTCGGATGCACCGTGTAATTTTTAATCCTCCGGGGAGCTCTCAGTCTCGTTTGTGTTTCATTAGCAGACTGGAGGAACTCCATCGGCAATTGTGGAGTGAGGACTTCATGCATTTGTAATGAATAAGCTACAAACTCCTTTGGCCTTCTGCAAAGTCCTCAAATGACTCGCTAACCCAGAAAGCCAAAATAGTTCATACAGTAAATAATATATTGTACACACTATGTCTAGCGTGACTGTAAGATGGGAAGGATTTCCACTTGTCCTTCCTGAGGATGTGAGAGAGGAAAAGGTTTGATGATCATGAAGACTTTTTTTTTTTTAAGTGAGAAATAACATCTCATTATTTGAGGGAATTCTGTCATGACTTTCCACTCAGGTTGGAATTCAGGTCATGTAAATATGCTGCAGCTCCTTAGTTTGTTTCATCAATCAAGAAGACAGATGATTAAATCACTTTCACATGACATAAGGTGTCAGACCCACCCGGATTTCTGGCAACTCCTCTTTGTATATTTACCAAACACTCCAATAAGCTTAAGCCAAGTAGCGCTCGGGTTTCTGGGAAAACCCTGGAAAGTTTATTGAGGAAAACTGAAACTCTGCAGGGAGTTGTGTTTTCTATTCTAATTTAGAGCCAATCGTTTTAGTTATGACAGTTTAGTCGGCTGTCATCCAGTGCATGACACATTTAAATGCTAATAATCTAAATTGATCCAAGTCACACAAAGTTGAATATCCTCAGATTTGTCCATCTGGCTTTTCATCCCAGTCAAATTCTCCCATGCCTCGAGACTCGCAGAGTATCGATCACGGCGTCTCGTTCGCTAGACAAACACAGACAAGAAGCCGGAATAGCTAGAGTATCACATTTTCAAATCCACTTTAACATGATGCTGTCTATCGACTCCTTCCAGTAGCGGCTGCTGATAAATACATTGATGCTTCGACAAGTGTAAAATCATAAAACAGTGCTCGCGAAGAATAAATCAGTTTTTCCACCAAGCGTCCCAGTAGGACTATACAAAGTATGCAATTCCTGTTTGGCGCTTTTACGGAAACAAAGCACAGGAAATGTGCATGTGAATTTCTCTGAAAGTGAAAAGCTAATAAGTGGAAAAGACTGCTAAATAAGGTCAGTGGTGATTTCAACGCCTGTTAATCATTAAAATGTGTTTTTAGCATTTCACCACAAGACAGCATACCTGGCATAATTAAATGGTGTCCTATATTCTACACCAATAATACACATGATGGAATAGCCTAGATATGAAGATTTCTTGAGTTTTTATTCAGAGCAGAAGCAGCCTGAGGCCAGAATGCAAGGAAGATATGATCAATGTCTCCATCTGTTGAGGGTTGCGCAAGATGAGATGAAGGACACACCTTCTGTTGACCTTCACACTCTTGTTCACACACCGGCAGCCATGCGTTCATATGCGCTGATGGAAAAGTTTATTCTCTGGATTTTTTTCCCCCACCTGCTGTATTTTTATCGGGCATAGCTTTTTTGGAATTTGAGTTTGGGTTATTTCTTCAGAGCCAAGATCATTAAAGATCCATCTCATCGTAGCGGTCTGTGCCAGTGCAGCTAATTCCCGAATTATATTGAGCCAGCCCGT
Organism: Syngnathus floridae; assembly: GCF_059516105.1. NCBI lineage: Eukaryota > Metazoa > Chordata > Actinopteri > Syngnathiformes > Syngnathidae > Syngnathus > Syngnathus floridae. Next base: position 3,679,662 of record NC_142432.1, on the reverse strand, counting down.
AATAGTTTCCAAAAACAGTTTGACCTTTGTCAGACGGAACTTGTCGTAATGAGGTGACCTGCCGACAAATGGCGGCTGGCGGGCTTGAACGTGTGACATATTCCATTGCTAACTCTGACGTGTTATTTTATACCTCGAGACGGGGAATATGCCAAGAGGAGTAAAGTGATGTGTACTATCGGTAACCTAACCTGAGCTTGGAGTAGCCAATGTTGTGACAGTAGCAAGCATGCCACTGTCACTTTTAATAGGCAGGGCTCATTCAGATATGTTCATGCACCAGCCGGCATGTCATGAATCCCCATGATACACCTCAACACAAAATAGACTCACACAAATAGACACCATGAAGCACACACACACCAGCAGCACGTACAGGCGATAGAAAAACAAAAAATTAACAACGTCAGCCACTTCGGAGACTGACAATAATTTGAGTCAAGTTTGCATCAGATGTTTAAATGTTCAGAAGTCAAGCGAGCTTATTTTCGATTTCCACTTGCCAGAAGCAGAAAGTACATCTTAACATCTGGCTAATTGTAGGGGTAAGAATTCCATTATCTCTTGTGAATAAAGTACAGGAATAGAAAGGGAGAAGAGTTCTGAAGACATTTTCTGCCCCCATCTGGTGGCACAGATATATGCATGCACAAAAATAAAATATTTTAACTTAATTCAGATATTGTGGGTTACACTCTGAGTATAGTCAAGGAATCAAATCTCTGCATTTTCAGGCCCGATGCATGACAGTTAAGCCCTAATTAAATTAAACAGAGGAGAGAGGTCAGATCTTATGACCTACATATCTCCTTGCATCACTAGACAGCGGTAAGACGGCAAAAAAGTGCATCTGTATTCTTCTCACTCCTTTCACAATCCCATCCACTACGCCCGCGACAACTTAATGGTCCGTGAGGTACATCACGCCAAACCCACACAGCTCCAATCGTGTCCCAACAGCATCACAATGGCACTGTGTTAGTGTGCCAAATAGACAACACAAACCTAAAAAAAAAATTCAAGTCGCAGTCTCATGAAATATATTAGTCTCTAACTACAAGAGGACAATAAATACACACAACTGAGAGAATGAGTCAGAATCATCAAGCAACTCTGTAATAATTCATTTTTGCTTCGGGGGGGTAAGAACATAGAAAAAAAATCTGTTTATGCTAACATTAGTGCAGCAGTGACTAAGTGTCAGCAGTGACTAAGTGTGAAGAGCCTGACCAGATGGTGTTGTCTTTCTTCCTAACATGTATTTTATAATTCATACAGAGCAGTGATTAAACAGTCAAATATTATGTCTTCAATTTATTATTCGTTGTTTCTACGTTTGAGTTACTCCACTTTGTGTGCACACATTCTTTGAGTGGCCCGTGTGAGCTTTAGTGGTCACCCATAATCCTCTTGTATGAGATGGTGATGGGCTTAGATGTCACTTGTGCTGGTGACGGGGGCGACTCTCTCGCTGCAAGAGTATTAGTGATGCCAAAAGCGGCAGCAGCACGGCAACGGGAAAAAGAAGAAAGCGTCTCGGCAAAGATAAAGGCAGATGCGTCGATATGTTTGCTAAATTAAAGGGAGTTGTTGGTGGCCCAAAGCCACCAGCTAGCGGAGGAGCTCCTGACCCTGCTCCAGTTTCAGCACCGACTCCTGCTCCTCCTCCAGCTGCAGCTGCAAGCAAGGTAAAAAAAAAAAAAAAGGCTTAATGTTCTTTTAATTTTGCCAACTGAATGAAATCCAATACAAGAAACGCCTTGTGCATATTGAATATTTTTTATTGTTGCATTGTTGTGGTTTAGCTGCGTTTGCTATTCCACGTGTAGTTTGCAGTCATCATTCGGACAATTAATTCCAATATCAAATTCTACAAAGAGCCTTTTCATTCTGCCATACATATTTGATATATCTGTCATTTAAAATTGATCATCTAATTTTGTCTTGTAGGACAAAGAACCTCCTGCAAAGGAAAATGTGAACAAACCTCAGGGTAAGTCTTTTTTTATTTAAAATTAAGTTTGATTGTTTTCAATTTTGAAAATATATGTTTAAATATGATACAAATCATTTAAAAGGTCATGCAAAGTCATCATCGATTGGTCATATTTATATAAATGACTCCCCCAGCCTACTGCTTATAATATAAATGAATTCAATAATTCAATTCCAGATCCTGCGCCAGCTCCGCCTCCTGCCGCACCTCCAGTGAACCCCGATCAAATTGGAGCAGAGGGGTAAGAAATACAATTTTCACCCTTTTGAGTTGTACCGCAATCAACACATCTCATTCCAGCCCGTATTGATTTCTTCTCCAATATTTTATTTCCACATGGGAATATTATGCAGAACAATGTAGCCTATTTTACAACAGTGGCGATTCCACTCCTCTGTCCAATTGCACAAATCACTCCTCCCGTATTGATGACGAAACAAAACAGTATCAAATTAATCACTTACAGTGCAGTTAATTAATCAGATTCCCGGGCAAGATGACAGGGAGGGACATAGAGCGACCTTAGCGATGAGATCTCGATGCCCGGGGAGCAGCACGCGTATTACTGAGCGAATGAAGCCAAAGTAGATTAAAAGCTTTTCAGCTTTTGTGATTTAAGAAGCTCACCGTAGCCGCTTCTGGCCCAGCGATATAAACCAAATGGGTGACAGGTAAAGACAGATGTACTAGCTGATCCTTGCACTTTTAAACACTGAACGGACCTGTTGTTCAATTTTAATTAGATGACATGGATCGGGATGACCTCCTTGTTGTTGTAGCGTATTGAATGATTAAAAATGAATGAGTAGTTTGAAATCATTTCTCATTCCATTCAGAAAAGAGGAAGCCAGCCCTCCGCCAGTCGTCATCAATCGGTATTCAGATGAGCAGCTCCGCTCCATCGTGAAGCGTTTGAGGGAGAGACTTGAAATCTACAAGGAGAAAGTCACTGATCAATATGCTTCATCACCAGAGATCAGCCCCCCTGTCAGTGAGTAGATTTATTTTTAGTCAGCTTTTCTTCAGATGTCTCCAAAAAGTTATTCTGATGTATGCCATTTTATAAATTGATGGTTTCAGCGCCGCTATTGAGCAAGGGCCACTATGCTCAACTGGTGGAGGAGAGGAAAAGGCAAGCAGAGGAGGAGCGGATAAAAAAGGAGGAGGCGGAGAAGAAGAAGAAGGAAGAGCAGGAGAAGAAGAAGAAAGAGAATGAGCAAAAGAAGAAGGAAGAGGAGGAGAAAAAGCAATTGGAGGCAAAGGAGAAAGAAGACAAGAAAGACTTCAGGACTGTCTTGAAGGAGAAAATGTGGACTTGTGTGGATGTCTTTCTGAAGCCCTTCGAGGAGTGCATGGACCCGGTTCTAGGAAGCACCATTGATCCTTTTACAGGTGAACACAACTTTTGAGTCGAAAACAAAAAGCCAGACTTTTAATTACGTTCCTCCTCCGTAGATCGTCGCTACATTGCTTGGTTGAGCTTGGTGACTCTTGCCTTCAACTACAACGCCTGGTTCGTCACCGCCCGTCTCTGTTTCCCCTACCACACCGACTGGGCCATCCCTTACTGGTTGGCCATGGACCTGCTGGCTGACTTCATCTACCTGACGGACAGCATCATCTTCCAGTCCCGAAAACAGTTTGTCAAAGCGGGAGATATCATCGTAAGTTGGCAATTTACCACCCAGAAAAAAAAAAAAAACACCATGTTCTTGTTAGAATGAATTTCTTTTTTCCAGAAAGATGGAAAGCTGGCAAAGAAGAATTACAGAGAAACTGAGAGGTTTATGGTATGCTATTATTTTATTTTATTTTATTAGCATAAAAAAACTGATGTGTCCTCAATGATCTAAATAGGCCGACATCGTGTCAGTGTTGCCCTTTGACCTGCTCTACTTCCAGTTTGGTTTCAAATCCATCTTCAGAGCCAACCGTTTGTTGAAGGTGACTATTTCCATTTGAGTATTTTTGCCAATCAATCAAAGCTGTCGTTGACTTTTCAAAAATAATTCCCAGGTGGATACATTTTTCGAGTTCAGCGACCGCCTGGAAAGTATCATGGCAAAGGCTTACATCTGGAGGTACGTCAGAAGACTCAAGCGTGGATTGATGGATGCAACAAAAGCTACCTTCTTTACTTTAGAGTTATTCGCACCATCGGCTATCTCCTCTTCATACTCCACATCAACGCTTGCTTGTACTACGTAGCATCCGACTACCAGGGCATCGGTCAAACCAAGTGGGTCTACTCCGGACTGGGAAGTGCGTAAGTATTTCACAATTTCTAAATCAGATTGTTTTGATTGTTGGTCAGAGAAACAATTTGGAACATTTGTGCTTTAAAATAATAATTATTTTGTGCTTTCAAATGGTAATTAAGCCCCCCCCTCAAAAAAAAATTCTAAATGTAGGTTGTGTTTGCTGCTATGGCTGCAGTTACCTGTCCTGCTTCTTCTATGCGGAGAAATCCTTGCTGATGATCGCCGAGTTGCCTTTTCCTGACACCATGTTTGGAATGATGTTTCAGATGACAAATTACCTTTTTGGGGCATTGTTTATGTCCGTCATTCTTGGACAGGTAGATTATTTATTGGAATCTTTTGAATCTTTTTTTATTGGCATTCTGAAACACATGTCAGAAATGTTCCGGGACTGCCATCACAAAAGCCACATCCATACAATCCTGGAACTTTTCTGACAGGCCTTTTATTGTTATTTTTTAATCCCGACAAAGCCACTTGCCCAAATATGGTTGGGCCTGGTCCAAATCCCATGACACTTTTTTTCAAACTATTAAGTAGGGAGTCCAAACTACAGCAATGTGCATGATGTCATTCAAAGAACCAACCCACTTCTGGTCCACTATTGACTGTCAGGCCCTTTTACACCTTCTCCGCAGGTACCTGCGTTGTTACTACTACGCCGTCCGCAGTCTGATCAACATCGGGGGTCTAAATGAACCCCACACCGTCTTTGAGATAACGTTTCAGATGACAAACTTTTTCACGGGCGTCTTTGTGTTCTCCAGTCTGATCGGACAGGTAAAATAGAAACGCGTAGCGTGGACATCCAGTAGAAATGATCTCGTCCTGTCGTTGCCTCGTTATTGCACCTCATTAGAGTAGCGATAGACGAAGATGAATCAATTGTGACACTTGGTTAGTCCCATTATTTCCCTGACAGCTATCACTCAAATGTGGCTCAGTGGTTCCCGACTGCCGCAAAAAAAAAAAAAAAAATCAATCTAATTGTTCTCTTTGCTTTAGATGAGAGATGTTATTGGTGCAGCCACAGCAGGACAGACTTACTTCCGCTCATCCATGGACGGCACTGTGGCCTACATGGTCACTAACCACATCCCCTCCTTGGTCCAGAACCGTGTCCGCACTTGGTATACGTACACCTGGGATGCTCAGGGCATGCTGGGTCGGTGTGATGTCATTTTTTTTAATAAATTCCAAAAAGACTGACAAAAAAGTGATTCTAATTTTGCTCCTGATGCTTCAAGATGAGTCTGAGCTGCTGGATAAGATGCCTTTGGTGATGAGAACGGCCATCGCTGTGGACATCAATCTGACCACTTTCCAAAAGATTGATCTATTTAAGGTGGATTCAGTTTTTGTAAAACACATAATCGGTTATTTTTCTGACTTGCATATTTTCCCTCAGGGCTGTGACCAGCAGATGTTAGTGGACATGTTACTGAGACTCAAGTCGATCATCTATTTGCCTGGAGATTTTGTTGTCAAGAAAGTATGTTTGGGATATTTTTACAGATTGCTTTGCTCCACAGTTCGTTCTGTGTGATCTGATGGTCATCGTTTTGCAGGGGGACATCGGTAAAGAGATGTACATCATCAAGAGCGGAGCGGTGCAGGTAGTGGGAGGACCTGACAACAGTATTGTCTTTGTCACACTTAAGGCTGGCTGCGTCTTTGGAGAGATCAGGTCACACATCCTTTAGAAAATCTATAAAATCTATAATATTTATATTATTAATAATATTCATTTATTTATATTTTTTATATATGTATTTTTTTTCTTCAGATATATAACTTTATATGTATTGATTTATTCACACAGTCTGCTGCAGTCATCCAAAGATGGAGGCAACAGACGGACAGCGAATGTCAAAGCGTACGGCTTCGCTAATCTCTTTGTTTTAGAGAAAAAGGATTTGTTTGATATCCTGGTGCACTACCCGGAGTCTCAGAAAGTCCTGGCCCGAAAGGGAAGGTGAGACAAAAGCACGGTGTCCTTTTTACCATTGTATTTCTTGACCTTAAATATACATGTGAATAGGAAATTAATGAAAGCCAAGGGTCCAGCAGCAGCCAAAGCAGATGAGGAAAAGAAGAAAGGTCTGGCACTTTTTGGACCTAAGCCTCCCACACCCAAATTGCTGCGAGCCATGGGTGGTGGCTTGAACAAAAGAATGATGGACAAAATCAGGGTAAGGTCACTTCACAATTGATATCAATTCTATCTTGTGATCTTCACTTATTTAATCTAAACGTTTGTGTTCTTTTATTCCTAGGCTGCTGCTGCTGCCACTTGACCCATACTTCTATTGATTCATGTTTGTCAACTCCATTTTGGGAGTCTATTTTTTTATTTATTTCAAGTCTCTTATACACTGAGAGATAATTTCACTTTTTACTTTACTGTCAATGATTTACATGTACTTCAAAATATCCTGAGAACGGAGTCTTGTATGTATACATGTACTTCAATGTACTTGTGTTTATTCTGTCTCCATATTTTTTCTGACAAGTTGTTTTAGAAAGCTGACAGAGATGATCGAATAACTGCTGGATTAAATGATTCCAATATTTAACAGCATGCACAGTTGCACACGGGTATTATTTTATTTTATTTTTTTGTGCAAGTCTGTCATGGAGAGAGTGAGCGAGCAAGAGAGAGAGGGAGGACAGGAGGTTCTGACCATAATCCCATTATCCAGACTGGCACCTTGTCTGACATACAGGACCAAAATAAATTTAGGGAGTTTATTTTGACTCCATTGAGTGAATTTGAAACGTTTTATTCAAGGTCCCTGATTAAACAAAAAACCTTTGAAGGAAATGTTCATATCATTGCTAACAAGACAAAAAGCAGTTAAGCCTTCTTGGTACCGACTGATGTTTGTGCCAACTGATCTGGTGACGACTGCCAGAGAAGGGAATTATTCAGGTTTAAGGAATTAATTGCGTCAGTCCGTTGTTTCTTGATGTGAGAGTCACACAGCACCAGAGTCGCCCGGGATTCAGGAGCGACAAAATTGTGTAAAAAAGGTATATCAGCAGATATTTTGACAGAAGCCTTCACAGCACTCGGCCATGTTTACAAGGTTAAAGGCGCTTGTTGGGGCTCCTGAGCCTCCACCAGCTGGAGCAGCTAAGGTAAGTAAGCCTTTCACTGAGTCTGAAAACTATTTTGGTACGTGCTCCTGAACATTGTCCATCTGCGTTATATTCTCAACAATATTAGACAAATGGATTTAGCTTCATTTTGTCTCTATAGCCTCCTGAAATCAAGGAGACCGCCCAACCAAAAGCGGAGACAAAACAAGAGGAACCAGCAAAAGAGAACAAAAAAGATGAGGAAAAGAAAGAGGAACCAGCAAAAGAATGCCAGAACAAAAAAGAGGAGGAAAAGAAAGAGGAAGAACCCAAGAAAGAAGAACCCAAGCCAGGTAAAGAAAAATACCATCAAACTCGACCATCATGTTTCTTTACCTCTTATTTATTTATTTATTACAGTTTATTTATTTATTTCAATTTATTTCTAGTTATTTATTTATTTAGTATTTATTTATTTCAGTTCCTGCCCTAGAGGCTCCTGCAAATCCTGTCGGTCCAGAGGGAGAAGGGTAAGAATAACATTGCTGTCCTCCAGTGACATCAGATGAATTTAATTTGTTAAGTCACTCATTGCCAAATCATTAGAAATGAAATTGTTGTCGGACTGTACATGTCACCTTTCCAGTGATGAGAAACCAGCATCACCTCCTCCACCTCCTGTGGTCTACTCCCGTTGCACAGACGAGACTCTCAGATGGTTGGTCAAAACAATGAGGGACAAAACGGAGTTGCTCAAAGAGAAAGTCATTGATCCGTACGCCACCTCTCCAGAAATCACCCCGCCTGTCAGTAAGTACGCACCAAAACAATCAACCCGAGCGGCTCCAGTGTGCTTGACAAATCTGCCTCCTCAGCGCCCATACTGAAGAAGGATGAATACCACAAACTGAAGGAAGAGGAGCGGATAGCAAAAGAAGAAGCGGAGAAGAAGAAAGCGGAGGAGGCAGCCAAAAAGGCCGAGGAGAAAAAGAAGAAGGATGAGGAGAAAAGGTTGGAAGCTGAGAAAAAAGCAGAGGAGGAAAGAATAGCAGAAGAGGCCCTCAAGAAACAAAAGATGCTACCAGATATTCATTTCACTTTTCTGGATATCCTCTTCCGACCTATAGAAGAAAAACTGGATACTGTCCTGGGATCCACCATCGATCCTTTCACGGGTGGGTAAGCTCTGAATCTACTAAATAAGCAAAGAAATAAAATGACTGACACGAAATGTTGCTTTGGCTCCTCAGATCGCCGTTACATCACTTGGTTGGGCATCATAGCGCTGGCGTACAACTACAATATTTGGTTCTGCACGGCCCGCTTGGCTTTCCCCTTCCATAACGACACGGCCAACCGATACTGGATCACTTTGGATTTTCTGAGCGACCTAATAAACGTTGTGGACATCATGGTTTGGCAGCCTCGGCTTCAGTTTGTCAAAGCTGGTGATATTATTGTGAGTGAATTTATGGTCTTAAGATGGATGCCGTATAAAAGTATAACAAGATTATTTCTCTGGTAGAAAGACAGGGCCATGACGAAGGAACATTATCGGAAATCACCTCGTTTTAAGGTATTGAGAGGGAGAAAGCGCTTGAAAGATAAAACTTTTTGACCTGATGCCCGTCTTATTTCCTTCTGTGTAGACTGACATCATCTCCGTCCTCCCCTTTGACCTTCTCTGCCTTTACTTTGAATTTTCTGCCATTTACCGACTCAACCGCTTCATCAGGGTAGGTCGCTCACTGGTGATTTTTTTTTCCACTTGTAATTATTGAACAGATTCTCTTTCTGTCCCAGATTGAGTCTTTCTTTGAATTCAGTGATCGACTTGAGAGTGTAATGGCCAAAGCTTACATCTGGAGGTAAAAGCCGCAGTAAAAGTCACACTGTGTTTTCCCATCTATATATTAATTTTCATATTTTTGGATTGCATTTGTTTGTGCTTTTCAACCTAGAGTGGCTCGCACCACCGGCTACCTCCTCTTCAGCCTCCATATCAATGCGTGCGCTTTCTATGTCGCCTCAGTATACCAGGGCCTCGGCACCAGTACGTGGGTCTACAACGGAAACGGGACAGCGTATGTATTATTTATTTATTTATTTATAAGATATTATTTCCTCAGTTCATGCCCGTGTTTCCCACAGGTACATACGATGCTACTACTTCGCAGTACGCAGCCTGATCAATATCGGCGGGCTTCCCGAACCCACAAACACTTATGAGATATCCTTTCAGATGACCAACTTTTTCATTGGTGTCTTTGTGTTCTCCAGCCTGATTGGCCAGGTTGGGATCATTGTAATCATTACAAAGCCAACAGTTGTTGTTTGATGGTTCATTTTTTTTTTTCTATCTTTCTAAATCATAGATGAGAGATGTCATTGGAGCAGCAACAGCAGGTCAAACGTATTTCCGGGCATCAATGGATGGCTGCGTATCTTACATGAACACTTACACAATTTCAAAGGTGGTCCAGAATAGAGTAAGGACCTGGTACAACTACACGTGGGCTGCTCAGGGCATGCTTGGTGAGAGTACTCTGGGATCTATATCCTGGAATTGTAAATAAAACTAGTTATCTTAGTATCAAAGTATTGATTATTGATATGTTTCAGATGAGTCCGAGCTGCTGGATAAAATGCCTCTGGTGATGAGAACCGCCATCGCCGTGGACATCAACCTGGCGACCTTCCAGAAGATTGCTCTCTTTCAGGTGACATTTATTCAACATAAAATTTCTGGAGTCAGACACTTTCAATGGGCATAAATGAACTAAATTTAAAAAAATAAATGTTTCTTCCAGGGCTGTGACCAGCAGATGTTAGTGGACATGCTACTTCGGCTCAAATCAATTATTTATCTTCCTGGAGATTTTGTTGTGAAGAAAGTGAGTACATTTATTCTGTATTGCTCAACATCTCCAAATGATTATGGTGAGCAGAGTTGTGTTATCGTTTTGCAGGGTGACATCGGTAAAGAGATGTACATCATCAAGAGCGGAGCGGTGCAAGTGGTCGGAGGACCTGACAACAGTATTGTTTTTGTCACACTAAAAGCTGGCTGTGTCTTTGGAGAGATCAGGTCACATATTCTTTATGCTATATATAATTATTTCTTTTTTCAGATTTATAACTTTGCATGTATTGATTCATTCATACAGTTTGCTGCAGTCTGCCAAAGATGGAGGGAACAGACGGACGGCGAATGTCAAAGCGTATGGATTCGCTAATCTCTTTGTTTTAGAGAAAAAGGATTTGTTTGATATCCTGGTGCACTACCCGGAATCTCAGAAAGTTCTGGCCCGAAAGGGAAGGTGAGACAAAGTCATTTTACATGAGGATTTTTGTGCCGACCGATCAGTTGTCTTTATTTTTATTGTCTTTGTTTTTTTTGTCTTTTATTTTTATTTACTGCTTAAATATTTGTATGTTTATTTGCCCATAGGAAATTGACCAAGGCCAAACAACCTCCAGGTGCTAAAGATGAGGAAAAGCCAAAAGGTCTGGCTGGCTTTGGCCCCAGACCACCAACACCAAAAATCATGAAAGCGTTTGCCAACTTCCGCAAACTCAAGGTAAGGTCACTCCATTTTTCAATTTTTATTAAAATGGTGCTTGGTTATGAGTGTCAAAGCACGTGATGATTTTTGAGTTCTAATGCAGGAACTTGTTTTTGTCTTCACAGAAACAACAGCAAGAGTGACACCTGATTCATTGTGGACTCTGCTTTCAACTGATCAATGATGATCAATGTTATTGCACGTTTTCCAATATGTATTTGTCAACATTTATGACTTGGTTGTCAAGACACTAAAAGAGACAAAGTTTGTTTTCTTATCACTTTTTCCAAATCTGAGCAGCATACAAGCATCACATCTGTATATTGCAAAAATGCTCACAGTACAGAGCTAAAATGTTTAAAAAAAAATTCCTCACGAAAGCATTAGCAGCTTCTTGTTATCATAAACAAAACTGCCATTTTCTTTCAATATAGCAATGCACCAACATGAACCCGTTGTTATGATTTGCTGAAGATTCGGCGAAGCTTTTGACGCTTTCCTATTGCGTTGCATGGATGGCTTTATTTTTCCGGAAAAAAAAAAAAAGTTCTATGTGGTCTGCATTCTAATTGCGCAGCTTCCAGTAGATGATTTCTCTATCCTCTCCTCCTGTGATCACTGTGCCACACAGTTCATTCATCCACATGGCCGTGACTGCACCTGAGCACAAAGGACAGACATTTATTATTTCACAAACAGACTTTAATGAGCGTGACTTTTATTATATCACCGACATAATCGCGCAAGTGTGTTTGTTTATGGAGAGAGATGCACCTGAATGTGCTGAGATCCTGGAGATGACGGTGTTGCTCATCAAGTCCCACAGCAGGAGGTCACCTGACTGGCCTCCGCACAACACTGAGTTTCCATCCCAGCAGAAACACCTGACAGAAGCATCAATGAGGAGGATTTCATTTGAACAAGTTTTTTTTTTAATTTATTTGAGTGTTGATGTTAACCTGAGCTCCTCCTCCGATTTCACAGACGAGATCACCATCCCCGTCTGAACGTCAGTCACTTTCATGAAGGAGTCGGCGCCGATGCTGAGGACATGTCGACTGTCTAAATAGAACAAACCGCTTGAGTTTTCACTGTAAGTTTTTTTTTTTTCTTCTTCAACAGTCTCATTAAAAGTAAGAAGTTGAAGTATGGAGCCCATTAAGGACATACAATAGGCAAGTTTAACAAATCAATCAAATTAGACATTTAAGTTACCGACTTTAGTTTCTGCACAAGGCCTAATTAAACTTGAAAAATGTCATTCAATTGCACAGTTTATCATTATAACCATACTTTTCTTTTTTATGTACATATTGATACTCTAAAAATGTGAAGGGTGTCTGATGAACATGCATAATCAATGCAGTGATTTTTTTTTGGGGGGGGGGATGATGTTATCATAAAAACTATAGTGCTTTGGCGCCATCTAAAGGCAGCTCAGTTTTAAGGAACCACATTGAAGCAAAAAATGACTTCTTTTCCATAATAACAACCCAACTGACCCGGACTGAAAGACAAAGAGTGGACGGTGGCAGCATGGCAGTCGACTTGCTGGAGGGTTCCGTAAGTATCCGTGTCCCAAATAGTGACGACCCCATCTTTGCATCCTGACACCAGGAGAGTCCCCGAAGGATTCAATTCAATAGCGTTCACCTAAATGTCCCACAACAAAACCAATCATAGTAAATTACATGTTTGATATACAGGGAAAAAAAAAATAGGTATGTGACTCACCCCAGCATCATGTTCCAACTCAGCCAGCAGCTCAAATTGTGATCTCTTGCGTCCGCACAAAACATGCGGCTCACACTGCCACACCTGAGATGTGACCGACGACAATCACTGCTCACACCTCTCTGACAAGTGAATCCTCCATGTCTTCTCACCTTTACAGTCGAATCCCAAGAGGCCGTGTAGAGCTTGTCATTGGACCAAAGCACTTTCGTGACAGCGTCATCATGACCCATCAATGTGTCCTGTCGCCTCCCGTATGGAATGGAATAGAAATATCTAGAGGAAAGAACAAGTGAGTAGATCACACAAAATCAAATGAACTTTGTGTATTATACTTACACGTTATTGTCCCATGAGGAACACACCACAATTTGACCATCTGCTAGCATCAGACATGATGACAAGGCCTGAAAAAACAGTTGAGATGTTGCGACTGGATTTACACTGCAGGTGTCCAATTTCATCTACCTACCATATTGGAGAAAGACATGCTCCTCTGAAAGTCCTTCAGTTCTTTGGAGAACATTTTAAGCGTTGAGTCTGAAACAAAAAAAAATCAACACACTGACAGACATGTTGACAAAAGATACGTACCTTGAGATGTGCTGAAAACAGAAGCTCCATCTCGGGTCACGGTGATGGCCGTCACTGCCCTGCACATTCATGAGTGTAACTAATATGACTTTCCGATCAAGTATTTAACCATGCACGTACTCTTTATGGATCTTGTGTCTGGAAGCTGGTGTCAGACGGCTCATGTTGGACCACGTCAGCTTCCGGCTCTCCTCTGTTAAGTCCTCAAAGGAGGAGTCTTCATTCAGAGAGCCTGAGGAACACACAGACATTTCTGGTTCTTGCTTGCAGGTCAAAGTTGGCTGTTGGAGAAATGAACTCCAACCTGGGGTCAGTTCGCTGATGGGTGATGTGAGGCTGGAGCTCCTGGTGATGTTCTGCGACCTTGCCGTGATCCTCTGAGGATGAGGAGTGGTGAAGAGTTGCGTGGGCGTCTGACCGAACTCAAGTATTTGTGTCAGCATGGCCACCCTCTGGTTAGGGTCTTCAATACTGCATAAGGACACAAGGTGGCGGTGTAAGTTCAAATTAAGCTCCCAACTGCACAACACTTCACTTTTTCCACATTAATTCTTTAATTGATTAAATTCATTTTTTTTTCCTGAAGGGCGTTGTGTGGAGACAATGTGAACAATTTTAAAGAGAAGGATGAAAAAAAAACCGTATGTATTTAATAGATTCACTATTCAGAGTGAAATATTTCCAGATTTTATTTCTCATCATTTTGATATTTAAACTTAAAAAATTACAATATTACATCAGCAATCAATTAAATATATTTTTATATGAAAAGTGTTTTCCAGTGCGTTTAAATAATTTACGTGAACTTAATTTCTTACCTGTCACAGTCAATGCCACCTTCATAGGTCAGTGGGTGAAAGACTGCAAGATGACATCACTGTTGGTTGATATCACATTCGTCTGCATTCCATGATGATAATGATTATTTTACCATTATGAGCCTGGACTGCTTCACTTCCTCTCTGCTTGAAACCAAACACCAAATCGATCCACTCGTGCAGGTGCTCTGACACATACTGACTCTCTAACGCCATCTTATGCTTCTGCAGGAAATCCCTTGCATCTGGAAAGGAGATGAGATAAGAGATTTCATTTAGAGATTATTTTGCATTGTATTTTTTTTGTTCTTTAAGGTGTCATCCCATGCCAGCAGGAAGTTACCCGAGGCCCAGGGTGGGAGGTGGACATCGCCGACAAAGCTTCCGTTCTGCCGTCGGCCCAGCTCAAGACGCAGGTGATTTTCTAAGAAACTGGCATCGTTCCCATAAAACTCTGGAATTAACTAAGGACATAAAAGACAAAAATGATTGAAAACAAATGATACATGCTGTACAAATTAGTTGCAGCATCATCAATTTCATGCACTAAATCAATTTGGCCCTCAGGCAAAAACAGAACAAAATCAGCAAGTTGTATATTAACAGTTGACAAACAACAATGTTCAAAGTCAAGCAGCTGAGCAGAAGATCAAATAGCAAACCTCTTTAAAGTCCGTCGCTCCCTCTAAGCAATTTTTCCACGTTTCGCCGATGCTGTAAAAGACAAATGCGGAGTTCGTGGCCGACGCTTACATTTAATGAAGTCAGTTTGTAATTATGGTAAAAGGATGTACCTGTTAAACATGCGATCTGCGTGGTCAAAGCGGCCATTCTGCAGACACAACATGTGTTCTGGAGCTGCGGGAATGAAAACAAAACACACAATAAAATATTGAGCGCTTGCTGAGGTTTTATATACAATCTCGGGACGATTAACTGACCCACTCTGACCAGGTAGAAAAGGACATAACCGGGAGACGAGTAGTGGCTGCCGTACAGGAAGCGAGGCTCGGGCATGCCTCGGAAACGATGCTGAGGAAAGAAAAGTTGGATGGTAACAATTTTTTATCTTTATTCATATTTTCACGTCTCGTAAAATTCTTCTGCAAGGGAGGGGAGCTCACCAACAGCCGCTCCAAGCGCTCTTGGTTTAATGCTCCAACCGGTTTGCTGAGGTCCCTGAATGTGGCTGCATTGGTCAAATCTAAAAGACATAAAAAGTTCACTTGAGAAGATAGTTCAAAATTCCTGGCGCTGTCAACCCACCTAGTTGTGCACTGGTGTAGTCAGCAATGACCCAAGGGAAAACAGGATACTGGGAAAGGTCGTTGCAGCTTCGGTCAGCCAGGTTGTTGAGGTGGAGGAGATACTGGAAGTTACTTAGGTGCCCGCGCTGCCATTGCAGCATGTAACTCTCTGCTGTGTGCTCCGTCATGTGATTCTCTGGAAAAAAAAAAAATGGGAGGGAACACACTTGTAATTGTCAGCACACAAATAATATTTGTATTTCTTCTCAGCGTTGCATTTCCTTCCTCACCCAAGAAAGTGGCGATAAAGTAATAAATTTCATCTCTGTCCGCCGCATTGTAAAACTTGAGATAGATGTCGGAGCAGAAGTCGTTTTCAGAACAGAACACTTCCAGCCCCTGCAAGAAAGAATATCTTTAACATCTCAATCTTATGTTTAGACACCATAGGGAAGATGCACTCACCAAGGGTCTGAGACCATGTCGTCTTTTGTAGATCCGCCTGACTTGATGCAGTTTGATCTGAATGACCTGTTCCTGAAGTCACAAAAAAAGAATACCACCATTTTGCAGCTGCCTTTATGAGACCGGAAGTCGCTGCACGTTTTTCAGACAGCTCACCGGATATCCATTAAGAGGCTGGAAGTAGAGATTCTCATTTGTAACGCAGACGTGGCCAGGATTGGATACCAGAGGTAGGACCATCTCCACCGCACACTCCATGTGAGGCTTCTCTGCGACACTCTGAAAGCTTTACATTGCAGAATCTCATTTTTATTTTATGCAAAATAGAACACAAATCTCAATCCGAATTTATACATACCAGAACTTGTCAAACGATGTCCTTGCCAATCGGGATTGAAGATTGGCTGTAATCTAGAAAGTAAACACAGAAAATTAGAGTGTGTGATGACAACTGTCAACATTTGTGAGCGTGAAATCACCATGGCCGTCTGATCACCGAGCTTTTCCAGACAGGATGCTCTATGCAGCTGGAAAATATGAAAATAAATCATCATATAACTAAACTGACGGGACTTTCCAAATATTCCAAAATGTCCAACGACATACTTGATGTAAAGTTTGAACGACATCCTCGGTTTTACGCCACACTTCCAGCTGAAAGTTCACAGTCTTCGTGCCCTTCCAATTGAAGAAACTGAGTTTAGTTGCGAACAGAGAATTAATTTCCAGAATAATAATTTGTAAAGGTATTTTTTTCATATATCAACACTGTGTGTTCATAGAAGACTTACTCTCTCGTTTCTGTAGGGTGAAATGATGCAGTTTTCCTTGATATAAATAACCTGCAAACATATTTACATTTAGTATGCAACATTATGTAAGCAGTTAAAAGTTGGACATAAAATTTTTTTTTAAAAAAGTAAGGTCCAAATGATTGGGCTAAGTCTTACCTGCTCACACTGAATTGAAATGGAGGATGGTTTGGGTCTATGAAGGTAAAATAAATTTAAAAGTGCGTGAAAATTACAAAAATAAGATATAATATTGAAAAAATATATTATAAATATAGAAGTCGTAACATGTACTCACTCATTGAACGGGTTGGTCTCTTTTTCCACAAATTCAATCTCTTTACAGTCCCGCAGTGGAATCTGCAGGCAAATCACATGAGTGGTCGTGAGAGGGGCCCGCAAATAGCAAAAAAATTGTCTGTCTAATATCAATTTAAAAAAAACAACCTTTAAAATTGGTTCTGTAAAATCTTCTGGGTCGAAAATGACCGATCTGGAACAGACCTTGAATGACCCTCGGATTCTTCTGGAAGGGAAAATAAAAATAAATCCCACACCCCATCTGCTAAAATACAATGTTTGTACTTTGGCAATAAAACAATTATATTCTGTAGATACAACTTGGAGTATGTTTGATCAGCTGCTGGAGGTTCCTGGAATAAAACAATGTAACAGCACAAATGACACAAATGCTTGTAGAAAATAAATTACCTCTTCTTATCTGAACTTCTTGACACATCATATGCAGTGTGCTGCTCAAAATAATACTCTTCCAAATCCAGTAACAAGAGAGAAAATCTGGAGAGAAAAAAAGTGGGTGGTGCGTCAACTAGATCCTCAGGTTTGATAGCTTTTAATCGCACTAACATTGCTGAAAATAGATTCGTTTGACTCATAATTGCAATCTTATTTGTCATTGCAAAAACATTCTTGTGGAATATAGTCCATAGCATACTGCAGTATACAAATATTTCTTGAAATTATTTGCACACTATTGGAATACCTATTGGAATACTAAACCTACATGTCAAACAGGTAATCTAATATATTATACATGTCACAATTTGCTTAAAACAACCCCAACAGCACTTTGAACTTGGATACGAGTGGAATATTATTTTTTAAATTTTATTATCATGGTTGTAGTTTCTGTAGTGTAGAACTGCATTGCACTGATCAAAACGTCAACCCCCATTTTGTAGCAGATAAAGAACATTGTCCCTCTTGCAGTATTCTGCCACAATAAAATAGGCATTTGTAATTTAATTACACAAAAAGTTATTATTACTTTTGCATTTTTGAACCTCATAGGCCGACGTTGTCAACATCCTGCAGCAAAACCAGCCAATAGCAAACACTCCACTTCCCACAAGCCTGCACTGTCATCCTTCTCCATTTGCACGATTGCAAACCCGTCCAATTATATTAGCGGCACAAAGACGTTCGGCATCTGTCATTCAGCTTGACTTTGTTCTATTGCAACTTCATCCACGCATTATGGAATCGACATTAGCACCAAAGTCATTCCCTGCAATCACACGTCGCGACACTAAACGAGCAAGATTATCTTCTACCGACCTTTCTTTCGTTCGCTCTTTAGTCTTCATAAAAGCCATGACTGCACAACATCCTTGAATGGGTCCGAAGCAGCTCAGTCAGCCTGTAAACAAGGAAACTTCCTCCACATCACGTGACTTACATATGCGATCTTTGAGTCATGCAAAATATCCAAACCCCGACTATTTCGAAATATTTATAAATTATTCCCAGCAATTTCATGTTTAATGAAAAATGCAACTTCATTATATTTATTTTACCACAGAGTTACCAGCAATTCATTTAGTAATCTTCCGACAAATCATCTCGTGTCATACGACCCAGCAAGTTACACTCGCTGAATAGACGATCTTTGTTTGAAGACGCCTTGACGTGTCAGTATGCCGTGACAGCAGAGAGAAGTTTCCCGATTGTGAAATGTCAGTGCGGTACTTTGAAAACACGCTAAGAATATTCCTTTATTAGTTTTTGCGCTGGAGAAGTCATGCAGCGTTTTGGCAGGTCGAAATGCAGTGGAAAAGAAATCTCTGCGGCCTCGCCTTTAGCTTCTTTTTCATTGTGTCGTGTTTCACAAATAAGGTGAGTGCCTAACAATCCGCGTGTTTGTTTTTGTTTTTTTGAGGGAACAAACTTTTTAAAATGAGATCCTATGAGTAATAACCGGTCTGTCTTTTTTTTTGTTAATTGGTTGTCAACAGGTTTTACTTACTGGTAGTTTCTATCTACTGTAACTGCTGTTTCTACAGTCATGCCAATGAAAAACATTTTGCTTTATTATTTGATTTTCTAAGAATAATAAGTGCGGCTATTTTCTCAAACCTGGCCTTGCATTGAAATGCACGTTTAAATACTTCGAATAGGCATTTAAATATTTCAAATATCAGGAACAAACACTGACATTCAGAACCACTATTGCAGTTTTACTCATTTGACACTTGAGTTGACACTCAGCTTTTGTGATATTATCTGGTAAATAACTTATTAGTATAGAAGCAGTGAAATATCACTAGACCAGGAAATGAAATTAGATCATTTGGAATGGAAAGCATACAGGTGTCAGTATCGGCCTTGTTTCAAGGTATCGGTTACTCGCGAGAACTCGATAGCCACCATAAACAATCAAAAATGACATCAGGTAATCGCCAGTTAATGCTGCGGCAGTTTGACAAGTCTTTCTTTACAGCCATCTGCCATTATAGTAATTAAAACTTGACGTAGATCCTGACATCATCAAAATACATTTATTATGTTTTCCCTTTGTCTTTCAGTTTGTCCTGTCTGTAATGAAATTCACCTATCCAACCTTATTTCAAGGGTGAGTATTTTATTTAACAGTGGCATTTTATTGTGTTGGCATGGCTGACATAATTAAACATTGTTTTTTTACAATATGTAAAGACTAAGTATTAATTGCTTTCATGTCTTTTGTGTAAGATGGCAGACATTTATCGGGGCGCTCCTGCTCCTGCTTTCTGGCAAGCTGGGATTGGTGGAAATGAGCCGCATCTCCAGGTACCCCAAATCAATCATTTCAATTCTAATTGATTGACTTTAGAATGATGTTTGATGCGTTTCAGATCAGCTGCCTTTGCCTGGTTTCCAGGCTCCCTCCTGTTTGTGGGAAATATTTACGCGGGCTCCAGAGCTCTGTCACGTCTCGTGAGTCACGTGTTGGCTTTTCTTCTGGGCCGCTAATGTATAGGGCTTGATGATCATTTTCATCATTTCTCTATCTTTGCAGGAGATTCCTTTTTTCTTCACTCTGCAGAATTCCTCTCATGTTGTGAGTTATGTCATCTCGAAGGCTGTTCATAGAGAGGTACGAGTATGCGCCGTATTTTGCATTCACTCGACTCTGAGAATTCGTTTGTCTCTTATCATAGATGTTTTTATTTCTCTTTAATCACAGAAAATTGAGTGGCTGAAATTTATCAGGTGTGTGATTTTCTATTTTTATTTTTTGGGTGATTTATTGTATATGAAGTAAGGGGTCTGGGTTTTTTTTTACATGAAAATAAGAACCCTACCTCTTCTTTTGTTAGCGTATGTCTCATGCTAATTTCAGCCATCAACCTCCCCTCCTATGACCCCCAGGTAACTTTTTTTTTTGTATCATATATGATTATTTGTTACTTACGGTAATTGTCCTACTTTGTAGTTTGACTTCACCGGTTACATGTGGGCCATCGCTCATCTAGTGTGTGTTGGTAAGTCTTAAGGTACTTGATGTACTTTTTAAAGCATCACTTTGGGGAAATGTGATGTAAATTTATTTTTTTTTGTATTTCCAGGGGCTTACAGGGTGTTTCAAGTTCACTACAAATCCAGCAATTTGAGGTAAAGGTGAGCATTTTTACAAAAGAATCAAATTTTCAATTCTATTCATGTCATTTTTTCTTGCAATGTTTCTGATGTAGCGACATTGAGCAGCAATGCGTGAACTACTTGTTCAGGTAAGATTTCAGAATCATGTCTTTATTATAAAAAATAACATTAGAGATTAAACTGTGCTTTCTGTAACAGCGTTCTGCTTCTGGCAATGGCCGCTCACCCAACAGGTGATTCATTTTGAATTCAATTTAAAAATGCCACATTTTGCTTATTGACCTTTGCTCCACCACAGGTGACCTCACAAGTGCCTTGGAGTTCCCTTCTCTTCAGTCCTCCTCCTTCCGCGGGGGCTGCTGTGCAAGGTGAGACCACCATGAAGCCACTTTGGATGTTATAGATAAGAGACGCTGGTTGTCGTTTTTGCAGTGCCTTGCTGGGCTTTTTGCTGCTTTTGGCCACAGTCAAACTCAAAAGTGGATTATCCCTTCAGCACTTTGCCGTGTGGATTCTCATGGCTAAGGTAAAAATGTGTTAATCACGTACACACAATGTATTTCTGCACAATAAAAAAAAAAATACTATATATAATAAGTCTTTGATTTGTACCAGGTTACTGCCATGATCCTGTCGACTTTTATTTTCTATATGGACATGAACACACCATCTATGATTTGGTAAGTGCAAAGCTTTGGGTACAAAGTCTCACACGCTACTAAAGAAGAATTTTACTAATGATATGAATACAAATGAAACCTGGATCTGTTTTTTTTTTTTTTTTAATGTTGAATGTCATTTCTTGTTCTGGTTGCAGTATGGCAGTCAGCCACGTGAGCGAGGCCTTGTTGGTTTATTTTGAGAGAGAAGCACCGTAATGTCAGCACTTCTGGATGGACCAAAAACCTGCACTTGTGAACAAATGTTCTTCTCATATGCCTTGTTTTAATATTTGTGTTTTATTGTTGCTGTGATGAGCTATGGACCAAATAAAATATCTGTTTACATATTGTCTCATTGGTTCCTTGTTTTAGAGCTGTGATGATCGATGGTGATGACGACGACGACGATGATGACGACGACGACGATGACGACGACGATGACGACGACGATGACGACGACGATGACGCTGATGACGACGCTGATGACGACGACGACGATGATGACGACGACGATGATGACGACGATGACAACGATGATAACGACGATGACGCGATGATGACGACGATGACGACGACGATGATGACGACGACGACGATGATGACGACGATGATGACGACGACGATGACGACGACGATGATGTCGACGATGATGACGATGACGACGATGATGACGACGATGATGTTTGTGTTAGGCTTAGGCTTGCTTTTGCTGTGCTGAGGCTTAGGGTTAGGCTTGCGCTTGCTGTGGTTAGGGTTAGGGTTAGGGTTTGTGTTAGGCTTAGGCTTGCTTTTGCTGTGCTGAGGCTTAGGGTTAGGCTTGCTCTTGCTGTGGTTAGGGTTAGGGTTAGGGTTTGTGTTAGGCTTAGGCTTGCTTTTGCTGTGCTGAGGCTTAGGGTTAGGCTTGCTCTTGCTGTGGTTAGGGTTAGGGTTAGGGTTTGTGTTAGGCTTAGGCTTGCTTTTGCTGTGCTGAGGCTTAGGGTTAGGCTTGCTCTTGCTGTGGTTAGGGTTAGGGTTAGGGTTTGTGTTAGGCTTAGGCTTGCTTTTGCTGTGCTGAGGCTTAGGGTTAGGCTTGCTCTTGCTGTGGTTAGGGTTAGGGTTAGGGTTTGTGTTAGGCTTAGGCTTGCTTTTGCTGTGCTGAGGCTTAGGGTTAGGCTTGCTCTTGCTGTGGTTAGGGTTAGGGTTAGGGTTTGTGTTAGGCTTAGGCTTGCTTTTGCTGTGCTGAGGCTTAGGGTTAGGCTTGCTCTTGCTGTGGTTAGGGTTAGGGTTAGGGTTTTTGTTAGGCTTAGGCTTGCTTTTGCTGTGTTGAGGCTTAGGGTTAGGCTTGCTCTTGCTGTGGTTAGGGTTAGGGTTAGGGTTAGGGTTTGTGTTAGGCTCAGGCTGGCTTTTGCTGTGCTGAGGCTTAGGGTTAGGCTTGCTCTTGCTGTGGTTAGGGTTAGGGTTAGGGTTTGTGTTAGGCTCAGGCTGGCTTTTGCTGTGCTGAGGCTTAGGGTTAGGCTTGCTCTTGCTGTGGTTAGGGTTAGGGTTAGGGTTAGGGTTAGGGTTTGTGTTAGGCTCAGGCTGGCTTTTGCTGTGCTGAGGCTTAGGGTTAGGCTTGCTCTTGCTGTGGTTAGGGTTAGGGTTAGGGTTTGTGTTAGGCTCAGGCTGGCTTTTGCTGTGCTGAGGCTTAGGGTTAGGCTTGCTCTTGCTGTGGTTAGGGTTAGGGTTAGGGTTTGTGTTAGGCTCAGGCTGGCTTTTGCTGTGCTGAGGCTTAGGGTTAGGCTTGCTCTTGCTGTGGTTAGGGTTAGGGTTAGGGTTTGTGTTAGGCTCAGGCTGGCTTTTGCTGTGCTGAGGCTTAGGGTTAGGCTTGCTCTTGCTGTGGTTAGGGTTAGGGTTAGGGTTTGTGTTAGGCTCAGGCTGGCTTTTGCTGTGCTGAGGCTTAGGGTTAGGCTTGCTCTTGCTGTGGTTAGGGTTAGGGTTAGGGTTAGGGTTTGTGTTAGGCTCAGGCTGGCTTTTGCTGTGCTGAGGCTTAGGGTTAGGCTTTCTCTTGCTGTGGTTAGGGTTAGGGTTAGGGTTAGGGTTTGTGTTAGGCTCAGGCTGGCTTTTGCTGTGCTGAGGCTTAGGGTTAGGCTTGCTCTTGCTGTGGTTAGGGTTAGGGTTAGGGTTTGTGTTAGGCTCAAGCTGGCTTTTGCTGTGCTGAGGCTTAGGGTTAGGCTTGCTCTTGCTGTGGTTAGGGTTAGGGTTAGGGTTTGTGTTAGGCTCAGGCTGGCTTTTGCTGTGCTGAGGCTTAGGGTTAGGCTTGCTCTTGCTGTGGTTAGGGTTAGGGTTAGGGTTTGTGTTAGGCTCAGGCTGGCTTTTGCTGTGCTGAGGCTTAGGGTTAGGCTTGCTCTTGCTGTGGTTAGGGTTAGGGTTAGGGTTAGGGTTTGTGTTAGGCTCAGGCTGGCTTTTGCTGTGCTGAGGCTTAGGGTTAGGCTTGCTCTTGCTGTGGTTAGGGTTAGGGTTAGGGTTAGGGTTTGTGTTAGGCTCAGGCTGGCTTTTGCTGTGCTGAGGCTTAGGGTTAGGCTTGCTCTTGCTGTGGTTAGGGTTAGGGTTAGGGTTTGTGTTAGGCTCAGGCTGGCTTTTGCTGTGCTGAGGCTTAGGGTTAGGCTTGCTCTTGCTGTGGTTAGGGTTAGGGTTAGGGTTTGTGTTAGGCTCAGGCTGGCTTTTGCTGTGCTGAGGCTTAGGGTTAGGCTTGCTCTTGCTGTGGTTAGGGTTAGGGTTAGGGTTTGTGTTAGGCTCAGGCTGGCTTTTGCTGTGCTGAGGCTTAGGGTTAGGCTTGCTCTTGCTGTGGTTAGGGTTAGGGTTAGGGTTAGGGTTTGTGTTAGGCTCAGGCTGGCTTTTGCTGTGCTGAGGCTTAGGGTTAGGCTTGCTCTTGCTGTGGTTAGGGTTAGGGTTAGGGTTAGGGTTTGTGTTAGGCTCAGGCTGGCTTTTGCTGTGCTGAGGCTTAGGGTTAGGCTTGCTCTTGCTGTGGTTAGGGTTAGGGTGAGGGTTAGGGTTTGTGTTAGGCTCAGGCTGGCTTTTGCTGTGCTGAGGCTTAGGGTTAGGCTTGCTCTTGCTGTGGTTAGGGTTAGGGTTAGGGTTTGTGTTAGGCTCAGGCTGGCTTTTGCTGTGCTGAGGCTTAGGGTTAGGCTTGCTCTTGCTGTGGTCAGGGTTAGGGTTAGGGTTAGGGTTTGTGTTAGGCTCAGGCTGGCTTTTGCTGTGCTGAGGCTTAGGGTTAGGCTTGCTCTTGCTGTGGTTAGGGTTAGGGTTAGGGTTAGGGTTTGTGTTAGGCTCAGGCTGGCTTTTGCTGTGCTGAGGCTTAGGGTTAGGCTTGCTCTTGCTGTGGTTAGGGTTAGGGTTAGGGTTTGTGTTAGGCTCAGGCTGGCTTTTGCTGTGCTGAGGCTTAGGGTTAGGCTTGCTCTTGCTGTGGTTAGGGTTAGGGTTAGGGTTTGTGTTAGGCTCAGGCTGGCTTTTGCTGTGCTGAGGCTTAGGGTTAGGCTTGCTCTTGCTGTGGTTAGGGTTAGGGTTAGGGTTTGTGTTAGGCTTAGGCTTGCTTTTGCTGTGCTGAGGCTTAGGGTTAGGGATGATGACGCCGACGATAACGACGATGATGACGACGACGCGATGACGACGACGACTACGATGACGACGATGATGACGACGACGATGACGACGACGATGACGACGATGATGACGATGACGCGATGATGATGATGACGACGACGATGATGACGACGACGACGACGGCAGCGACGGCGGCGGCGACGACGACGACGATGACGACGACGATGATGACGATGACGACGACGATGACGACAACGATGACGACGATGATGACGATGACGTGATGATGATGACGACGACGACGATGATGACGACGATGACGACGACGGCGGCGACGGCGGCGACGACGACGACGACGCAATGATGACGACGATGATAATGATGACGTTGATGACATCCATACATACATAAATATGTATATGTATGTACATACAGTGAGTGTGGTGAGGTTCATGACTGATGTAATAAAAATTTGTTAAACTTGTCTGGTGTTTTATTCCTTGTTTTTATTTTTTTTTGCATGAAAACATAAAAATCTGACATTTGGTTAACGGCTTTATATGACAATATGTATATGTTTTATGTTGTGTAATATGTGTTGGTGTCCCCGAAAATAAAGAGCAAGTAGTCATATACACATTCTTGACACGTACAAAAAATGCTTAAAATTATTAGGTATACCTGAAAATGGCGGTGTACCTAATGGAGTGTCTGTGTGACGTCACAAATCAACCAGCCAATCAGGAGGTGGGGGTGAGGGCGGGTTGTGGCACTTTTCACTTAAACCAGAGGTGTCGAACTCCAGTCCTCGAGGGGCCGCGTTCCAACATGTTTTCCAAGTGACCCTCGTTAAGCGCACCTGCGTGAAAAGTTTTAGCTTCTTTCACGTTCAAAAGGAGCTAAAAGTTTTCACGCACCTGCACTTAACGAGGGAATCACACGGACACTCCGTTAGGTACACCGCCATTTTCAAGTGTACCTAATAACAGGCCACTTTATTAGGGAAATATCATGGTCAAAGGTCAGGTATCAAGCTCTAGCCCTGGGGGCCGCGTTCCAACATGTTTTCCAAGTAACCCTCGTTAAGCGCACCTGCGCGAAAAGTTTTAGCTTCTTTCATGTTCAAAAGGAGCTAAAAGTTTTCACGCACCTGCACTTAACGAGGGAAGCACACGGACACTCCATTAGGGACACCGCCATTTTCAAGTGTACCTAATAATAGGCCACTTTATTAGGGAAATATCATGGTCAGAGGTCACAGTTGTCAAGCTCTAGTCCTGGGGGCCGCGTTCCAACATGTTTTCCAAGATTCACCTCGTTAAGCGCACCTGCGTGAAAAGTTTTAGCTTCTTTCACGTTCAAAAAGAGCTAAAACTTTTCACGCACCTGCACTTAACGAGGGAATCACACGGACACTCCATTAGGTACACCGCCATTTTCAAGTGTACCTAATAACAGGCCACTTTATGAGGGAAATATCATGGTCAAAGGTTACAGATGTCAAGCTCTAGTCCTGGGGGCCGCGTTCCAACATGTTTTCAAAGATTCACCTCGTTAAGCGCACCTGCGTGAAAAGTTTTAGCTTCTTTCACGTTCAAAAAGAGCTAAAAGTTTTCACGCACCTGCACTTAACGAGGGAATCACACGGACACTCCATTAGGTACACCACCATTTTCAAGTGTACCTACGAACAGGTCACTTTATTAGGGAAATATCATGGTCAAAGGTCACAGTTGTCAAGCTCTAGTCCTGGGGGCCGCGTTCCAACATGTTTTCCAAGTGTCCCTCGTTAAGCGCACCTGCGTGAAAAGTTTTAGCTTCTTTCACGTTCAAAAGGAGCTAAAAGTTTTCACGCACCTGCACTTAACGAGGGAATCACACGGACACTCCATTAGGTACACCGCCATTTTCAAGTGTACCTACCAACAGGCCACTTTATTAGGGAAATATCATGATCAAAGGTCTCAGTTGTCAAGCTCTAGTCCTGGGGGCCACGTTCCAACATGTTTTCCAAGATTCCCTCGTTAAGTGCAGGTGCGTGAAAACTTTTAGCTCTTTTTGAACGTGAACGTGAAAGAAGCTAACCCTAACCTTAACCGCAGCAAGAGCAAGCCTAACCCTAAGCCTCAGCACAGCAAAAGCAAGCCTAAGCCTCACACAAACCCTAACCCTAACCCTAACCACAGCAAGAGCAAGCCTAACCCTAAGCCTCAGCACAGCAAAAGCAAGCCTAAGCCTCACACAAACCCTAACCCTAACCCTAACCACAGCAAGAGCAAGCCTAACCCTAAGCCTCAGCACAGCAAAAGCAAGCCTAAGCCTCACACAAACCCTAACCCTAACCCTAACCACAGCAAGAGCAAGCCTAACCCTAAGCCTCAGCACAGCAAAAGCAAGCCTAAGCCTCACACAAACCCTAACCCTAACCCTAACCACAGCAAGAGCAAGCCTAACCCTAAGCCTCAGCACAGCAAAGGCAAGCCTAAGCCTCACACAAACCCTAACCCTAACCCTAACCACAGCAAGAGCAAGCCTAACCCTAAGCCTCAGCACAGCAAAAGCAAGCCTAAGCCTCACACAAACCCTAACCCTAACCCTAACCACAGCAAGAGCAAGCCTAACCCTAAGCCTCAGCACACTAAAGGCAAGCCTAAGCCTCACACAAACCCTAACCCTAACCCTAACCACAGCAAGAGCAAGCCTAACCCTAAGCCTCAGCACAGCAAAAGCAAGCCTAAGCCTCACACAAACCCTAACCCTAACCCTAACCACAGCAAGAGCAAGCCTAACCCTAAGCCTCAGCACAGCAAAGGCAAGCCTAAGCCTCACACAAACCCTAACCCTAACCCTAACCACAGCAAGAGCAAGCCTAACCCTAAGCCTCAGCACAGCAAAAGCAAGCTTAAGGCTCACACAAACCCTAACCCTAACCCTAACCACAGCAAGAGCAAGCCTAACCCTAAGCCTCAGCACAGCAAAGGCAAGCCTAAGCCTCACACAAACCCTAACCCTAACCCTAACCACAGCAAGAGCAAGCCTAACCCTAAGCCTCAGCACAGCAAAAGCAAGCCTAAGCCTCACACAAACCCTAACCCTAACCCTAACCACAGCAAGAGCAAGCCTAACCCTAAGCCTCAGCACAGCAAAGGCAAGCCTAAGCCTCACACAAACCCTAACCCTAACCCTAACCACAGCAAGAGCAAGCCTAACCCTAAGCCTCAGCACAGCAAAAGCAAGCCTAAGCCTCACACAAACCCTAACCCTAACCCTAACCACAGCAAGAGCAAGCCTAACCCTAAGCCTCAGCACAGCAAAGGCAAGCATAAGCCTCACACAAACCCTAACCCTAACCCTAACCACAGCAAGAGCAAGCCTAACCCTAAGCCTCAGCACAGCAAAGGCAAGCCTAAGCCTCACACAAACCCTAACCCTAACCCTAACCACAGCAAGAGCAAGCCTAACCCTAAGCCTCAGCACAGCAAAAGCAAGCCTAAGCCTCACACAAACCCTAACCCTAACCCTAACCACAGCAAGAGCAAGCCTAACCCTAAGCCTCAGCACAGCAAAGGCAAGCCTAAGCCTCACACAAACCCTAACCCTAACCCTAACCACAGCAAGAGCAAGCCTAACCCTAAGCCTCAGCACAGCAAAGGCAAGCCTAAGCCTCACACAAACCCTAACCCTAACCCTAACCACAGCAAGAGCAAGCCTAACCCTAAGCCTCAGCACAGCAAAAGCAAGCCTAAGCCTCACACAAACCCTAACCCTAACCCTAACCACAGCAAGAGCAAGCCTAACCCTAAGCCTCAGCACAGCAAAGGCAAGCCTAAGCCTCACACAAACCCTAACCCTAACCCTAACCACAGCAAGAGCAAGCCTAACCCTAAGCCTCAGCACAGCAAAGGCAAGCCTAAGCCTCACACAAACCCTAACCCTAACCCTAACCACAGCAAGAGCAAGCCTAACCCTAAGCCTCAGCACAGCAAAAGCAAGCCTAAGCCTCACACAAACCCTAACCCTAACCCTAACCACAGCAAGAGCAAGCCTAACCCTAAGCCTCAGCACAGCAAAGGCAAGCATAAGCCTCACACAAACCCTAACCCTAACCACAGCAAGAGCAAGCCTAACCCTAAGCCTCAGCACAGCAAAGGCAAGCCTAAGCCTCACACAAACCCTAACCCTAACCCTAACCACAGCAAGAGCAAGCCTAACCCTAAGCCTCAGCACAGCAAAAGCAAGCCTAAGCCTCACACAAACCCTAACCCTAACCCTAACCACAGCAAGAGCAATCCTAACCCTAAGCCTCAGCACAGCAAAGGCAAGCCTAAGCCTCACACAAACCCTAACCCTAACCCTAACCACAGCAAGAGCAATCCTAACCCTAAGCCTCAGCACAGCAAAAGCAAGCCTAAGCCTCACACAAACCCTAACCCTAACCCTAACCACAGCAAGAGCAAGCCTAACCCTAAGCCTCAGCACAGCAAAGGCAAGCCTAAGCCTCACACAAACCCTAACCCTAACCCTAACCACAGCAAGAGCAAGCCTAACCCTAAGCCTCAGCACAGCAAAAGCAAGCTTAAGGCTCACACAAACCCTAACCCTAACCCTAACCACAGCAAGAGCAAGCCTAACCCTAAGCCTCAGCACAGCAAAGGCAAGCCTAAGCCTCACACAAACCCTAACCCTAACCCTAACCACAGCAAGAGCAAGCCTAACCCTAAGCCTCAGCACAGCAAAAGCAAGCCTAAGCCTCACACAAACCCTAACCCTAACCCTAACCACAGCAAGAGCAAGCCTAACCCTAAGCCTCAGCACAGCAAAGGCAAGCCTAAGCCTCACACAAACCCTAACCCTAACCCTAACCACAGCAAGAGCAAGCCTAACCCTAAGCCTCAGCACAGCAAAAGCAAGCCTAAGCCTCACACAAACCCTAACCCTAACCCTAACCACAGCAAGAGCAAGCCTAACCCTAAGCCTCAGCACAGCAAAGGCAAGCATAAGCCTCACACAAACCCTAACCCTAACCCTAACCACAGCAAGAGCAAGCCTAACCCTAAGCCTCAGCACAGCAAAGGCAAGCCTAAGCCTCACACAAACCCTAACCCTAACCCTAACCACAGCAAGAGCAAGCCTAACCCTAAGCCTCAGCACAGCAAAAGCAAGCTTAAGGCTCACACAAACCCTAACCCTAACCCTAACCACAGCAAGAGCAAGCCTAACCCTAAGCCTCAGCACAGCAAAGGCAAGCCTAAGCCTCACACAAACCCTAACCCTAACCCTAACCACAGCAAGAGCAAGCCTAACCCTAAGCCTCAGCACAGCAAAAGCAAGCCTAAGCCTCACACAAACCCTAACCCTAACCCTAACCACAGCAAGAGCAAGCCTAACCCTAAGCCTCAGCACAGCAAAGGCAAGCCTAAGCCTCACACAAACCCTAACCCTAACCCTAACCACAGCAAGAGCAAGCCTAACCCTAAGCCTCAGCACAGCAAAAGCAAGCCTAAGCCTCACACAAACCCTAACCCTAACCCTAACCACAGCAAGAGCAAGCCTAACCCTAAGCCTCAGCACAGCAAAGGCAAGCATAAGCCTCACACAAACCCTAACCCTAACCCTAACCACAGCAAGAGCAAGCCTAACCCTAAGCCTCAGCACAGCAAAGGCAAGCCTAAGCCTCACACAAACCCTAACCCTAACCCTAACCACAGCAAGAGCAAGCCTAACCCTAAGCCTCAGCACAGCAAAAGCAAGCCTAAGCCTCACACAAACCCTAACCCTAACCCTAACCACAGCAAGAGCAAGCCTAACCCTAAGCCTCAGCACAGCAAAGGCAAGCCTAAGCCTCACACAAACCCTAACCCTAACCCTAACCACAGCAAGAGCAAGCCTAACCCTAAGCCTCAGCACAGCAAAAGCAAGCCTAAGCCTCACACAAACCCTAACCCTAACCCTAACCACAGCAAGAGCAAGCCTAACCCTAAGCCTCAGCACACTAAAGGCAAGCCTAAGCCTCACACAAACCCTAACCCTAACCCTAACCACAGCAAGAGCAAGCCTAACCCTAAGCCTCAGCACAGCAAAAGCAAGCCTAAGCCTCACACAAACCCTAACCCTAACCCTAACCACAGCAAGAGCAAGCCTAACCCTAAGCCTCAGCACAGCAAAGGCAAGCCTAAGCCTCACACAAACCCTAACCCTAACCCTAACCACAGCAAGAGCAAGCCTAACCCTAAGCCTCAGCACAGCAAAAGCAAGCTTAAGGCTCACACAAACCCTAACCCTAACCCTAACCACAGCAAGAGCAAGCCTAACCCTAAGCCTCAGCACAGCAAAGGCAAGCCTAAGCCTCACACAAACCCTAACCCTAACCCTAACCACAGCAAGAGCAAGCCTAACCCTAAGCCTCAGCACAGCAAAAGCAAGCCTAAGCCTCACACAAACCCTAACCCTAACCCTAACCACAGCAAGAGCAAGCCTAACCCTAAGCCTCAGCACAGCAAAGGCAAGCCTAAGCCTCACACAAACCCTAACCCTAACCCTAACCACAGCAAGAGCAAGCCTAACCCTAAGCCTCAGCACAGCAAAAGCAAGCCTAAGCCTCACACAAACCCTAACCCTAACCCTAACCACAGCAAGAGCAAGCCTAACCCTAAGCCTCAGCACAGCAAAGGCAAGCATAAGCCTCACACAAACCCTAACCCTAACCCTAACCACAGCAAGAGCAAGCCTAACCCTAAGCCTCAGCACAGCAAAGGCAAGCCTAAGCCTCACACAAACCCTAACCCTAACCCTAACCACAGCAAGAGCAAGCCTAACCCTAAGCCTCAGCACAGCAAAAGCAAGCCTAAGCCTCACACAAACCCTAACCCTAACCCTAACCACAGCAAGAGCAAGCCTAACCCTAAGCCTCAGCACAGCAAAGGCAAGCCTAAGCCTCACACAAACCCTAACCCTAACCCTAACCACAGCAAGAGCAAGCCTAACCCTAAGCCTCAGCACAGCAAAGGCAAGCCTAAGCCTCACACAAACCCTAACCCTAACCCTAACCACAGCAAGAGCAAGCCTAACCCTAAGCCTCAGCACAGCAAAAGCAAGCCTAAGCCTCACACAAACCCTAACCCTAACCCTAACCACAGCAAGAGCAAGCCTAACCCTAAGCCTCAGCACAGCAAAGGCAAGCCTAAGCCTCACACAAACCCTAACCCTAACCCTAACCACAGCAAGAGCAAGCCTAACCCTAAGCCTCAGCACAGCAAAAGCAAGCCTAAGCCTCACACAAACCCTAACCCTAACCCTAACCACAGCAAGAGCAAGCCTAACCCTAAGCCTCAGCACAGCAAAGGCAAGCCTAAGCCTCACACAAACCCTAACCCTAACCCTAACCACAGCAAGAGCAAGCCTAACCCTAAGCCTCAGCACACTAAAGGCAAGCCTAAGCCTCACACAAACCCTAACCCTAACCCTAACCCTAACCACAGCAAGAGCAAGCCTAACCCTAAGCCTCAGCACAGCAAAGGCAAGCCTAAGCTTCACACAAACCCTAACCCTAACCCTAACCACAGCAAGAGCAAGCCTAACCCTAAGCCTCAGCACAGCAAAAGCAAGCCTAAGCCTCACACAAACCCTAACCCTAACCCTAACCACAGCAAGAGCAAGCCTAACCCTAAGCCTCAGCACAGCAACAGCAAGCCTAAGCCTCACACAAACCCTAACCCTAACCCTAACCACAGCAAGAGCAAGCCTAACCCTAAGCCTCAGCACAGCAAAAGCAAGCCTAAGCCTCACACAAACCCTAACCCTAACCCTAACCACAGCAAGAGCAAGCCTAACCCTAAGCCTCAGCACAGCAAAGGCAAGCCTAAGCCTCACACAAACCCTAACCCTAACCCTAACCACAGCAAGAGCAAGCCAAACCCTAAGCCTCAGCACAGCAAAGGCAAGCCTAAGCCTCACACAAACCCTAACCCTAACCCTAACCACAGCAAGAGCAAGCCTAACCCTAAGCCTCAGCACAGCAAAAGCAAGCCTAAGCCTCACACAAACCCTAACCCTAACCCTAACCACAGCAAGAGCAAGCCTAACCCTAAGCCTCAGCACAGCAAAAGCAAGCCTAAGCCTGACACAAACCCTAACCCTAACCCTAACCACAGCAAGAGCAAGCCTAACCCTAAGCCTCAGCACAGCAAAAGCAAGCCTAAGCCTACCACAAACCCTAACCCTAACCCTAACCACAGCAAGAGCAAGCCTAACCCTAAGCCTCAGCACAGCAAAGGCAAGCCTAAGCCTCACACAAACCCTAACCCTAACCCTAACTACTGCAAGAGCAAGCCTAACCCTAAGCCTCAGCACAGCAAAAGCAAGCCTAAGCCTCACACAAACCCTAACCCTAACCCTAACCACAGCAAGAGCAAGCCTAACCCTAAGCCTCAGCACAGCAAAAGCAAGCCTAAGCCTCACACAAACCCTAACCCTAACCCTAACCCTAACCACAGCAAGAGCAAGCCTAACCCTAAGCCTCAGCACAGCAAAGGCAAGCCTAAGCCTCACACAAACCCTAACCCTAACCCTAACCACAGCAAGAGCAAGCCTAACCCTAAGCCTCAGCACAGCAACAGCAAGCCTAAGCCTCACACAAACCCTAACCCTAACCCTAACCACAGCAAGAGCAAGCCTAACCCTAAGCCTCAGCACAGCAAAGGCAAGCCTAAGCCTCACACAAACCCTAACCCTAACCCTAACCACAGCAAGAGCAAGCCTAACCCTAAGCCTCAGCACAGCAAAAGCAAGCCTAAGCCTCACACAAACCCTAACCCTAACCCTAACCACAGCAAGAGCAAGCCTAACCCTAAGCCTCAGCAGAGCAAAGGCAAGCCTAAGCCTGACACAAACCCTAACCCTAACCCTAACCACAGCAAGAGCAAGCCTAACCCTAAGCCTCAGCACAGCAGAAGCAAGCCTAAGCCTCACACAAACCCTAACCCTAACCCTAACCACAGCAAGAGCAAGCCTAACCCTAAGCCTCAGCACAGCAACAGCAAGCCTAAGCCTCACACAAACCCTAACCCTAACCACATCAAGAGCAAGCCTAACCCTAAGCCTCAGCACAGCAAAAGCAAGCCTAAGCCTACCACAAACCCTAACCCTAACCCTAACCACAGCAAGAGCAAGCCTAACCCTAAGCCTCAGCACAGCAACAGCAAGCCTAAGCCTCACACAAACCCTAACCCTAACCCTAACCACAGCAAGAGCAAGCCTAACCCTAAGCCTCAGCACAGCAAAAGCAAGCCTAAGCCTAGCACAAACCCTAACCCTAACCCTAACCACAGCAAGAGCAAGCCTAACCCTAAGCCTCAGCACAGCAAAAGCAAGCCTAAGCCTCACACAAACCCTAACCCTAACCCTAACCACAGCAAGAGCAAGCCTAACCCTAAGCCTCAGCACAGCAAAGGCAAGCCTAAGCCTCACACAAACCCTAACCCTAACCCTAACCACAGCAAGAGCAAGCCTAACCCTAAGCCTCAGCACAGCAAAAGCAAGCCTAAGCCTCACACAAACCCTAACCCTAACCCTAACCACAGCAAGAGCAAGCCTAACCCTAAGCCTCAGCACAGCAAAAGCAAGCCTAACCCTAAGCCTCAGCACAGCAAAAGCAAGCCTAAGCCTAACACAAACCCTAACCCTAACCACAGCAAGAGCAAGCCTAACCCTAAGCCTCAGCACAGCAAAAGCAAGCCTAAGCCTAACACAAACCCTAACCCTAACCCTAACCACAGCAAGAGCAAGCCTAACCCTAAGCCTCAGCACAGCAAAAGCAAGCCTAAGGATGGTGACAAATCTTAATAGGACATATTAAAGACTCTTTTGAATAAGTTCATTAACTTAATTGTTAATTAAATCCTTTTAATTATGATTTTGTATAAATACTAGGTATAAACAGAAATATACTACACAAAATGGGCAGTTTACTTGTTTGAAAAAGAGTGGGAAGTAAGACTTATTTCATTTATTTAAACGGAAGAAGTAAAACTTATCTATTTAATGGGAAAAATGGATTTGGTGGAATTCCAAATTTCAAAAATGAATGAATGAAGTCATTTCAATTATGATTTTGGATAAATATTAACTATGAACACAAACACGACTGCAAAAAATGGCCAGTTTACTTGTTTAAAAAGGACTAGGAAGAAAAGACTTATTTCATTTATTTAAATGGGAAGAAGACTTATTTAGTTTGTTTGATATATGTTTGTTCCCAGGCAAAATTGGATTTGCTGCAATTGCAAATTTCGACAAATTACGGTCCCAAATATTGACTTGAGATCTGATGGGACGTATTAATAGCTAATTTGATAGAAGTTGGTCATATGAGCAAGTGGAGTAACATGAGATCTATTCTCAATTACACAGCACACACAACTTTGGATCTTCTGAATGAATGAATGAGTGAGTGGGTGAGTGAATGAATCTTATTTGTTCATTTAAATTATGACTGTATAAATACTAGGTATAAACACAAAATGGCCAGTTTACTTGTTTGAAATGGTGTGGGAAGACCATAACCTTTGACCATGATATTTCTCTAATAAATTTGCCTGTTATTAGGTACACCTGATTTACACCGATTTCAAGGAGTTCATAGCTCAGAAGTGTCAGTTATTTAAATGTCTTTTTGAACATCACCATACTTGAGCATTGTTTGAGATTTTGACTCATGTTTATAAATACAGGAAAGGGTGGAGAGTGTTAATGACACAATGACACAATGTAAACGTTCAAAATAAAATTCTTTATTTAGATCTTTGGTGCAATTTTGACACATTTCTTATTTTGTGTCGAGCTCTTCAGCAGGCTTTGGGGAGAACAGAGCAGTGAAAGGTTGTTTTCTCCTTAAACGAGTCTGCGGGATCGTCTCCTCCTTTATATAACCTGTACAAGCAGAGCATTAGACTTTTTAGACATTTAAAAATGTTCCATCAAGATAGTCTGATCACCTCTTTCTATGCACGTCTGCGTGGATGGGAATCCGACTTCCCAGAAGTTCTCCGGGGTGCTCGGTGGAATGAAACGATGACGGTGCCGAGAGCATTCCGACAATTTCTTCACTTTCTCCTCCTCGGGCAGATGAGCGTAATACTAGCAGAGGGCGAGGCGAGTCAGACAAACATGGAGCAAGTTGATTATTAGAAAGACAAACATGACAACTGGTGTTACACAAGACAAGACTTACAACTTCACATTCTTTGCAGGTGGTGCCTTTCAGTTTTCTTCTCTCGTCCTTCTTGCGGACCACCGCCACGTGGGCATATGTTGGCTGCCTAAACCATAAATAAACTCAATCTATGACTTTGTAAATCAGTTCATACATTTCATAAACCCTAACCCTAATTTCAAAAGTGTTCAATGCTAATGTTTTGGTAGTTTAGCGTGAAAAAAAAAAATTGCTTACTGCATTTTGCGCCCTCGTGGAGAGTTTTCTGGAGGCTCTAAATGGTAGAGATGGAACTCAGTTTCATCTCTCATTGTATTAACCAGCATGTAACAATTATATACGTACCCTCTTCCTCCTCATCCTCCTCTTCCTCACAAGGTTGACAGGCAACTTGTGAGCTGTTGAAAGATATGTACTCCTCGCGGGCGGTGGCGTCAAACATTCTTTCTAGACTGTCATTAGCCTTGTCACCAATTCCTTAGTAAGAAAAACACGAGTCATTTGTCAGCGTCAGACATGGACGCCAAAATATGGAAGACGCCCAGAATGGGATCACCTGACACATTGTGATCTTTCTGGCCTCCGCCTTGAAGTAAGCTGTGACTAATCCAAGTGCAGTCGCTGTCATCTAATTCTTCATGTTGCTCTTCTTTGAGCTTGGAAACACATGAGTTAGCTTTTAAGACAGAATTCAAATTTGCAATGCAGACAACTGAGAAGAATGATTGTACCTCATCTGCTGCTAGCTCGCTGTCATACATGGAGAGGGCGAGGGCAGGGTCAATGCTCCATGTGTTCTCTTCTCTGTGCTTCATCTCTGCTGAAAGTAAAAAAAATCAATTGGAATAAAAGGATTTTGAGGATGCTAACATTGTGAAAACGAGCTAACCCTAACCCTAACCCTTACCATCCTCTAGATGAACTTTTTTGTGTGGAGCATTTTGGACCTGAAGGTGGTGTTGTCTGCGGTGCGCTTGTTCTTTAGGTTTTAAGTTTGGCTTCTTGAAAGGTGAACTTCCACAGTCAGCAGTTTGGTTGTGAGTTTGAACCTGTTAAGCCATTTTAAAATCCGACATAGTCAAACTTCTGATGAAAAGTTAAGGTTGCCATATGTTGAGAATGCAAACCTTGGGTGGCTCCTTGAAGCTTTGACTAGAGGTTTGTTTCTTTGTAAGCCCTTTTGGTTCATAATCTTCCTTTGTTTTTTCTTTTCCACGAGAGTCAAGCTCAGTCCGCTTTTCATCACGAGGGAAACGTGACGGTGACTTTACTACGGTGGAGTCTGGACTGTGGACTGGAGTGGAAGGTGAAGGAGTACGACGAGGCCTTCACAAAGACACACCATGTTTGAATTGTAAAGTCAAATAAAGTACAACTTCTTTTTTTTTGTCCTTACTGTCGATGGAGATCAGACAACGGGGTCGATTTTGGATTGTATCGTTTTCCTTCATCTATGTTTTTCTGAAAAGAGAAAATACCAATCAGAGAAAGATTACATACGAAGAAGGCTGGGACATGACCTACCATGTGATACGTGTTGACAAGTTCAAGGCCACATGTTTCTGCTACCACTTCGTCATTCATTTCTTCTTCTGATATTAGAAAGACACTATGATCATCCCAGACATATTTCCATGAATCAAACTTGCCAGTTCAAATCTTACCTAACATCTGGGATGTTTCCATTTGGCACGTGTCAGGAACGAGCACTTGTGTTTTTGAAGCTGTTTTTGTAGCGTCACTTGATTCTTTAACAAAAAAGAAACACACAAATTGAAATACTTAAGTACTTTGTTGAGAGTCCAAAAATAGACATTTTAAGTTACCTTTGAAAAGTGATCTGCAGAACTTGAATTCGGGATCCTCTGCATAGTGAACATGTTTGCTATTGTCCATGTATTTACGTTTCTTCAATTTACTGACGACAGGAAGTGAGCTGGCCAGGACTGGTGAATCTGGGATGATGCCATCTTCGTAGTCTGAGGAGAGGGCCACCTGTGGTTCGGAGCTAATAGTAACAATAAGAGCTCAGGTCGAAGCTTCAAACAGTCATAAAAGAGTGTGCAATTATTTGTAATACTTCAATAACAAAATAATTAGAATCTCAAGAAACTTGGCCGAGACATACCATGTCTTTAATATTTGCAGCTCAGCCTGAAGTTTGCGGTTTTCATCCTGCAGCCACTTGCTTTCATACTCTGTTGAGAATAAACACACACACCGTCAACATTGAGAGAAGCCAATTATTGACACATTTCAGTACAAAAATATTTATTCTATTGGGTGTGATTTATTGTATTAGTAAAATATACACTTTGTGGTTTTGGAGATACAAAGCAAGAACACAAAAGCACTAAAATACACATAAAAAAAAAAAAACCTCACTGAGTTTGTTGATGGTCCGGTTGCTATGCTCTTGGCAATTTTTCAAGTTTTCTTCCAAGGTTGCACACCGATCACATTCTTTTCCTCGTAACCTAAAAACAGTGTAAAAAGTGAGACTTCTATTATACTATTCCTTAAGACAGGGCTCGTAAAATTAGGAGTTACAGTACCTGTCTTCCAAAAGACTATTGGCATTCTGTAGAGTTTTGGTTTGCTGCTTCAGTTCCTGGTTATTAGTATAAAACAGCTGAAGCGTCTCTGCATCCCTATGAGAAACAAAATCTGTCTTAGTTAAATTTGAATTAAAATCTAAATGTGGCAATGAGACTGACATATTTGTTTTAGGGGTAAAACTATACTCACAGACGGCGTTCGTTTTTCAACTTGCATACTTTTTCCTCAAGTTCTAAAAGCAGATGATGTAACATCAACACCATGTAAATCACAATGGCCCAACAATTGATTTCAATGCAATGTTTTGTTACCCTGGAGTCCTTTTTGGTGGCTTTCTCGTAGTTGCAGCCATAAACCGTGAAAGGGGTCCGCTGGTTTGGGTGTGCTTGTTAGGCTGCTCATTCTCAGTTCACTATTGGCTTTGTCTTGTGTTTAGCATTTAGAATTTATTAAAGTGTTCAAGTAAGTAATGTTGCTCGTTGGAAATAAATTCTAATTTGCCGCGCCGATATGCATGCTGGGAAACTTTGTTTTGTTTGTGCTGCCACGTCTTCTTCTTTTGTTTATTTGCGAACCAAACTCGCGCATTACCGCCGTCTAGCGATTTACAATGGTTAGTGCTTTGGATTACACTCGCCTAAATTTCATAAAATAATATATATTTTCGTAGCTCTTTTACATTGTTCCGCATTTTTACGTTTAGTTACAGAAATACATCCCAATAGTTTTGATTTCATAATTAGCTCCAAGAATAGTGTTTTAATATCTTTCTTTCCAATATAACATCTGATTTTTAATCAGAACGTTTATTAGTTTCTGAACCGTTTCAGATTCACTATCCTGACATTTAAACCAAGCATGAAACATTGTGAACATTTGTCACATTCACAATGAACATCAAAAATTGTAGCAAGACCTTGTATTCCTTTTTATTTTTACTATTTTCTTTAGAATACAAAACAAGAACCAAAATAAAAATAACATACAAAACAGATTATTGAACAGGTGACATTGTAAAGTAAGTCAGGGACAGTGGTTTTTGAGAATTGGGCTGATGCTACAACTTCCATTTACCATTGAAGACCAAAACAAACGAGACAATTCAATGACCCGCATGACAGCATTTCTTATTGTCTCCAATTCAAACACACACAAGCATGATGGTTCCTACGTATTCTTTCTAAAGATGGGTGTCCTGGATTCAACTCTTCCCACTCACATTACCCTTTCAAGCACAAAAGCTGCTTCAGCCTGAGGGTGAAGTCAGCAATTTTTTCTTTAAGTTATTCATCAGATTTTGAGAACGTTACACGATTAAGTAGGAATGTCACTCAGCTGTAGTCACAAAGTCCCTTTCCTTAAGAGATGCTAACGGTAAAATACAATGCATTTACTGCATCAACGAAAGAAACAAAACAAGCTCCACTTAATTAAACACAAAGCTGTGGAAACATAACCGTTTTGTTTTTGTTTTGCATTAACACTAGTATTCTTGTTTTACACTTAAGATGTAGTGACCGGCGCGAGTCAGCTTTGGAGATTTATTACTTTTTTTACGTCCTTTGGATGTGTTCCTTTTGAAGGAGTTTGCATCTGTCACAGCAGAGTCGACTGAGCTAGCATTACTTAACATATCAACATACAGAACATGCATTCGACATCAGACGCCTCTCCAAAATAGGTGGGGATCAACTACTCCAAACTCCAATTTCACCACAAGCTAATTAA
This sequence comes from Syngnathus floridae, assembly GCF_059516105.1. NCBI lineage: Eukaryota > Metazoa > Chordata > Actinopteri > Syngnathiformes > Syngnathidae > Syngnathus > Syngnathus floridae. The sequence goes on along the minus strand of NC_142432.1, from coordinate 3,639,511 downwards.
AACTCTAAAATTTGCATGACAGCCTGCAGAAAGAATTGCAAGTAGGCCCTTGGATGGCAGATAAGCGACAGGCTTGTAAGGATGCGGTGTGTAATGAAGCCTAATGCCATTAAGACATGAGGATGGACGTCTTCGACCCCTCTCCTCATTCTAATGGACCTAACATGGTTTTAGATTCACATTGTACTGGAAGAAGACAAATTGGTTGCAGATGCTGGCAGAGTTGGTCCACCGCCGCTAGCAAAAAACACTGGAGTGGAGCGTGAATGCATACCTACCACCTCACCTGCAGAGCGACACAGTGGGGAAAAAAAATGGCGGTCAGTACTTGGTGAGGACGTCAACACTGCGTCATACTCACTCTGCTTTGACTTCACCACTGAGGGGGCACATAGCTGTAGCTGTGCGTGCCGGCGGGCCGATATGTGGGCATGGTGACGGGGTGCGGGGCGAGAGTGGCGGGCGCCGGTGACGGAGTCGACAGCAAAGTTCCTGTCACGTTTAAATCAAGCTAATAAGATCCTAGCTTCGTTTTGACTGATTAAGATACTCACCAGCTGACATGGCCATAGTGGTGCCGGCCACCATGCCCATGGCAACCCCGTTGTTGCGAGGGGGAGGGATGGATGGGGCGTACATGGCGGCAGGCATCCCGTTAGGTTGGACCACCGTTGTGTGATGGATCACGTGGGGAGGTGCTGCGTACAGTGGCTGTGTGAAGTAAGTCCCTTGTTGTTGTGAAGGTATCAGTGCCTGCAACACCAAGCACAGCATTTTACTAGATAGATATTTGTGTGTTTTATGAACTACACGAGGTCACAAAGTACTACATACCTGTGCATAAGGGTTATGTTGGGGGTAGGTGCTCCTGACTGGGTATACAGCAGCTGGATAGGGGTTGGGGGAGGATGAGTATGGTGGGACTGTCCCAGTGTTGGGGGAACAGGACACTTTAAATGTAGCACCAGGGGCATAACCTGGATCACAGAATAGAAAATGATTAGATTAGATTGATCGATCGATCGATAGATACATACCGCTTGAGAAGGCTGGATTTGCTCCTTGGTAGACATTCGGAGTGTATGCTGGGGCTGCTGCTGCATAGCCGACAGGGAAGCCAGCTAGCATGACCAAAAACAAATAAAGTCACATTAAATAATTGCATAATGTCCCTTTAGTTATTATAGTTGATGCACAAACCTACCTGGATAGCCTATACCCTTAGAGTTGGTGAAGGGGACCCCTGTTGGTGCAGGGCTGTACACTGGATTCATTGTGGCCACCAAATTCTAAAAGTTAAAAAAAGACAGCATGATAATAGTGATTAGCAGTTTGAAGGAGTGCACATTTCTGCAACCAGTTGAGTGTATTTGTTTTTTTCCTCATGGGCAACGAGAAAACTGATCATGTTCAACTGTTGATAGGTCAGATGTGCCCTCTAGCGGAGGCTATGGCGCATTACACAACGGCAGAGGCGATGACGGCCGTCCGGGAATCAAAATGACTACACACTCGTTACACAGTAGTGTTAATCAAAATATGCACTTTCCGTGTCTGAGAGCACAGCGACATAAAATGCAACGTTATATCAAATACCACCAGCCCCTTCCCCTTTAAACCGAATAAACATTTTAGATCGTAATTTGTAGCAATAAACAAACCAAGGAGATTGCGATTAAAATGATAAGAAGTTGATTACAGGCGGACTGCTGGCAAATTTAATTTCTAAAATGATTCAAAGTTACACTTTGATGTACGTTATTTGCATTATTAGAAGCGCTGTTGGCTGTGCTCCCCAATGAAGTGAAGATGCTGTGGAGGAATTTTGGCAAGGTGTGCGAAGGTGAAACCCTTCGACGCTTTGTTATCATTAGCTAGCTTTAACGCGTGCGCCGAACCAGCGGTTCAACCTCAGTTATGTGCTATTCACTCAAAACTGATACTGTTCTTTTGAAGGTATGCAAATCACCGGTATGACCATGCAAAAAAAGAAAAAAAAAAATCCAACAACCTCTGGAGTGAGTGGCACAGCAGCCGGAATGAGGCACCTTACTGCCAGGCCGCAGCTGAGGAGGCAGCCAGCCGGACAGCTGTGCGCTGCACCACTGCTTGTCCCAACATGGCACACAACACAACGTGAAGCAAAATGCTCTGATCAACTGCAATAACTTACTGGTCGATGTTATTGCCGTTTGCAAATACGCTTCTTTGAATCCCCGATGGCAAATATAATGAAGCTGGCTGGTGTTTTGCTCCCAGATGCTGAACTCTTTTGAGTGCCGCGCGTCACTTCCGTATAGTGTCACGTGATTGGGAGCAATAACACCTTATGATTTATTACCATTATTTGCATACTATAAAAAGTAATCCAATAACAATGCGAAATGAGAAACTGCAAAATAAGAAACCACCTACTCAAAGGAGGTATTACAAATTTGGGATTTATTAAATTCAGTGTTTTTTGTCCTTTTTTTTCAGAAAAAACGTATACCTTATTTTAATAGCAAGGTTTGTGAAACATAGCTGCAATATGATCAATGTACTTGTGTTTTCGTTCTTGCAATAATTGACAAAAATTCAGTTTAAAAAAAGATTACATCATAACTACAACCGTCTGCGGCGAAGGTGACCGGAAGCGTTGTGACGTCTTCTGAGGTCCGAGCGGGTGATAAAATGCTTTTAAATATGGCTATGATTTAGCATCGTTTTCCCACGTACACATCAAAAACTAAGTATATTAAATCTCTAAAAACACAACTAGAAGGCTTTACATGGACAAAATTATCTGTTTATAATTGTATGAATTATTTTTTTATTTTTTCCTTCAAGGACCTTACGCATCATT